>NC_069783.1:143997676-144305828 GCF_027406575.1 Nycticebus coucang | reverse complement strand
TCTTGTTGGGTCTTTTCCTGGTTTGGGGATCAGGGTGATGTTTGCTTCATAGAACGTGTTGGGTAGTCTTCCTTCTTTTTCTACCTTTTGGAACAGGTTGAGTAATACAGGTACTAATTCCTCTTTAAAGGTTTGGTAGAATTCTGACATGAAACCATCTGGTCCTGGGCTTTTCTTTTTAGGGAGGTTTTGTACAGTTGATGCTATTTCTGAACTTGATATGGGCCTGTTCAGTATTTCCACTTGATTCTGGCTAAGTCTTGGAAGGTGACGTGCAAGTATCAGTCAATTTCCTTCAGATTTTCATATTTCTGAGAACAAAGTTTCTTGTAATATTCATTAAGGATTTTTTGGATTTCTGACGAGTCTGTTGTTATTTCGTCTTTGTTGTTTCTGATTGATGATACAAGAGATTTTACTCCTTTTTTTCTGATTAGGTTGGCCAGAGGTTTATCTATTTTATTGACCTTTTCAAAAAACCAGCTTTTTGATTTATTGATCTGTTGTATTATTCTTTTGTTTTCAATTTCATTTAATAATTTTGGTTATTTCTTTTCTTCTACTGGGTTTGGGGTTGGAATGTTCTTCCTTTTCCAGTTGCTTGAGATGTCCCATTGAGTTGTTAACTTCCTCTTTTTCCGTTCTCTTGAGGAAGGCTTGCAGTGCTATAAATTTCCCTCTTAGAACTGCCTTTGCAGTGTCCCAGAGGTTCTGATAGTTTGTGTCTTCATTGTCATTTTGTTCCAAAAAATTGGCGATTTCTTTCTTAATCTCATCTCTGACCCAGCTATCATTCAGCATAAGGTTATTTAACTTCCATGTTTTTGTATGAGTATGCAGATTCCTGTTGTTACTCAATTCAAGTTTTATTCCATGATGGTCCGAGAAGATGCAAGGAATAATTTCTATTCCTTTAAATTTACTGAGGTTAGACTTGTGACCTAAAATGTGATCAATTTTGGAGTAAGTTCCATGGGCTGATGAGAAGTATGTGTATTCAATTTTGTTGGGATGGAATGTTCTGTAGATGTCTGTTAAATCTAAATATTGGATGGTTAGGTTTAAATCTAAGATTTCTTTGCTCAGCTTCTTGCTGGAGGATCGATCCAACACTGCCAAAGGACTGTTGAAATCTCCGATGATTATGGAGCTGGAGGAAATCAAGTTACTCATGTCTGTTAGAGTTTCTCTTATAAATTGAGGTGCATTCTGGTTGGGTGCAGAGATATTAATAATTGAGATCTCATCATATTGAGTATTACCCTTAACAAATATGAAGTGACCATTCTTGTCCTTCCTTACTTTTGTTGGTTTTAAGCCTACTGTATCTGCAAATAAAATTGCAACACCTGCTTTTTTCTGATTACCATTTGCCTGAAATATGGATGACCATCCTTTTACCCTGAGTCTGTATTTGTCTTTTAAGTTAAGATGTGACTCTTGTATGCAACAAATATCTGGCTTGAGTTTTTGTATCCAGTCAGCTAACCTATGCCTCTTTAGAGGACAGTTTAAGCCATTCACATTGATGGAGAGTATTGATAAGTCTGGTGGAATTTTGGGTATCGAGTTTTTCAAAAGTCCAGTGGACATTTTTAATCCTTTCGCCAGTGTGGAAGTTGGAGTTTGATCCGAAGTTTCTGAGTGAGTTTACTTTTGTGGTATAGGATTGGGTTGGTCATTGTGGAGGATAGGTCTGAGAATATCCTGAAGAGCTGGTTTACTTATGGCAAATTTTTTCAACATATGAATGTCATTGAAGTATTTAATTTCTCCATCATAAATGAAACTCAGTTTAGCTGGATACAAGATCCTGGGTTGAAAGTTATTTTGCTTTAGGAGCTTAAAAGTCGATGATCACCCTCTTCTGGCTTGAAAAGTTTCAGCAGAGAGATCTGCAGTTATTCTAATATTCTTACCTTTGTACGTTATAGTTTTCTTTCACCGGGCTGCTTTGAGAATCTTCTCTTTCATATTAACTTTAGTGAAGCTAATTATGATATGCCTGGGGGATGACTTATTGGGGTTGAATCGTGCTGGGGTTCTGAAGCTGTCTGCTATCTGAATTTCAGATTCTCTAGGCATGTCTGGAAAATTTTCTTTCATAATTTCATGCAGAAGGGCCTCTGTGCCCATCGAGACCACTTCATCATTCTCAGAAATCCCAATTATTCGTATATTGCTTTTCTTCAAATTATCCCAGAGTTCTCTGAGTGAATAATCCATTTTTGCTCTCCATTTCTCTTCCTCTTTGAGAGATTGGGAGCGTTCGAAGACTTTATCTTCAATGTCAGAAATCCTCTCTTCTGCTTGCTCCATTCTGTTGCTGAGGGATTCTACTGTATTTTTCATATCTTTGAGGGTTGTAAATTCTTGCTTCAGTGTGTCTAAGTCTTTGGTTGTTTTGTCTTTAAATTCGTTAAATTCTTGGGACAACTTTTTAATTTCTCCTCGAATTCCTAATTCCATTTTATTAATCTTGTCTGCGATCCAAATTCTGAATTCGATTTCTGACATCTCAACCAGTTGTTTATGAATGGGATCTTCAATTACATCTGCCGTATCTTTTCTTGGGGGGGTTGATCTATTCTGGTTATTCATGTTACCAGAGTTTTTCCGCTGATTCCGCCCCATGGTTATTTTACTCCCTTTGGTTTTTCCCCTCGGGCTTCATCAAGGGCCTGTAGTACAGTGTTATGGCCTGAGAAACTGGGGCCCTGTCTTGTGTGGTGGAGCAAAGTGATTCTGTCTTGTTTTCAGCTGGTTTCTGTTCAATCCTATTGTAACATTTACTCTGGCTTGAAGTCTCAGCTGTGTGGAAAAACCGGCAATTAAGTCACCCTGCCCGCCCACCTCTGGCACCAATTGGGAAAGGAGAATCAAACCTTCCTACAACTGCATACCCAGGGCACCACCTGAAAAGTCCTCAGTCTATTAGTTCAGTTCAAAAGGTCCAAATCGATTGTCTCAATCGGCACCTGTCTCGGGTGGGAGAGTTCAAGAGGTCTCTGGGAACTGGATCACAGGGTTCTGGTGACTCCTCTGATATGGCTTACTCCAGTGCTGTGTGGAGTCAGGAGGAGCCACCTAGCAAATAGATCAGTCTGGGAAGGTTGATGTCTCCTTCCCCACTTTGCCCCTCCGTCAGACCCAGTCACTGGTATCTCTGCAGGTGGCTAACCCAGTTGCCTGTAATGAACAGATACTCCAGGGGTTTGCACCTGCCTGAATTGCAAGGAAGTCTGCCAGGCCCCTGCAGTCTGCTGCTATCTAGCAGGAGGAGGTGGGGCCTGACATCTTTGAGTGCTTGATGCAGGTGGTGGGGGGCAGGTCTTCACTCAGGCTTAGCCCCACCCCTGATTGATGTTGCTAACAGAACAGAACAGACCAGACAACTTTGTGGGATTCTGTCTCTGTTTCTGATAAAATTGCCTGCAGAAGACGGGCTGTTCTGAGTTCAAACGACTTTGCTGCTGGAGGTTTGTGTCCGATTACCTCTCTGAGTTGGCCCTGCCCTGGAAGCTTCCCTGGTTTGTGAGCAGTGTCAGACAAATACTTTGCTCACTGGTGGCCTCCTCTGGTTGCCCAGGGAGACAGGGGGTGTGGCTTCAGAATATCCAGAAGTGAGCCGTTTTGCTTTTGTTTGCATCCTTGTGATCACAGCTTGCCTCAGCGGTGTTGGTGTGCGTTCTTCAACCTTCTCTCTTGGTGCAGCTCAAATCTACCAGGATACTTACTAAATTTTTGTCCCTTAACTCTCCTTCTGGACGGGAGCCTCTGTGGAAAGCTGCCTTCAGTCTGCCATCTTGTCTCTCCCCAAGATCATGATTTTTCAACGTTAGAAGCTCATGTCCCCTTTTCATAAAATGGAAATCAAATCCTATGTGCTTGGGCCACCTTTCTAAGCTTTGTTATTCTCTGTGCCAACTGCAGACCAGACTCAGGATGTCATCTATAAGGAAAAAGGGAAGGAAGGGAAAGAGGAAAGAAGAGGGAAGAAGCAAAGCCACCTGGAACAGTGTGGCCAAGAGCTGTGGATCTTACTGAAGATGTGGTGGGCATATGGAAAGCAGGATGATGTCACACCCTCCTTGGACCTCTCTGCTCTTTCTCCCCATTCCTTCAGTACAGAGGCGACATCACTGTCGTTCTCCATGCTGCATCATTCTGTTGGCAAATTGGTATGTTGGGAGCCACATTCCTCAGACCCTCTTCCCTTATAGGCTTCTGGGTTAGAGCTGCACACAAGTGAAGTGACCCAAGGCCAGCAGGCCTCTTCACTCTGAAGGTCGCCATTGTTAGAAGCTGTAAACGGCTGTCAGACCTAGAGTGACCATCAGCTTCCCATCTGCCCTTCATCTTGCTGGCACTGTTTCAAGCTCTCTCCCACTTCTAATGACCGGCAGTGCTGCTAGACCCAGCTCCAGTCACATAGCTGTGAATTCACACATGCAGTAGCCACGGAGGGCCAATGTAGCCCATAGACTTCTAGATCAGCCCTTTTGTGGGGGTACCCTGAGCTGTCAGATATCCCTCCTTCATTCACCCGAACAACTGATTGTTAGTGAATTCTCTTGACCCTCACTGTCCCAAAATGGACTTTTATCTCTCCTGCTTCTCCCACAAATGTCTATCTTTTGATTCCTATAAAGTACAAGGCAGGACAATTAAGTTCACAAACTCATCCTAGAAAAAGTGCTACATACCTTATTGGTGAATATCACTGCAGTCACCTTCTAAGTACTCCCCTTAGGAAGCTGTGCACCAACACCAGTGCCTAGTCCATTCTTCAAAGCTATGTTTCTAGGATGAGTTCATGAACTCAATTGTCAGCCCTCATCTGACCATGGCTCTGATGACTATTCCAGAAAAAGAGTTCCAAAATTGCTTTAAAGGGTGGACTAGGCTCTGACATTGGGGCATAGCTTCCCAAGGGGAGTGCTTCGAACACGATTGTAGTCATATTCAGCAATGAGGTATGTGGCCTGGTTTCTAGGATGAGTCCCCTGCTTCAAAGGCTGGCCCCTCACGGACACACCCAGTTACCCAGTTTCTGCCACCTTAGCCTCAAAAGACAGCAGAATGGAAATGCCAACGAGTACTAACTAGACCCTGCAAGTACTAACAACTCGGAAAAGGAGTGCATCCCAAATCCCGAGGGTGCTAGGGAGCCACTGAAGGTGTTGAGCAAGCACTGGGGCACGACTATATTTTTCAAAAACATGGCTGTGAACAGAACGGGTTAGTGTGGGGGAGGGGCAAAGAGATCACTACAAGGACTGTCACACATGTCCCCAAGTATTTATTTTCATCTATATAGATGGAGCAATTGTTCAATGAAAGTTAAACTTTAATCATCATATGAAAGGTAATAAATCACTTGTTTCACAAATATTTACTGTTTCTGGATCACAGCTCTTCAATGAAATGTGGCGGTTACCTCTTTTGCCATCCAGGATCCAGCATAAAAAGCAGAAATAAAGAACTCCTCAAATAGGGATGGCATCGATCAGTTCAACCAAGTGAACCTGAAAAGACAGACGAGAACAGCTGCGATCAACAAAAGCAGTGTGGCAGTCCCAGTGTCCAGGTTCGTAGAGACTTTTTCATCTATGACAGGAAAATGTTCAGAGGTGGGAAAATGGAAGAAGAAAGTGCAGTTTCTATTTCCATCTGACTACGGCCATCTCAGGTCTGTTCCAGCATTCTCGCTTCCTTCAGTTCAGCAGGAACAGGGCTGCGTGCACACCGACATCCAGAGCAGATTTCTGAGGCTCTAACTCAATATGACAGTATCCCTCTGAAAATTAAGTCCTAAAAGGAGCACCTCCATTTTTGCTTATCTGCTAGGAAGTGACAAAATTGAGGGCTGGGGAAGAGAAAGCTGGGTTTTGATTGCATATTCTGCTTTTAAATAAATAAATAAATAAATACAGCTGCCTTGAGCTTCATTCTTTTGAATGCCTGCTTGGAGATTTGTACTCAATAACAACATTTGATTGAGAAGGGTCCTCCCAAAACCTGTAGGGGCATATGGTTCTCAGCTAGCAGCATTGCATTGAAGGAAGGGAGGAGTTACCCAGCAGCCCAGAGAAAAATCATTTTCATTTCTTCTGAAATTAGGGGAACTATCTTTATTCCCATCTCATAAAAAGGAAGTGAAATGTAATGGTCACACTGAACTGTAGTGGCCAGGAGTGTCCTTTTGTTCCCCCAAGTGGATGCTCTCAGACTGCAACTTTGAGAAGTTCATGTGAGTAGTAAAGGTTCTGAAAGAGCACAGACCCCGAAATACCAGAGGTTAGGCAGAAATGAAGTGAAACGTGATGAAGCTTCTAATGTTGATTGTACTGTATTTGTGGATGAGGAATCTTGTCTTGTTTGGCCTTTCCTTGTCTCTCTCTCTCTCTCTCTCTCTCTCTCTCACACACACACACACACACACACACACACACACACACACACACACCTCATTCCTTTTAGAAATACTTTAGAATAAACCTGGATAACAATTCCCAAGCAGCAGCCTACCCCCTATACTTCATCATGTTGCCTTCCCTCCCATAAATGCCCAGTGCCCTCCCGACCGCTATGACATTGCGAATCCCTTCCCCACCCTTCTTCAAAAAACACTCTTGCCTCCATTTTTCTCCATGGGTTCTATTTTGTATTCAGTGTGCCAGGTGCCACACACACTGGGGACACCAGAATGGGCAAGAACTCTTATTCCAACAAGAAGCAGAGATAACAAGGGACAAAACAAACCAGATACTGTTAACTTTGTAAAAGTGCCGTGAAGGAACCAAACAGGGATTTTTAAAGAGTGTCAGAGAAGGATAGACTTACCTCTGCTAGGTGTAAGAGAAGGTCTCTCTGAGAACTTGAGATCAGGGTAGATGCCAAAAGGAGGAGAAATTGGCACAAGAGCAGTCTGGGCAAAGAAAACCACAAGTACAAAGGCCTTGGGGCAGGAGTAAGCTCTGAGGATGCAGCATTCACTGAGCTGAGGGGATGAGTGGGAGTGTAACTAATAATGTTAGAGAGGTGGATAGGAACCGGCTCACATAGGGTCTTACAGAACCTTTTCAGAGCAACTAGAATAGCTTTTCCCTACATGTGAGCATGTCTTCATTTTATGGAATATTCCTCATCTGTTTGCCTGAAGTCTCCAAATACTTAGACTCTTTTCATATATCAAGATAAACAGAACATTTCTATAGATAGACTACTATAAGCACTTTAAGTACTGGAAATTCATACTGGGCCCCATATACTCTAAATTTTAGAACTAGAACTAGTCTCTGAAGATGTCCTATTTTAGTATATTTTAATATTTAACGTTTTCTGATTAAAATGTTTAATTATGAAAGTGATAAAGGCTGAATCCACTGAGAATAGTTTGAGTAGGAATAATGAAGACTCAACCAATTGGCTTAAACCATAATTGCTATTTATTGACCTTTGTTTAACTGAAAATTAAAGTCTGTCAACCTCAGGCAAGGCCTGATCCAGCTTCTTGATACTAAGGATCTGCTGTTTCCATTGCACTATTCCACCATCCATAGTGTAAGCTTCCTTTCAAGGCCGACTCTCTTTATAATCATAAGATGGCTGCCCACACCTCCCATGATTATTATCCTCCTTTCCTTAGCAATGTCAGGTGAAAGAGAACCACAATCTTTATTTTGATTTGCCTAGCCAACATCCTAAGATTAAATTTGGACCCACCCTCCTTAGGCCACAATACCACCTCTTAGCCAATCACTGTGGCTGGGGGAACACAGGCCGTCACTGGCTCAGCCTATATTACATACCCTATCCATGGAGCCCAGAGGTGTAGTCATCTTTTTCAGAAACATATGAGTTGTAATAAGGATGAGTCCCATTATCAAAACAGTTACATTACCAAAATTGGGAATGGTTGATGGATGTCTGAAATAGACCCTCCAGTTACTTATCCAAAATGAACATTCAGATACATAAATCTTGAAAGAGTCACAGTTTACTAAACTAACTCAAAGGAATCAAGAAGTGCTACAAGTAGTCACCAAACTATCCCTAAATCTCAGTAGGGTAATACAACAGTTTGTCCAAGAAGTCAAAAGGAGCGTGAGTTGGCAGACACTGCTCCACACCATCATTCAGGGACCCAGGCTCTTCCCATCTGATAGCTAACCCATTTTAGAGGGCCTCAGAGATCTTCATTAAATTTTCTACATGCAAAGAACAGGAGAAGAAAAAGAGCCCATACACAAAAGGCATCACACTACCCCTCACTGTCTTTGCCCAGAGGTAACACATGACACTTCTGGCCTCATTCATTGGCTGAAACTGGTTACATGATACCACTTACATACAGGAAAGCTGGGAAATGTAGTCTAGCGGGTATCCAGCAGAGACAGGAACATGGATGATAGGTGAGCACCAGCACCCTCCCAACAGTATGTCATTGATTAGGGATTCTGAAATCTCTGCAGTGCTTTTGCATGTTTATCACAGACAATTCAGAGATCCCAGAAACATCTTCATTTGGAATTTTTATAAGTAATCCACAAGAGCAAGTGCAGCCTGAGATGTAGTAGACGATTGTTCAGAAATATTGATTGGCTGTTCCCTCCTCACTAAAAGGATAGAGTCTGTTACCCCACTGCTTGCCACTAAACTAGCCAGATGACTTGCTTTGGCCAAAAGAATGAGGCCGAGGTCACTATTGCCACTTCTGAGCCCAGCCCCCAAGAGGCCTTGCCATTTTGAGTTGCCCTTGTGTACTAGTTGTGCTATTGCAACTAGAAGGACATGCTAGGCTAGTGTGTTGGCACCAGCAGAAGGGTGGAGCCACCATTCATTGGCTCATTCATTGGCTGGAACTGGTCACATGATACCACTTACATACAGAAAAGCATATATACATACACCCCAGCTAGTCCTCCCTAGATTTCTCAGCCTTCATGACCAACCCTTGAACATGTGGGCAAGCTCAACTGAGGTCAGAAGAGCCCACCAGCCAAACCCCGCTAGATCCACAACCCTACCCCGAAACCATGAGCTGAACAAGCTCATCTTGCTGTCTGCCACTGAAATACTGCAGTTGTTCATCCTGGAGCAATCAGTAAGCCAACAGGGCAGGTATTCTCAAGCTTGCAACGGATACTATGTTTTCAGGGGTTATTTTCCACTGAAGACTATGTGGGATAGGAAGCTATTACAGAATGAGTAGGCACCAAAGTGTCAGGTGCTTGTTTGTGGAGAAATACTCCAGACCCCACTGAAAATAATATACTCTGAGTGATGGCACAGGACCCAGAGATGGAATTCAAGAGCCATGGTTAACTTCACTGCTCATGGCCTGAATCCAGGGCTGCCAAGGACAGGGGAGTTGACAAAGCACCAAGCATCTGCCTGAAGGTGCTAGGATCAAGACAGAAAGCAGCCTCCCCCCTGCTCAGAACCACCAGTGCTATAAGACCAGGAGTTGTTTTACTTACAGAGGGGCCAAGACAGGTGCAAATGGAGCTGGAAGAGGTTCAGACACCAAGAACAGGGAGAAACTACAGACCAAAGTTTTCCCTTCTGAAAAAATTGAGATAATCAGGGAAAATATTTGACTTCTAGGTATAAAGGGGACCAACAAAAATACTAAAGCCAACGCCTAGAACCCAGATTTTGGTTTTGAATGCCATTCTTCCATAAAAGGAACCAGGAATCCCTGGAGAAACAGTTGATTCTGGGACTCAGATAGGAAATCAGCAAGATGACCCTAAAGGATCTTTTATTTTTTCAATTTTTTTTTTTTTTTGAGACAGAGTCTTACTCTGTCTGTCACTCTGTCTGTCTCCCTGGGTAGAGTGCCGTGGTGTCATCATAGCTCACAGCAACCTCAAACTCTTGGGCACAAGTGATCCTCTTGCCTCAGCCTCCTAAAGGCTAGGACTATAGGCACCCACCACAATGCCTGGCTAATTTTTCTATTATTTTTCAATAGAGACAGGGTCTTGCTTCTGGTCATGCTGACTTTGAACTCCTGAGCTCAGCTAATCCACCTGCCTCTGCCTCCTAGAGTGCTAGGATTATAGGCATAAGCCACTGTGTCACAAAGTGAGGAAGTGCTCGGAAAAACAAACAAACAAACAAAAAAACTAACACACACAATGATGCTGTTTTATTTGAGCTCCCAAAGGCCAAAGCTGGAACAATTTGAGCATGAAAATGTAGTTGCATTGTATTATAACCCAAAGTATAAAGCAAATATTCATGAGTCTATAATGATATAAATAAGTGAAATAAACACAGAATAGACAAGTCTCCCATGCTATAAGACCAGGAGTTGTTTTTTTGAATACAATTCAAAAAAAATTGTATTATTCTGCCCTTAAGGAGGTGGGACATAATTCCCTTCTCCCTAAGTATGGGCCCTGCAGAGTGAATTCCTTACAAAGAGGGTGCAGGGAGGGTGGGACGAAGGGGGAAAGAGGAATTTCACCTGGCAAACACTACCTCTGCCAGGCGATCAAGGTTAAGTCATGTTGTATAATAGTGCATAACCTTGATGTGATGAATATGGCCTTTTATTTTTGTGTTCTCCATCCTCAAAACCCACCTTGCCAGGTTAATTGTAAGAAAACACATGGGACCAATCCCAATTAAGGTACAGTTCTGTAAAATACCCAAACAGTGCTCCTCAAAGCTGTCAAGGTCATCAAAAACAAAGAAATTGTCAAGAGAACCCAAAGGAAGCACAAAGAGTAAGTGGAACATGGTATCCTGGAAAGGAAGAAGGACACTAGGTAAAAATTAAGGAAATCTTAATAGTTTGGACTCCCATTAATAACGGTGTGTCAGCATTGGTGCATCACTTCCCGCAAACTTGCCCTCCTAGTGCAATAACAGGGGACACTGGGTGGTATGTTCAGATGCTCTGTAACTACTTTCACAGCTTCTCTGCAGTCTAAATTGTATTCAAAAAAAAAAATACTAGAACTAAGGTCATCCCATTAGGATGAAAAAAGCAGTCTAAGCACAGACTTTGAAGTCAGGTAGAGCCAGATATGAATTCCAACTTTGTCTCCCATGTATCAGTTGTATGGCCCGAGGAAAGTGGCTTTCCTCGGGCCAAATTTCATCTCCCTTAGGTTTCCAAATTTCATCTCCCTCATCTCTCAGATGTGATCATTATGGCATCATCCTCATGGGATGGAGGAGAGGTTCAAAGGAGATCACATACTTAACAATGTGACAGATGAGAAATAGTCCCTGTCATCACTGTTGTTATTCTTTTCAACGAGAAAAATAAATCAGGGAAATTCTACTTTCATGACCATAGTAAGGTAATAATTACTACTGATAGGTTGTATATACTGAAAATACAATATAGTTGCAATAACTGTTGAAATAAATTAAAGGATGTGAGAGTTCAGATAGTTTCATTTATTCATAATTTTTCTCCCTCCCCATCCTTACCAAAATCTCGGTCTAGAAACTGTAAAATGCTACCCCCGTTCCTTGAGATGCAACCCTCTGATTTGCTTGGCAATGGCCTACAAGCAGAAGTGAGACAGAGGCTTTAAATCTGCTCATGTGCTGAAGCTTGGCTTCTTGCATCCTTGCCCTAACCATGAGATAAACATGTTCCATGTGGCCACTGCCACTCCATCCTGCTCCCTACATGGAAAACACAGGGAGCTTCCCTGAGTCTGACTCCAGAGAACTGTAGCTGATACCCAGACCCATGGGAGAGAAATGACGGAAATGATTGTTGTAAGAAATGATTGTTGTAAGCCACTCAGGTTGGGGGATGCTATGCAGAGTTATCACAGCAATAGCTGACTACAAGTCAATTTTTACAGAAATATTTGGGCACTGTCTTTGTTTCTTCTTCTGTTATATGTGGATTCAGTGGAGGATGAAGCTATCCTGTTAGGAAAAGCAAGCAGCACCTCTTCCAAAGAGGCCGCCAGGGTAGAAGAAGAGTTGATCTTACACACGGTATTTTCATCTTACACTACTCAAGAGTTTCCATCAAAGTCTTTTCTTTGGGTGCCCCCATTTATGGTGTATATCATTTATTATTTTAATAATTATTCATTATCCAATGAGCAGCCATTATTCTAGAGTCTCTATTAGACACTTCACAAAAACAATCCCTAGATCATACAATATCCTTGCAAAATTAGCTTCATTTTTCTCAATTTACAAAGGAAATGAAGGTTGAGTCACACAGCTGGTAAGTAGCAGCCCACAGACTCGAACCCATGTCTTGTGTTTCCACTATCTTTGTTCCTTTATTACAACTGTGTTAAAATTGGACATCTGGACCTACGGGCTGGGGTCTGAAGTGCATGTTTAATTTTGGGTTTAGATACATTGGCATCTTGGTGAGGGAGATACCTTTAGATAAGAAGACTTTTCGCAGATCCTCGAGCCACCACCTAATGTTACAGGGACTGTATTGAGCACCAACTGCATACCAGGTGCATTATGCAATACAGAGGCAGAAGTACACAAAATTCACAAGACAGAGAGATTGAGTTTTGTCAAACTGAGGGTAATGGAGATATGCAGAAAAGTTTTAAGCAAGGGCTTCAGTTAAAAGGCCCTTTCAGGAGTCCAGGAATAACATGATGAAGGTGTGATGGGGGCAGAAAGAAGAGAAAGATTCAAAAGTTACTCGGCATAGGCAACATCAGAACAAAACAGACAAATTGGACTTCATGAAAATTAAAAACTTTGGTGTATCAAAGAACGCTCTCAACAGAGTAAAAGAGGAACCCCATAGAATAGGGGAAACTATCTGCAATTCATATATCTGATAAAGGGATTTATATCCAGAGTCTATAGTGAACTTCTACTATTCAACACAACAATGAAAAATAAACAACCCAATTCAAAAATGAGCAGAGGACTTGAATAGACATTTCCCTGAAGATGATATTCAAATTGCCATTCTTTTAGCTAGGGGAGGAATTTATCCTTCCATACATGTGCCTTTGGTTAATATGCCCCTTAGTCTCCTTTATCCATAGGTTCTCCTTCTCTCTTGGCACATTCTCCTGCCAATCTATGTATTGAGAAAAACTGGATCATTTTCTGGGATCTGTTCATTACATCCTCATGGCATCTTTTGCTCATATAAATTCATCATTAGATTTAGAGGTTCCATCTGATTCAGGTTTGAGATTTTGGCAAGAATATTTCATAGGTAGTTTTGTTATTCCATCAGAAGGACGTAATGTTTGGCAGTCTCTCTCTGGGGCGTGTGAGCCAGCCCCTGGTGACCTTTGCTTGGAGTAGAGCCATCATTTCTGTGGGCATTTCCCAAGTGGTGCTATTCTAATCCCATCGCTCCTCAATTATTAGTTGGAATACTATTATAGAGAAAGCATCTCCTCATTAGTACCTACAGGGAAGGAAAGATAAATGTGTGATTCTTTCACTTGCCAATTTTTAGAATAATGAATTGTTTCTTTAATATCCTCCAGAAGGAAGCCACTGAGTTTTGTCTTGTATTTGAGATCATCATAAACTCATGGACTTTAAAATAGCTGATGTGTTTCAGTGCATTGCAGTTCTCATCCTTTCACCTGCTCATAGAGTCCCCATCTTTAGCCAGTGGGAGCCAGAGGGTTGGTTTCGGGTCCTTTGGACACAGCCAAAGGTCTTTGACGGCCTCCTTGCTTCTGATTTAACAAGACGTCTCAGGGAGCACCTTGTGTATTTCCTGTCCCAATCCTGGCATCGGAGCCATTTCTCCTACATCTCTCCAAGGACCTCTGGTTCCTTTTACTTTGAAATTTCTCTTAGAGACCTTATGTGGGTTATCACTGGGCTGGTCATTGCTTCACTGGTATTCACAGTAACAAAAGCTAGGTAGCACAAAATTTTTAAAGAGAAAAATGCATCACAAGTTGATACTATTTCCAATTTATTCACTTAGTTGATTTTATATGTTTATATCTTTTCTCTTCTGGTGAAAAATTGTGGTTCATTACTAACAACATTAATTTAACAATCTATTTACTTCATTCCCTTGTGTATTGAAATGGCAATACCAATATATTGCTGACAATATGATTAATGATAATCAATCTTTCTTTCTTTCTCTCTCGTTCTCTCTTACTCTCTCTCTCCTTCCTTCCTTCCTTTCTCCCTCCCTCCCTTCCTTCTCTTTCTCTCTCTCGTTCTCTCTTTTTCTCTCTCTCTCTCTCTATTCTTTCCCTTCTCTTTCCCTTCCCTTCCCTTCCCTTCCCTTCTTGTTCTTTTCTGTCCTTTGGGTATTTCCCGTTAAGATATACAGTGATGTATTTCTGTGTTCAAAGTCAATTGTGTGTGGTTACATCTTTAAGCCAAAGCAGTTAGGTTCATATGTTTCATTTTGCTTTTGATTTTAAAGAATTGCTTTTCATTTTCATTTTGACTTTTTATAATTGCAAAAAAATTTCACATGGTTCACAAGTCAAATCTACAAAACAAAATGCTTTCAGATATTAGTATTTTTAAATGTGTCATCCACACTTCTTAGACTGCTGTAAAATCTTAGGTTATGTCTACTTAACAAAAAGAAATAAGACTAAGTGTCATTCAGATTGTTAGAAATGATGGGGTATATTTTTTTTCCTATGAAAAGAAAAAAGAAAAGTGTTCATCCCTGAAACTAGGAACCATTTCCCCGCCTCCCCCGGCCCCAACAAGGGCCTGTCAATTTTCCACAGTTTCAAAGCCCCACTGTGCAGACTGGATGAACACACAATGTCATTATGATTACTGAAATTAACTAAATGTCAAGGTTTTTCCATTTGCATGCGGCCTCCTTTAGATAAGAATGCGTTTCAGAAAAATCTTTATTCCCTTTGGGATTTTTTTCTGCTTAAAGTTTTTATAGTTAATGTGACAACAGGAGCGCAGCCATGTCTATAACCTCCTCCCATAGACACACAAATAGAATGTACTGAGCATCAAAGGTTGAACCTCTCATCATTTTGCAGAACTGGCACAAGCCCAGCTGGAAGCCTCGACCTCACCGTGGAGTTCTCTCCCTCTCCCTTCCATCACTGCTAGTTGTATATATGCCCTACTGACTCCACCACTCAGAGTCTCAGGGAAACAGCCTCCCTCTGCTTTCTGCCCAGCCTCATTCCTCCACTGGTATTTTTCATGATGGACACTGAGTGTGCATAGAGGGGAGGTGAATGCTCCCTCAGTACAGCTGCCCAGCCATCTTCTTTGAAATCCACACGTTCGGCTCAGCGCCTGCAGCTCAGTGGCTAGGGCGCCAGCCATGTACACAGGTGCTGGCGGGTTCGAATCCAGCCCTGGCCAGCTAAAATCAACAATGATGGCTACAACAAAAAAGTAGCCAGGCATTGTGGCGGGCACCTGTAATTCCAGCTACTTGGGAGGCTGAGGCAAGAGAGTTGCTTAAGCCCAAGAGTTTGAGGATGCTGTGAGCTACGATGCAACAGCACTCTACTGAGGGGACATAGTGAGACTCTGTCTCAAAAAAAAAAATAAAAAATAAAAGAAAGAAAGAAAAGAAAAGAAAAGGAGATCACAGGTACCATGATCTTAAATTCCTGTTTAAAAGTTGTTGATGACTTCTCATTAATCAAGGAACAAAATCCAAGATTGGCAAGCTGTGGTATATGTATACCATGGAATACTATTCAGCCATTTTAAAAAATGGAGATTTTGCAGCACTTGTACTAAGGATGGAGGTGGAACACATTATTCTTAGTGAAGCATCACAGGAATGGAAAAGTATGAATCCTATGTATTCGACTTTGGTATGAGGACAATTAATGACAATTAATGACACGGTGGGACATGGGGGAAGGAGGGACCAGACTGAGAAGGAGGGAAGGGGTGAGGGAAAGGAAAATAAGAAAGAAGAAAAAAAAGAAAAGAAAATAGTGACTAATTCTCACATAAATTGGATTTAATTTTGACCAAAGTACATTAATTAAACATTAATTTTTAATTCAACATGTTAATATGTTGTTTAGGATATTGCATCCTCATTTATAAGTGAAATATGTTTGTAATTTCCCCTTTATAAAAATATATTTTCTCCAATTTTAGTATCAGGTATATCCAGGTTAAGGAGAATGATTTTGAAGTATTTCTTCTTTTTCTATTGTCTATAAGATTTGGCATGATCTTTTTTTTGAAATTATCTTCTATTTTTATTTATAAATATTAGTTGCCTATTTTTTGAGACTTTGGGAAAAAAAATAAGAAGAAGTTAACCGATGACTCCATACTGAACCTCAGAGTCAAAGCATTCTACAATAGACATACTTTTATTTGACAATGTGAATGTTACTTTTTTTGCATTGTCATTATTATTATTGCTCAATAAAAAAAAATCCAAGATCTTTAGTATAGCATAAACACCTTTCATTATCTTGGCACAGTCTCATTTTTAGCTGGTCCTCAAGACCCCTTTTATGTGCTTCCCCTATCATGGTCTCAGAACATGCCTAGAATTTCTACTGCTCGCTACCTTTGCTCATATTATTTCCCGACCTGAAATGCACAACCTCCACATCTTACCTAATTCATGTTACAATACCTGTGCTATGAATCTTTCTCATCTCCCCACATCCAAACCCAGAATAAGGCTCCTCTCTCCATGCTTCTTGGTGTTTCACTCTTCTATGGAAGTATCTGCCTTCCATAGCAGGGAAGGGTTTGTATACCCATCTCTTATTACAAACAATTGAATGTTAAACATTTGTATAACCTATGCAAAACGGACACATTCCTAAAAACATGCAAACTACTAAAATTTACTCAAGAAGAAACAGAAAAAAATTTGAAAAGACCTATAACAAAGTAAAAAATTGAATCAGTAATTAAAAACAGGGCAACTCAAGACTCTGGCTTTTACTGAAGAACTGTAAAGAAAAGATGAAAAAACTATATAAAAGAAAGATGAAATAATAAAATTATAATTATATATGGGGTGATACGCATTTTAGAAACAATTAAATACTGAATATAAATTTGGAAAATTTGAATAAAGTTGTCTATTATTTATTTACAAAAAGAGAGAAAAAAGAGGCTGGGCACTGTGGCTCACACCTGTAATCCTAGCACTCTGGGAGGCTGAGGCAGGTGGGTTGTTTGAGGTCAGAAGCTTGAGACCACCCCAAACCAGAAAAATTAGCTGGCGTCATTGGTGGCTACCTGTAGTCCCAGCTACCTGGGAGGCTGAGGCAGGAAGATAGCAGTGAACCCAAGAGTTTTAGGTTGCCATGAGCTAGGCTGGCACTGTAGCACTTTAGCTTGGCTTGGGCCACAGAGGGAGACTCTGTCTACAAAAATGGATAAATAGGCTTGGCGCTTGTAGCTTAATGGCTAGGGCACCGGCCACATGCACCGGTGCTGGTGGGTTCAAACCCAGCCAGGGTCTGCTAAACAACAATAACAGCAACAACAAAAAGCTGGGCATTGTGGCGGGCACCTATAGTCCTAGCTACTAGAAGGCTAAGAGAATCGCTTAAGCCCTGAGGATGCTGTGAGCTGTGATGCCACAGCACTCTACCAAAGGTGTCACTCTGAGACTCTGTCTCAAATAAACAAACAAATAAATAAATAAATATTATATGCCCACTTCTTATACTAGGACGGGAGTGCCTATGTCTCATTCACCTTTGGGCTCTCCGTGTCTAGCACAATGCCTGACACACAGCAAGAAGCGATAGATGCTTCCTTATTCCTGACCGCCCTAAAGACATGTTTAAAATGGAGGAGGTTGTCTAACTTAAAAGAATAAAAATCTCAAGGTAGTTTTCGATAGTTATAAAAAGATGTGCTGTTCTTCTCAATAAAAAAGAATCCAAGATCTTTAGCATAGTATAAACACCTTTCCTTATCCCATACATGGGGGGACGATGACGATGACGATGATGATGACAATGATGATGACGATGATGATGACAATGGCTGTAAGTAATCAGACTTCGCTCCTGCTCTGTCATTTCCAGCTAAATGGAGTCTGACACCACAAGATGTGACATTTTTTTCCATAGTCCAAATAACAAAATCTAAGTGTTTCAAATTCTATACGTTTTCTCTTTGGCAAGAATTTGTAGAATCACAAATACCTAAGCCTGGGGGAGACTAAAATCTGAAGTTGACGTTTGCATAACACTGGCATTAGCAAAATAAATTTTTAAAAGGAAAATGGGGGACCAAGTGTTGAACAAGGAATTGTAGCACTGGAGATCTTAAAATATGAATAATGAATTACTAACAAATAATGAATAGTATTGATATTAAAATATTAATATCAATATTAATTTCAGATGAATTATACCAACCTTATTTCACAAACAGGCAGTATCACACGCAGCTGGGGATGGTGACTGGTCACCAAGCAGGAAGACACTGAGAGCATTTATTAATTTGATTTAAGCCCTGTAGGTAACTGTCAGGGAAGTAATGCTTCCCTCTCTCTATCCTTTCAAACAGAAATCCAATTCTAAAAATCCCAGCCCACTGGGACTATGGTTTCTGTTATTCTTCCCTTCTCTACTAACTAACAGTAGCCCATTCCAGATCCTGCTGCTGTCAGAGGTCTTTTTACGCCCCACTCAGCCTTTGCCATATTGTTACCTGGCTTTATTTTTCATGGTCATCGTGGAAACATTTTATTTAAGGAGATATATTAGGTTCCAGAAATTTTCAGAGGATGCAGAAGCTTAGCTTCTCAAGCTGCTAGAACCCTCTGGGTGGGCAGGGAGGGTTGAGAAGGACTAGTCAAATGTGCAGATTCCTGGGCCCAGCCAAAAGAATTCCAAGTTGGAGACCTCAACTTGAAATGTCTAGGGTGGGGCTTGAGAGTATGTTTGCATTTGCCACTGGCTTCTTGGACAAGGCTGAAGCTGGTCTAGTGTGGATTATTCAAGAATCTGCTCTCGGAGCTCAGGGGATCATACCCTTTCACCTGAAGACATGCACCAGAGCCACTCCATATATTTATTTTATGGGCATATACTACAGGGCATGTGTTAAGGACTGAAGGTTTGTTACTCCCCAAAAGTCACGTGTTGAAGCTCTAACTCCCAACATGATGGTATTTGGAGGTGGGAATCTTTGGGAGGGAATTAGGTTTAGATGAGGCCATGAAGAGCAGGCCCTGCGGTGGGATGAGTGTCCTCCTGAGATATGAAGAGACCAAAGTGTGGTTTGCTCTCTCTTTCCCCTCTTCCCCTTCTCGCCCTCTACTCCCTCCCCATCCCTCCTTTTCTCCTCATCTCTCTCCTCCCCTCTCCCTTTCTCTCCCCCTCTTTCCCCTCTCGCTTCCTCTCTCCCTCTCTCTCTATCCTGCTCACTTACTCTCTCTCCCACTCTCTCTCCCCCTCTCTCTCTCCTCCACCCCATAGAACACAGCAGGAATGCGACCATCTACAAGCCAGAAAGAGCCCTCACCAGGGAACTGAATCTGCCAGTACCTTGACCTTGGACTTCTCAGCCTCCAGATCTATGAGAAATAAATTCTTGTTATTTAAACCACCCAGTCTATGGTATTTTGTTATGGCAGCCTGGGCTGACTAAGACAGTGTGTGAGCGTGTGAGCATGTGAGTGTGGGTGTGTGATACAAAAGGAACCGAAGCCAGCTAAAATCTGCCACAGGCTCAGAGCATCCATCAACCAAAATGTAAGTTCCAGGACACAGAATGTCTTCAGAAATTATCATTTGCCAGTTTTAAGCAAAATATTTTTCTCTTCTCTAAAGCTCAAAGATTAAAAACCTCATGAATATGTTCCTGTATTGGAATTGTTTACATACTTCGCATTTTATAAAGGAAAGCTTCATTCAATCAATATTTCTGGCTCTGGCTCAGATAACAAAGGTCTTAATTTCTTATCTGATGGTCCTACCCTACTTGTCTTAAAGTATTCTCAGCTGTCAATGCAGGAAGCATCTGAGTTTTCATTATAATGTGTTCCTGAACAGATGCAGGGGTAGACACAAGCCTTACATAAATTGCATCTGACACCTCTTGGGCACCACTGTGGACCTCTGGCCTCTGACATCTTTGGGACCCTTGACTGCTGGTTCCATGCCAGCCACCATGGGGTGATCAACTGTGCATGAGCTGTGACCACCTTCACACAGGGAAAGCCCTGCTGTCCTTGTTCACCCACTCCCCATGGGCACAGAGCTTCCGGAGCAGCGGAGCTAACTCAGCAGCTGTTCATAAGCCACTTGCATTTTCCATCATTGCTCTTTGCAGTGAATCTTTGACCCATCTCAGTCTGGAGTCACTGTGTCAATTCCTTCCCCTTCTTCCTTCCAGTTGGTTGGTCTTAAAACACAGTAATTCATATCGTCTCATAGAAGATGGTTCCATGAGAGAGGCAGCCAGCACTTCTCAATACCAGCAGGTGTCCCGCTGGTATCAAGCCCTTGTACTGACTCTCCATTCTTCCCCGCCTCGTTCTTCTTTTCTTTCATTCACACATCCCTGCGATTGCATACACACCTCATCCCCTTGCAGAGAAACAGCACAAAAACTTTTGCTTCATATTCTGCTGTCTAGGAACTCCAGATCGATGTGCAAGGATGTATAAACTCTATAAAGGCTGGGACTTGGGTCTGTTTTGTTCACTGCTGCATCTCCAGCCTCTAGAATATCACTGGCGCATAGCAGAAGCTCAATAAATATTTGTTGAATGTCAACAAATAAAGATGTCAGGGTCTGTGCTAAGCACTTTTCCTGGATGATGCCATTTCATTCTCATAACAACCTGTGATGCAGATACTGTTATTATCAGGGCTTTACAGACGAGGAGGCTCAGAGGGTCAATCAACTTGCCCAAGGTCACTCAGCAGGAGAGTGATGGAGCTGGAATAGAACCCGGTGTCTGACTATGCTCAAAACCCCAGTGCTGCATAAGTGCTTTTAACCCACCTGCTACCGTCTCCTTTTAGAGCTCTCCCATCTTCTTTTTTCTTTTATAAAACATAACATATAATTTGCCATCTTAACAATTCTTCAGTGTACAGTTTAGTGATATCAGTATCTTCGTGTTATTGTACAATCATCACTATGATCCAGTTCTAGAATTCTTCATCTTGCAAATGTAAATCTCGGCACCCACTAAATAATAACTCCTGTTCCCCACTCACATATTCCAGGTACCTCATGTACATGGAATCCTACAGTATTGGCATTTTTGTGATTGGCTTATTTCACTCAGCATAGTGTCCTCAAGGCTTGTGCACGCTGTAGCACGTTTTGGAGTTTCCTTCCTTTGCAAGGCTGAATAGTATCCTCTTGTATCACACGCTGTTCATCGTTGACTGCTGGACACATGGGTTGTTTCCACATTTTGGCTATTGTGAATATGCTGCTGTGAACATGGGGGTATGTGCATCTCTTCGAGACCCTGCTTTCAGCTCTTTTGGGTTTATACCCAGAATTCCACTTTTTTAAAATGCCACTCACTGTGTGATCCCCAAAGAGCCCTGTGCCCCTGATTCCCCATCCTCCTCTTTCCTCAGGCTCTGCCACTCACAGTCAAGAGACTTTAATTGTTCTCTGTGTCTTGGTGGGAAAGAAATGAGAGAAATGGCAGGGAGCTGCAGGGAGCCGCAGACCCAGGAGTGATGGTTAAATGCTAAGGGACTGGACGTGGGGACCCGCAGACGAGGCATTGGGGCATGAGGATTGGAGAACAGAGTCTTCCTGCCCTGATAGGCCCCATTATGTCTGTCAGCATTAAGGACTCTGCTGGCACCTGAGCACCAACTCCTGGGAGGTCTTAACACTTCTCTGTGTTACACTTCCATGAGTGTAAAGCAAGTGAATTATTGGACCTGAACCAATAATTTTAAAATCCTAAGAGATACTGTAGCATATGCTACACGACTTCCATGTATTTTCTCATTAATTCTCTCATCACTTCCATAAGGGAAGCACATGGTGGTACCATTTTACAGATGAGGGAACATAAGGTGGATAAATAACTTGCCCGATATTCTTACCCTAGGAAATGCTAGAATTTGTACTATGGAGTCTAAAGCTAATCCCTATGGACATAACACCACCCTGTGCTGCCAACTGGCTGGTCACAGGCCTGCCTTGGAGATCCCTGGAACAGGCATTACCAGTCTCTGGGGCTATATCTTATCACCCCTGTTCCCCCAACCCTACCACTGAAAACCATTAGGATTCCCAGAAATAGGGGTGTATGAGGGTGGCAGAGGTTCTATTGGCATCACTCTTCTCTTCCTACTCCTGATGAGATTTGGGGACAAGTAATTCTTCATTTAGCCAAATCATACTGAGTATGGTGAAACTAGGCTCTAAAAAGTTAAATCAGTGAAATAATTGATTTAATGTATATACAGCAGGAGAAATAAGCAAACCAAGAACCCCTACCTCTGCTTTATTACCTTTTAGACACAAACTTTAATTAATTAAATCTACCTGAATTTGCTACAGGTATGAGCCCAAGGCCTCTGAATCCAACAATTGTGGCACCCAGAAAAACAGAAATTTGACCTTGAATTTGCTGATATACATCTTTAAACTTTATAGAACACTTCCAGCTTTCTATAGTGAAAAGCATGAGAGGTGTGGCTTCTGGTCATAGCTGTGTAATGTTCTGCCAGTCACTTACCCTCTGTGGGCCTCAGGTTTTCTATGTATCAGATAGTGTTTAGCCTGAATAGGCGCTGAAGGCCATTCAATCCATACCCTGATTTTATGTCCTGGGGCTCATTGAGCCTCATGACTTAGATTTGATGTAGTCAGAGTAGGCATGAGTCTTTCTAAATGACAGGGGAGTAAATGGAGGCCCAGAGAGATTCAGTTGTAGTTAACAGTCATTGCAAGGCTGAGACGGGGCCCAAGACTCTAGCCAGGGCTCTCGGCCATTATTTACGGAACTCATAGTCACGCACTGAATGAGATGGAAAACAAAACATTAACATTCTCCTGAGCTTAAGCAAGATACAAGCTCATTCCCAGGGCCTGGCATACAGAAGGTGCTCAATATATAGCTGTGGATCCTTAAGAAAAGGAAAATGAATAAACAAGAGCAGAGAAACCACAGAATTTTCATCTTCTTTTAAAAATTAATTCTAAAAAAATAATCATCTTATTTTAGAATAGTTTTAGATTTACAGAGAAATTGCAAAGGTAGTAGAGAGAATTCCAGAAAACTCATCTTTTCCTTTCCTTCCCTTCCCTTCCCTTCCCTTTCCTTCCCCGCCCTCCCCTTTTTTTTTGAGACAGAGTCTCACTCTGTGCCCTGGGTAGAGTGCCATCAAATCATAGCTCAAAGCAACCTCAGACTCTTGGGTTCAAGTGATCCCCTTGCCTCAGACTCTTGAGTAGCTGGGACATAGGCACCCATAACAAGGCCCAGCTAGTTTGTCTATTTTTAGTAGAGAAGGGATCTTGCTCTTACTCAGGCTGTTCTTGAACTCCTGAGGGCTAGGATTACAGGCATGAGCCACTACACCCAGCCTTCTTATTAATATCTTCCTTTCCTACCAAACATTCATCGCAATTAGTGAACCAATATTGATACATCCTTATTACTATGGTTTGGATGTCTCCTTCAGAACTCTTGTTGACATTTAATGGCCATTGTGATAGTTTTAAGAAGTGGGACTTTTAAGAGGTGGGAAGGTCGCAAATATTTGCCCTTATGAATGGATTTACGCCGTTATTATGGTAGTAGGTTAGCTATCATGGGAGTGGGCTCCTGATGAAAGAATGAGTTTTAGCCCAACTTTCTTTCTCTGTCTTACATGCTCACCTGCTCTTCCAACCTCTGCCATGGGATGACACCACACAAAGGACCTTGCCAGATGCCAGTGCCATGCTCTTTTTTTTTTTTCTTTTTCTTTTCTGTTGTGTTTTGTTGTTGTTGTTGAGACAGAGTTTCAACAATGTGCAGTGGCATCATCATCATGGCTCACTGCAACCTCAGACTTGGGCTGTGGGCATGTCACTGGGATTACAGGCACTTGCCATGGTGCCTGGCTGGGGTTTTAACTTTTCGTTGAGTCAGGGTCTCACGCTTTCTCAGACAAGTCTCAACTCCTGAGCTCAAGCAATCCTCCAGCCTCAGCCTCCCACAGTGCTAGGATTACAGGAGTGAGCCACTAAGCCTGGTAGCACTGTGTTCTTGGATTTCCCAGCCTCCAGAACCATGAGCCAAATAAATTTCTTTTGTTTGTTAAGGACTCAGCCTGTGGTATTTTAATATAGCAACACAAAACAGATTAAGACAATTATAAAGTCTACACTTGGTCCAGATTTCCTTAATTTTTACTTAATGTTATTTTTTTCTGTTCCAAGGTCCCATCCAAGATACATTACTTTTTAATTTTCATGTTCCTTAAGCTTTCTTGGCTATGGGTGTTCCTCAGAGTTTTCTAGTTTGTCTGCTTTCTCATATAATTTGGCCAAAGGTAGCCATCTAAACATGTGAAAAATGATGCTGCCATTGATTTTCTAACTTCAAAGAAATATTGGCAACACAGCCATAATAGCCCTCATCTGGAAATCAAGATACCTGCATTCTTATTCAGGTTTTGCCATTTACTTTGTGTGTGTGCCTGGATAATTCACTTCCCTTCTCCAAGCTTCAAGTGCATCCCTGGACCACTGACATCAGAATAACTTGTGGGGGAGAGGAATGATAAAAATGCAAATTCCTGGCCCCCCCTCTTAAACTCACTGAAACCAAAGCTCAGGCCTTTTGGGAATATGCATTTTATCAGGCAATGAGAAACATTTTGCTTAATTCTTTAGGATCCCCTCAGATTCTTGTGTGTTATGGTTTTCTTTCTTTCCATCCCAAAATTGATTAAAGAATATGCATTTCCAAGATCATTTCTCCTGTGTACATTGTGCTTTTAAACACCCAGAGGAATTCTGTCTTCCCTGTACAATCAGAAAATTCTGCCTCCATGCACAGACTACATTCCCCTAAATCCAGGGCAGAAACTAGATGAGCTCACTTCCCTCCATCTTCACACCCACCCAGTTTTTCAGTGGACCCCAGGAGTCAAATGGCTGATTCAAGCAATCAGTGTTTATTCATGGGGTTTCCTTCTCTCTTGTGCTATCTGTATAAGCCACTGTTGTACTGGAAGGAACTGCATCTCAACGAATTTAGACTCACTAGGAAAGGAGAAATGTAAAGATTGTTGTATTTGAGGAGACAGCTCCTAAAGGTGTCTCCTTTCCATCCCCTCTGCTCCTGACTTCGCTGTCACCTGTTGTCACCTGGACAATTGTTAAGACTTTCACAGTGTCGATCCTTTGTTGTCCACTTCTTTCTCTATCGTTCTACTTCAGTCCACCTCCAACTTTGAGGCCAGACAGATATTTCAAATATAAAAGTCTGTTCATTTATTCTATCATCTGCTTTAAGAATTCCCCCCATAATTTGGAGGAAAAAAAATTGTAATTCTTTAAGTTAGTACCCAAGGCATTTTATAACTGTTTTGGGCCTGAGTCCCCCACTCTCTTTCTGCTGCATTATAAGATGCTCTCAATTTCAAGTGGTAGAAAATCCACCTCACATGGCTGTAAACAATGGCCAGCTGTTCCAGGTGAAGCAGAGGAGGCTGGCCATTGTGCCTTGACTTCTCTGGACCTTCTGTTGCATATCTGTGCAATGGAGCAATATTTCCAACCTCTTACTATTCTCTAGAGCAGTGGTCCCCAACCTTTCTGGCACCAGGGACTGGTTTCATGAAATTCACACACACAATTTTTCCATGGACCGGGGGAGGGGAGTGTCATTAGAGTCTCACAAGGAACACACAACCTAGATCCCCCACATGCACAATTTACAGTAGGGTTCACACCCCTATGAGAATCTAATGCTGTGGCTGGTCTGACAGGAGGTGGAGTTCAAGCAGTGAGGCAGGCAATGGGGAGTGGCTGGAAATACCCAGGAGGTTTCACTTACTTGACTGCCATTCACCTCCTTCTGAGTGACCTGGTTTCTAAGAGGCCATGGCCCAATACAAGTCCAAAGCCTGCAGGTTAGGCACTGCAGCACTAGGGGAGCAAAGGAAAAAAAGCCCTTGAAAATGCACAAAATGAGACCACTTATTTTTCATGTTGATTTAGGCCCAGTGCACTAGTTCCCCAGATTGCTTATAAATATCCCTTGAGTATTTCTGTTTTACACACCTGCTTTTACCAGAAGATAACGTCTTCCTAGGAACAAAGAATTTGTATTTGTATTTTTGGTTTCCAGACCAAGCTTAGTACAGAGTAGACTAAATCAATCAATCAATCAATGCAGAAATCTCTTGTGCACATACTATGCATCAGGCTTTGCATGAAGTACTTTGCATCCACTATGTCTTTGAATCTTTGCAGAAGTCTCACAGATAAGGGCTAATCCTCTTCCTACATAAGCAAACAGAAGCCTGAAGAGACCAGCAATTTGTCCAAAGTTACTCAGCAAGTAGGAAGTAGAGCTGAGACTTGAATCTAGGTCTCATTGACTATTAAATACACTTTCCTTTCACAGGCAAACATGTTTCCTAAAGGCAAGTACCATCTATCTTCAAATCCACATCCTGGGACACAGTTTCTCTCAGCATACAAAATATGCTAAATGAATGTTTGATTGATTAAATGAAGACATAGAAAAAGATGTTAGCTAGCTAGTAAGTGAGCCAGAGAGAGACAGAGAGAGAGAGAGACTTAGACAGAGACAGATATTCTTAGTGAAAGTTATGCCAAGGTAGAAACAACATCTTTCTGAGGCTCAGAACTAAGCATACAGTAAATGCTCTACACACGTTTACTGGATTGGAGTTAACAGATGTGTTAGGTGTGAACTCAAAGGATTCTTTACTGGTGGTCTTTCTCCTAAAACTGCATCTTACCTTCAAAGCATCTCTAATAACATCATTTTAATGTCCTAGGAACAGAAAGGCTATTCTAGATCAGCATGAAGGTGAAGCCCCCAGGGCTTGCTTGCAGACCATACTGGATGTGGCTTGCTCTACCTTCCCCTGCCCAGTTTGTATTACAGAACAAGTGAAGCGTATCCATCTTCAGGGATTAGAAAAAGGAGGATATCAGAATTCAGAAGCTTCATTCCATAATGACAAGTAATCCACGCAAGGAGAGGGGTATGTACAAGTCTAGAAAATGGGATATTTCATCATCGACATTGCCCAAGTACATAGGAGCTCTTCTATATGACCCTGTTCTTTACATAGTTGACCCTTGAATGACATGAGTTGTAACTGTGCAGGTCCTTTATTTAGAGATTTCTGTGCCTACCACCCTGAGACAGCAAGATCAACTCCTCTGTTTGCACCTCCCCACTCTCAGCCTACTCCATGTAAAGATGATGACAATAAAGACCTTTATGATGATGATCCACCTACACTTAATGAATAATGAATATGTTTTCTCTTCCTGATGACTTTCTTAATAACATTTTCCTTTCTTTAGCTTACTTTATTATAATCATACAGTATGTAACACGTGTAACATACAAAAATATATGTTATTTGACTGTTCATTTGTATTATCGGTAAGGCTTCTGGCCAAGAGTAGACTATTAGTAGTTCAGTTTTTGAGTAGTCAAGTATTATATTCAGATTTTCAACTGCATGGGGTGGGAGGTTGGTGCTTCTAGGCCTTGAATCTGTTCAAGGATCAACTGTATAATCAAACCAAGGCTGACCCATTAGATCCTAGTTAGAAAGACTTAATGTCTGCAATCATTCCCAAATCTCATTATGCCTTGAAGGCAGCCTTGTAGCAAGTTTCAAGATCAGTATAATGTGGAAAGTGACCTGGGAGTTAGGATCTTAGTCTCAGATCTACCATTAATTGGTTACGTGACCTTGAACCCAGAGACTATTTCTCCCATCTACCTATAGTTGAGTTGAGCATAAATGAGCTCCTTATGGACTTTAAATCTATGATTCTCTTTGGGATTTGGATTTGAGAGGGGGAAAGAGAGAGACTAGAGTAAGAAGAAAGGAGCAGTGTTGAACTTGTGCCAGCTTGTGAAAGCTGTGCTCATCATTTCCCAACTCCAAAGTCTGTGACATCACATTAATAGCTTGATATCAGCCATGATGGAAGTATTTACACCACAGAAATTGGTAAATGAGAGAGAGAGAGACAATTTTTTTTGAGAGACAATTGTTAAACATTTACCAGCACACCACTAGAAGGAGTCAACATTTATCAAAGACCTCTCAATCACATGACAAATTTTGTTTGACTCAGAGAGATTCAGTAATGCACCCAATGCCACCTAGTAATTCCATGAGGCTGATGTTCAAATCCAGGATTGACAAAATCCAAAGTGCATGATCTTTTCCTATCACCACACTTGCCTTTCTGAATTTGGAAATCCAAATATGGTTAGAAGTCACAAATATAGCTGAATCACACCCCTGAAATGTGCCCTGGAAGTAGAGAGATATTGAGTAATATAATGTTTTTCAACACAACAAAAATCCTGTGATATTCTTAATTGCCCTTCAGCCTTTCCAGTTCATCCTGTCCAGGCAGAATTGGCCTCTGCTTTTTCCATTCTACACTCATGGTAGTTTTCATTGTATGAACTTGCAGCCCAATTATCTGGAACCTGTGTCAAGCATCAATTTCAAGAGCTTAGTTTGGAGCTTAGTTGAAGATCAGTAACATTATATATTCACTACTGTGCAAAGCTATTGAATGGATGTGTCATGAGCCAGTCAGAAGGCATGTCCACACGGTTTGACCATAGGTAAACTCTGTGGTTCCCATCATGGATATTGTTATTGATTAGAGGTTTTATACTAGCTAATTCATGGGCTATATAAGTAATCTCATGCAAGCCCACTGCCACCTTAGTGCTTATTAATGATTTGCCTCCTAAAAACCTTCCTCTTTCTCCTTCACCAAGAGGAGAGTCTTTGATAGTAAGCCTTGCAGTGACAAATGATGGGGTCCATTATCAAAGATGTCTTAAATAAAAGTAACATACTCTTATTGAGATAAATTAAATGCCCAGAACAGTGATTTTTATTTAATGGTCTCTAATTTTAAGACCGTTCACACATCTTCCAGTTATTCAAGATTAAATCAAGGTGAATTTACTGGTTTCCTGCAACTACAAGGATGCCCTTCTCACTCTATGCATGACTGACTTTTAATCTATGGCAGACATCCAATGACTTTGTGGCAGAAATGGTTTGGTATTAAGTAATGCTCTCTCTGAATATGTCTCTCTGGACCCTTCCTAGGAATGCAATTAAGCAATACAGATTTTCTTTGTAGCCTTATTCCTCACTCCTTAAATTATAGTCTGTTAAGTACACATAAGTGGCGACCCATATCACCTCTATCATCTTCCAGCCAATGTGTCTGGAGACCCATTTGTAGCATTCAGCCATTGTGGTAGAGTGTCTTAAGATGAAGCAATCTCTGACTCCTTGGTAACCACAGTGAAAATAAATATTCAAGGAGACAGATTTCAGTTTGAAAGGTATGTGGCTTGTGGCTGAGAAGAGGTGTGTGAAACATACGGTTAGGAAGTACATACAGGCATCTAAATGGGTTTTTTCTTTGTCACGCTCATTCTAATCTCAGTCTCAGATTTCCTGTTTAGAAAATATGGGAGTTGGACTTGAACAGGAGAAGAAAAATTCCTACAGAGGCCAGGCAGGTAATGTAAATAAGTCAGAGAGCTGAACTAAGAATTTTTGGAAACCAGAAAGTACATGACCCACCTAAGAGAAAACTGTTAGCAATATTGGTGAGGTTAATACAAATAATAGCAAAAACAGTTAATACGATGGCATATTGATGATCCAGGTACTGTTTATATGCATTAACTCATGTGTTTCTCATAATGCCCCTATGATGTAAGGTCTTACCCCATTTTACAAAGGAGAACACTGAAGCACAGATAAGTTCAGTAATAGGTCCAGTGATGCACAGCTAATACATGAAAAAGAACTGCTGTGTGAGTAAGATTGGGAATGCATTGTCAGTTTAGAACCTCTGGACTAGGTGATCTCTAAAATCTTTCCAGGCCTAGCTATGGAATGCAGAGTCTGCAGATAGCAGGTGCTCAGTAAAGTTTTGTCAAAGAAATAGGAGTCAAATTTTAGGTCCTAAGTAGCATTTACTGAGCAATTCTGTGCTGAACTCCATGTTAAGGACCTACAGCCATTCATTCATTAATCTGCCCAACCTTGCAGGTGACGAAACTGAGGTTCTATATATGATTAACTGGGTCAAAGTCACAGAGCAAGGAGGGGTGGAACTAGGGTTTAACTCCAAGCCTAAACTATGGCTAAAAACTAGAACAGGAATTGGTAACTTATGGCATTCTGGGCCAAACTGAGCCACTTCCTGTTTTGTAAATAAAGTTTTATTTATAAAACATAACCATACTCATTTATGTATGTTCTGCCTTTGTGCTACATGGCCAAATTGAGTAGTTACAACATAGACAAAGTGACACACCAAGCCTGAGCTATTTTCTGCTGGCCCTTCAAAGGAAGTTTGCAAAGGATCCATGCAGCAGCAAAGAACCAATGGAAAGCAATAGAGATGGTGAGGAATGTGTAGGCTTTAGCAGGGCCCCGGGAAGTCAGCAATGACATTCCTAAGAGATGGGCAAATGAAAGGAAGAGGATTTCAAAATCTCCACCAAGACTCAGCTCAGACAAGAAAACTTCAGATGTGAAGAAAAAGTAAGCCACAGAGCAGTTATTTTGGGTAGTAGGTGGCATTTCTAAAAGGCAAGAGATTGGCTCAGATCCTGGGCTGATTTTGAAAGGGCACGTTGTAGCTGTTCATGGAGCTAATCAATACTTGATTCACTGGAAGAGGGAGCCCAGAAATGAAATATGCTGAAGTTAAAGGAAAGGAAACTGTATTTCAGGTGTGGAAGGGCTTTTCCTTCATTCACTCATTCCTTTCCTGACAAATTTGCCAATCATTCACTTGACATCAGGCATCGGACACCACGGGATGAGGAAGGGAGGGGGGATAAGGCATACAGGAAAATCAGAAAGGTGTAAAGAAGGGAGAAAAGGAAATGAGAGAAAGAAAAACACAAGAAGAGGGAAATAAAAAGCAAGCAGCATAGTCTATTCACAGAGATACAGCAGTAGAGAAGGAAGGAAGGTCAGTAAAGGAGGAGGATACAGAGAGAGAACTGAAGTTGGAGCTGTGAGCTTCCAAGGGAATAATTAGCGTTACTTGTTCCCCTTTGCAATGGGAAGGGAACCCGTTGTTCACAGCTCTTAAACCACTCTGATCCTTAAATTATGGTCTACTTGGTTCTAAATGGGGGAAATTCATCTATGACTTGCCATTAGGAAGCCAGAACACCATTGCCTGACAAGGTGGGTGAACTTAAACTTGGACATAGACCCTCGTCATAAGCAGAACATTTCCTACCACAAATATTCAAGAAAAGAAGCCTAATGGTCTGAGGAAGTAAGATTTATGGTCAAACAACAGTGAAAGGTGATGTGGAATCACAGACTACCAGAGCCAGAAGAAGAAACCAAATGACCAGGATGATGCTGTGGGATGACGCAGCAGCAAAATACCACTATTAGGTGAATATGTTCCAGGCACTATGTCAGTTGTTTTACCAGCATCGTCTCTGAACTGTACTGAACCTAGGAGAGGTATGACTGAAGCAAAGCCACTTACTACGGTCAAAGCTTGATGGAGTGAAATTTGAACTCATCTCTCGGAGCCCTCAGCACAAGCGCAGGGCCACTAAACCTTGTGATTCTCCTAAGTATGTGCCCTGCACCAATAGCATCAGAATCACCACAGGGAGTGTCTGTTTAAAGTGCAGAATCCATGGTGGCTCACAATTATAATCCCAGCACTTTGGGAGGTCAAGGCAGGAAGATCCCTTGAGTCCAGGACTTGGAGGCTGCAGTGAGCTTTGCACTCCAACCCAAGCAACACAGTGAGATCCTGTCTCAAAAAATAAAATTAAAATAAAAAGCATTTTAAGTAAAATAAAATGCAGATTTCTGGGCCCCACCGAAATCCACTGAATTAGAATCCCTGCAGGAGAAAAGTCTCAGGTCTACATTTTAAACTAGATTCCCCAGATGATTTCTATGTTTGCTGAGGTCTGAGAATCAGTCACTCTACAAGACTCAGTCTCCAATCCAGCTCTTAAACAGTGCTCCATGGGCAGGCATTCAAGAGCCCAGGACCTGCTGATAATAAATTGGGGCATCATTTAACACTGGTTCTCTCTTTTCCACCTTCCTTGGGACAGTGTATTCTTTCCTGCCCCAAAGACTATGAGCTAGACCATAGTTTGTTCAGTGGAATGTGAGCACAAGGGATGTAATAGAACCTTGACCATGTTAGTATAGTGTGGCTTGTTTGTCAAACCTCTGCCAGTGCCTCCCTTACCAGCTGCCCCTTCATCCTGGGCTCCTGGAGCAGACACATGGAACAGAGTTGAACTGCCCCAAAGTCAGGGGCCAAACACAGACAACACACAATTCAAAACAGCAACACCTGAGCCAAGCCATATATGCATGAACAAGAAAAATAAATTCCTATTGTCATCAGCGATTGAATTAAGGGATGATTTGTTATGTGGCATAATTGCAGCAATAGTTAATACACCTAAAATTTTATACCCTATATTGTGTGTCCACTTTTATATTATGGGTCTACTTTTCTGGAAAGAGGGAACATATACCTTCTAGCAAATTCTCAAGAGACCAGGAACTCCCCCCAAAATCTAAATAGCAGCAGATCCACTTTAGAATCCTCTTCTCTCTCAGGGAACCTCAGGATCCAGGCCTTGAGCCAAAGGAGTTTTCGCCGCCCCTCCCTGCCTCTTACAATGCAAAAGTTTACTTAATCCTTAAACTTTAAGGGGTCCAGACAGAATATGCTAACTGGCTTCTGCAAAGGGGGCTAGGTGATATCTTAGGACCTATTCATAGACCCTCACACTCAAAATTATCATAAGATGCAAAAAGAAAGTAAATGGAAAGAGAAAATATTAAAACATGGAAGCCATTTTTATAAGATTTTCCTCCTCTTGTTCTTTATAACTTACCCATTTATCTCTCCAATGGAAAGCAATTGTCTTTCTACCTCTGAGAAATAAATAAAAGCAACTCAGTCCATGTTTTGCCAGAGAAATGAAAAATTAAAAATATTGTGCCCCAGTCTGGGTGGGTTTCTACATAAACAAATATATACAGAATCTACATTCAACACCTCAATTATAAAAATTATGCTGACATGTTACAGGACATTAATTTTTTTCAAGACCATTGGGTCATATTTCTGGGAATTTGTGAATCTACAATTTACTTTTTTTTTGGCATGTAGATTGTGAAGTAACAGCTCCAAGGACCCACTGCAGAAGCAGCAAGGCCCTCAAGGAGGAGGAGGATGTGAACTAGACTAGCCAAGGCTCTGTTTGTTTTACGTTACTGCTCATATATTATCCTGAGCTGGAGGCCCAGCAAATCAATCTGTTAGCAATCCATTTTCCTATGCTGGCCTCATCCTCTTGGCTGTTAAAGGCCAAGTATTTCAACAGCAATGGTTCTGCCCAAAGAGACGCAACTGAACTTGAACCTTGTCCAGCTGGCAAGAATTTTAATTGCCAAGATGACCTGCTGCTTTCAAGGAGAGCAGAATTCAAAGGGTGATTAATGAAGTGATAGGGAGGAGAGCGCAAAAGAGCAGATGCAACTGCAGGCGGTAACCCAGGGCTACACTGGGAATGGAAGAGGAATTTCTTGGGTAATGTGGGAGGAATCAGGAGGGCTTGGGACCACCCCCCGCCATAGTGCCTGACAATGGCTGTATTCTTGGTCTTTTGGGTTTTTGGTGTATCTCTTGTTTGGAAAAGCAGTCAGAAAGTCTTGGTTTGGATACTCCATCACTTATTTGCTGTGCAATATTGAGAAAGTTACCTGACCTCTCTGTGCTTCTATAACATTGCTGCAAAATGGGGAACAGTATGCCTCAAAAGTGAAATGAACTGGTGAGACGGATGTATATATAATATTGGGAAGCCAGAAATAAGAGTTAGATATAGGGAGATGTCAGGCCTCAAGAACAAAAGTCAGAAAGACAGGAACCGAAGACACACAAAAAGGATGGTTTACAGCATCCATGCCCAGCAACTCAAAGAATCCAAAGAGCTGATTTGATCCCAGCACCACACATGAGGATTTAGGATATGACCTTGATGATGGCTGAAGAGTATATGGTCCAAGGTGCACATATATGGGCTAGGACATGGGAATTGGGATGTGTTGGGAGGATAGCTCAGTTGCCAGTTTCAAGCTCTAAGATGATGGTGGAAGGAGAGGATGGTGCCACTAAAACCTGACTCTCTGCCCAGAATGCTTCATCCCACTTCTGCAGCTCCACATTCCACACTTCAGAGCTAGTTTAGAATCTCTGTCTCTAAGAAGATTTCCCTGATCACTGCCCCCCTCAACCCAAGGCAGCTGAGGTGCGCCAGTCCCTTCTCCCCTCTTACACCTGTGCCACTGTCTTTTCACCTGAGTAAAAAATGCATTTGGACACCAACTGCTTTCCATATCACCCCTTGTCCCAAGGCCAGTTCCATGAGCTCAGGGGCCCTGTCTGCAAACCTCCCTGCTGCATCCCTGGTGCCTGGCACAGCTCCTGCAATCCAGCAGGTGCTCAATATGTACTTAGCAAATATTTGAATAAATACCCAAACCAGCATGGCCTAGAGGGGAGAGAAGATAGTTGGGATCCCAGGTGGGTTTTGATATTTTTCCAAATGATTTTTCCAAAAATATATCCTCCTGTCTCACAAATCCAGGAAGATTCTCAATGAGTGTCCCAGCCACCTACTTATCTAAAGACAATGGTTCTTGACCTTTATTCCACATTGGAATCTCCTAAAGAGACTAGCAGCCCTGCTTCCAAGGCTCAACCCCAAGTATCCGACCTAGTGAGGCTGGTGCATCCTTGGCCCTGTGATTGGTCTGAGCTCCCCAGGAGAGCCTAACAGGCAGCCAGGTCTGAAACCCACTGGGCCAGATAAACGTGAGCTCTGCCTCTCCTCTGTTCATCCCATCACTCAATCCCACTTTTAGAAAAGCTGAGGATCTGATGCTACTTACTAACCTTTATAGATACCCAATTTACAGCATGAAGATCACAAAATAGGTAGTTGAGAGCCCTTTATGATCTGGCTGCATGATAGGTCTTCAGGGTTCTTTTGGGGGGCGGGGGCAAACAACCTCATTAAATAAAAACCTACCTCATTCCAACTCTTTCCAGAAAAATACACCAATATGGACAACTATAATTGCATGATGGCTATTTGCCCATGACATTGGTTTTTATAAAAAGTTGTCTTTTTTTGTTTGTTTGTTTGTTTTCGTTTTTGTTTTTTTTTTTTTTTTTTTGAGATTGGGCCTCATTATGCTATCCAGGCTAATCTCAAACTCCTGGGCTCAAGCAATCCTCCTGCCTCAGCTTCACAAGCTGCTGGGAGTATAAGTGTGTGCCCCTGTGCCTGAATGTCCCACAAAATTGTTGAAATTGTTCTGGCATGTTTTATCACAGGTGAGGGGGTGGAGAAGGAGGTGTATTGTGACCACTGTGCCTTTTGACCACCAGAGCCAGACCAGGACAGAGCCAAATGGCTGTATGCTCTTTTCCTCCTCAGGGACCAAAATCTTTTCTCCCCGATGGTCAGTCTTCCATCAACTATTTTAGAATTGCACTTTGGTGTTTGATTGTAACAAGGAATTTTGGGGGAAAACACACACACACACACACATCAGGAAACAACATCTACTCAGAGTTCAGAAATTAGGCCGCAATGTATCGCCCAGGAGGGGTTACTGTGCACAGTTTGAGCACTCATTTATCTTTTCAAATATGATTTTGACTCCAGGATCATTAGATATACCTCAGTCTAAATGAGAAATGACATCACCAAGGCCATTTACTGAACCACAATTGAGTAACATTTCCCACAGGGAAGGAAGAGGGAAGAAATAAACATTTATTTATGGCCTATTAAACACAAGCACTGTGCTAAGGCATGGACACGCATCCCAATGCATCCTCACAGCCACTCCGCAGCACAGCTGCTACTATGGCCCCATTTGCAGAATGATGGAGAAACCGAGGCTCAGAAAGGTGACGTGACTTGCCACATTCCTGACTTCTATGCTTTACACAGTGTTGTTTGCCAAACAGGGAGAAACACTAGCTACCTAATGTGGGCTGTAGAGTTGGACAGACCCAGATTGAAACTTGACTTTCTTTGTTTCCTTGCCTAGAACAACCTTGGACCAGTGTTTCCCAGAACTCCTTTCCCATGTCTGTGAGACCAGGATAGAGCAAGATTGCTTTAAGTATTCAAGGAGATCTGCCAAGTACCCTGCACTAATCCTGACACAGTAGGTGCACAATAGATGTTATTAACAGTGAATGTGGCCCAGACCTTGAACCCATAAGAGACATACGATCAGTGAACTTAAATCCTTACCACACCCACTCTCCTGGCTCCAATAAGGGAGAGACATGAACAGGAGGAAATGCAATTTTTGCTTCAAAGTGCTCACAGCCTTGACTGTGTAAGAAGAAAACCCATGGAAACAGACTAGCAACCAGTCAATGTATAATTGTAATATAATAACCTATAATAATACAATAATCTATAATTGTATGAGTCAGGATGTGCCCCGTTAAGAAAGAAGTATCAACTCAAATTAGCTTTTAAAAATTCACTTATTCCGGGCGGCGCCTGTGGCTCAGTCGGTAAGGCGCTGGCCCCATATACCGAGGGTGGCGGGTTCAAGCCCAGCCCCGGCTGAACTGCAACAAAAAAATAGCTGGGCACTGTGGCGGGCGCCTGTAGTCCCAGCTACTCAGGAGGCTGAGGCAAGAGAATTGCTTAAGCCCAGGAGTTGGAGGTTGCTGTGAGCTGTGTGATGCCATGGCACTCAACCGAGGGCCATAAAGTGAGACTCTGTCTCTACAAAAAAAAAAAAAAATTCACTTATTCCAGCCTGAGCAAGAGCGAGACCCCAGCTCTGTAAAGAAAAAAAAAAACAAAGAAAAATTAGCGGGGTGTAGTGGCAGGTGCCTATGGTCTCAGATACTCAGGAGGCTGGGGTAGGAGGATCACTTCAGACCAGGAATCTGAAGCTGAAGTGAGCTATGGTGATGCCACTACACTCTACCCTACAAACAATGGGAAAGATGTACTTTTCCCTATTCCTTTCACTAAGTACAACTAAAAGCCCTCCCAAGAAGAAGTTGAAAGGTGGAGAGAAGAAGGGAGACCAGCTAGACACCTCAGGAGTGAGACTTTGCCTCAAAAACAATTATTTGAGCAAGAGAGTGAGACTCTGTCTCAAAAAAAAATTATTGACCCATAAAATGGAAGATTCTATTTGATTTTAATTTGAAACTGTCAGTCTACAAGGTCCAGGTCAGTGTCAAAGTTAAGAGGTAAGGATAGGTACATCAGATCTGGTTTGATCAGGGAGTGTCAACATTGTTTGTTAGGCCTAACATCTTCCTATACCAAATGGTTCATCATGCCACATTTAGAATTTGGAAATGAAATTCACAGGTAATATAATTTACCTACAACATAATTTAATAGAAAATTAATATAGTGTGAGGTTTGTCATGAAAGGAGCAAAACAGAGTAGATTTATAATAAAAATATATATTTTAATATATAAATGTGCACACACAACTCCACTAGAAGATGTAAGGAAGTAATTAAAAGTTTGCATTTTTAAGAGATGTAATGCAATATTTAGCTGAATATTGTCAACAGTTTTACTTTATATTTAACAAATTATAATAATAGCTATATAAGTATATTCATACACATGAACATATCCCTCATAAAATCTTCCTAATTAAAATTTCCCAGGAGACTGCCTCTTGGATTTTCATACCCAAACATTATGGAACATATGTCTCTATGTATGGTAATGTTTATGTGGGAAAAAACTGTATTTGTGTCTTTAAATTCAACACAACATTATAAACAAAATGCTGTGCAGAATAACTTGGATGCTACACTCCAAATACAATTGGCGGAACAATGGGATTACGGTTTGAAAGGCATACCCAATGTCAACAAAAGGCACGTGAATTTCCTATGTCACTGCTGCTAAGACAAACCATGTTGCTATGAACAAAACCACTGTTTATTTTCTTTTCCATCCCCTTTATTGAAATATAATTTAATCCAATTAAAGTATGTAACTGAATGAGTTCTGACAGTTGTATAAATCTGGGAAATCATTGCCAGAAGAATACACCCATCACCGTCCAAATGCCTTTGTGCCATTTTGCAATCCACCCTTCCAGCTCCGGCAGCCACCGAACCAAAGCAACTGTTTACTAACAACGATATGGATATTTTGGTAATGCTTTAGGCATTTTATATCCTAAATAATAGTTTATCGCTTGCATTTAACAATTTTACTGTGATTTAGTAACATTTTAGGAAATTGGTTGGGGATTTGAAGTTAATGTAATGCACTATTGTTTTCCTGTTTTAACATAATGGAAACTAAGCTTTGGGGAAGATGCAGTAGATGTACTTTTCCCTATTCCTCTCACTAAGTACAACTAAAAGCCCTCCCAAGAAGAAGTTGAAAGGTGGAGAGAAGAAGGAAGACCAGCTAGACACCTCAGGACTTGAAAAACAACACAGTACTAAGTGAGTTTTCGGAGGCTGCATTAACTTCAGATAGCCCAGAGTTGAAGCAGAAGTAGCTGGTGGTCCAGAAACACCAATGAGTGAAGACCAAAAAACTAAATAAATAAATCTGACAAAAGCATAGGATTCCTAGGAAAAGGACCAGAAAAGAGGCCATTTTGCAAGGGAGGAGACTTTTAGACAAAAACTATTCTGTTGCATCTAAATACAGAAATGCCTGTAGCCTCAACAATACCCAGACCAGCAAAGACCAAGTGGGGACCATAGAATTCCAACCTCGTGAAGTTGGTTGAATGAGGTACTCCAACACCCCTGCTGGGATGGTGTCAGAGGAGCCTAGTGAAAAGGCAAAAGGCAGGACTATCGTCACTGTCCAGTGGTAATGAGGCCACCCCCACCTCGGTGTCAGTGGAGACAACCTCAATCTCACCCAGGAATAAAAAGAAACTCACCCCTCCTTGGGTGTCAACTGTGGGAAATGTGGACTTCTACCTGCTTCTGGTGGTGACTAGGTAGCTCCCTTTCTACCTGTCGTGCCAGAGCAATGTCAGAGACAGGCAAAACAGAAGGTTTAAACAGATCCAGAGTGTTATAACAATGTCCAAGTTTAAATAGAAAACCACTTAGCATACCACAATTGAGAATGATCTCAAACTGAATGGGAAAGACAGGGAATTGTAGACACCAATACCAAGATGACAGAAATGTGAGAATTATCTTATGATGATTTTAAAGAAACCATCATAAAAATGCTTCAATGAGCAATTACAAACATGTTCGAAACAAGTGAAAAAAATAGAAATCGTCAGCAATGAAATAAGATAGCTCAGAAAAGAAATAGAAGATATACAGAAAGGATGGATGGAAATTTTTGAACTGAAAAATATAATAACTGAAATACAAAGCTCAGTAGATCAGATGATAATACAGAATGGAAGAGACACAGAAAAGAATCAGTGAACGGGAATACAGCACAATATGCGTAGAAATGACTAAATCTGAACAACAGAGAGAAAACAAGGTGAGAAAAATGAAGACTCATGCACTTCTGAGACTACAAAAAACAATTAACATTTGCGTCATCAGAGTCCTGCAGGGGAGGAGGAAAAAAACAAGAGGCTGGAAAGAAATAGCGGCTTAAAAACACCCAAATTTGTCAAGAGGCATAAAGACATCAATTCAAGAAGCTGAGCAAACCAGAAATACATCATAATTATTCACTTGAAAGCTAAAGATGAAGAAGACATTTTGAAAGCAGCCAGAGAAAAATGGCACCTTAACTGTCAGGGAAAGATAATCTAAATGACAGCAGATTTCTTATCCGAAACCATGGATGGCAGAAGAAAATGGAATGATATTTTTCAAGTACTGAAAGAAACAAAACTGTTAACCCAGATCTTATACTTAGCAAAAATAACCTTCAGGAGGAATAGGAAATAAAGACATTCTCAGATAAAGGGAAACTAGGAAATTTGTTTCCATAAGACTTACCCTAAAGAATTACTGTAGAAAGTTTTCTAACAAAAAAAAAAAAAAAGGCAATAAAAGAAGGAACTTTGGGACATTGAAAGAAGAAGAGCTTAATAAACAAAGCTGAAAGTCAATACAAGAGTTTTTCCTTTACCTCTTAAGTTTTCTAAACTATGTTTGGTTATTGAAGCAAAAATTAAAATATTTATAAATGTAGGAAAAATAATCAAGATGATTATAAATGAGGGGAATCAAAAGAACATAAAAGGATGTAAAGTTTCTATCCTTCAATCATGGATAGAATTTTAATACAGAATATTTTATTTTTAAGAAGAATTACTAGGGCCAGGTGCAGTGCCTCACGCCTGTAATCCTAGCACTCTGGGAGACCAAGACGGGTGGATTGCTTGAGCTCAGGAGTTCAAGACCAGCCTGAGCAAAAATGACAAGACCCTATCTCTAAAAATAGCCGGGTGTTGTGGTGTGTGCCTGTAGTCCCAGCTACTCAGTAGGCCAAGACAAGAGAATCATTTGAGCCCAAGAGTTTGAGGTTGCTGTGAGCTGTAATGCCACAGTACTCTAATGAGGGTGACAAAGTGAGACTCTGTCTAAAAAAAAAAGAAAGATAAAAAGAATTACTGAGTTCTGACATACTCATGCGCTAGAAGACTATACAACATTGCAAAAAAACCCTACTACTATGCACAAAAATATGGAGCAATCTCATAGGTATAATGTTGAGTGAAGGAAACCAGTGACAAAAAAAAGTACCTACTGTAGGATTCCATTTATTCAAAATTCTAGAACAAGCAAAACTAATCTATGGTGATAAATTTAGAATGGAAGTTGCTTAGGTGGGTATACTGACTCCCCCCAAAATGAAGGGGCATGAAGGAACTTGGGGAGATATGGGAATTTTCTGTATCATAATCTAGGAAGTGGTTATGCAGACACACACACACACACACACAGAGATATGGATATAAATTGTTAAGCTGCACACTTAAGATTTGTGTGTCTTGTTGAATATAAGTAATGCCTTTGTAAAAAAAAAAAAAAAATAGATTACTAGCAGTAAACGGAAGATGCCTTCATCCTCCAAGAATGTGAAAATTGTAAATGCCAGCTAACCCAGCTATGCTGTGCCTGTGACATACCACCAGTGGTGTGTGTGTTGGTGATATGGTTTTCCAAATAGTAGCCATTCAGGATAAAATAAGATAACAACTCTCCTTTGATTTGAACCCGTTTCCTTTCCAGAAAATTCAGTGTAGATTTAGAATTTTGGGGCAGAGAAACGGAGTTCAGCTCCTGGCTGAGATAATTACAACCTTTTTTTTTTTTTAACCAAACTCAATGTCTGCTGGGATATTCGAAAGTAGCCTGAGCTGCAGGACAATTCTTCATTATGTGGTATGCCTGGTATCCCTGGCCCCACTCAGAAAAGTCTGAATGCTTCCCAGTCACCTTTAGCAAAGGTGATTAACCTTTAATAAAGGCTTATTAAAGTTGAATGTATATACAGAAAAGTACACAAATCATAAGTGTACGTTTCCGTGAATTTCCAGAAAGCAAAGGCATCCCTGTAACTGGAGCCAAAATCTAGGGACAGCATTTTTTTCATCCCTTCATCTCCACCTCTCAGATACCCCTCTCTGTCCTACATAGTCACTACCCTCTCCCACTGAAAGGAACCTCTATCCTGAATTCTAACACCACAGGTTATTTGCTTGTTCTTGACCTTTCCATATGGGGAATTTTTCAGATACACTCTTTTGTGGTTGGCTTCATTTACTCAACGTTATGTTTGTGAGATTCACCTATGTTGTAACGTGAAGCAGGTGTTCACTCATTTTTATTTTTTGTATGATATTCAATTGTATGAAAACACCACAATTTTAAGACCCATTCCACCACTGGAGGACATGTGCTTTGTTCCCCTTCCCTTTCTGTGGCTATTAGGAAGAGCTGCTGTGAACATTCTTGTGCAGATCTTTGGGGAACACTAACAAGCGTTTCCGTTGCGACTACACCCAGGAGTGGAATTGCTGGATCAAATGGTAGGTGTATGTGGAAGACACCAAACTGTTTTCTGAAGAGTTCCAGTTGGACCACATCTTTGACACAACCAGAAACACTTAACAACTTTGCGAACTCCTCCTAGAGAGTTGGACTGCTTTCGATGAGCCTTCACAGGTCACAAGATGCTGTAACGTCCTTCCTCTCTCTCTACTTTCTGCCCCTTCCCAGTCCTACCTCTGTACTGTCTCTGCCCTCAGGTAGAGTTCCCATGTGTGATGGCCAGACAGCTGTCAGCAGCCCCAAGTTTTCAACCATACTGTAGCAAACCTGGTGGAAAATGAGGCATTTATCTCCCCCTTTCCAATCTTTCCAGACTAAATTGAGGGATTAGTTCTCATTGAGGTTTATCACATGTTCATGTATAAACCAATCAGTGATGGAGGATGGCCAGAACGTGGTCACATGCCCATCCTGGAAAGGAGGTGGTGTCAACCAGCTGAAGGTCTTCTGTGAGGAGTCAGGGAGGGAATTTACAAGAGTAAAATCTTGGTGCTGTTGCTAGAAGAGTTTCTGGATAGTGAGAATCTCACATATCCACTACCAAGGTCATATGCTAAACTGTGTGATGTAGACAGAGTTCTGGAAGAGACTGAAAATATGAAGAATTTCAGAATCAAGATCCAAACAGAACTTAGGAGGCAAATCTTAGAAGGTGACATTTACATGGGATAAATATAAAGCTTTATACTTAGGTCTTAAAAATGGCACAAGTACAAGATGGATTTTGCAAATGCTCCTATGAGTAAAATAAATGAGTTTTCATTCAAAGCACATTCAATGCAAGTCAAGAGTTCAATGACGTGGACACAAAAGCTAAAGAGTTTGTAGGCCATATTAACAGAGGTCTAAGGTACAAATGAAGGAGGTGATGATGCCATACTTATAATACTAAATTTTGTTCCAGTTCTCCTCAATTATAAAGGAGATGAAGGAGAGCATCTGGGTAGGTGACAGGAGCTTGTGACTAGCCTTGTGATATATGGTTGAAGAAACTCGGAACTCTGCTTAAAGAAAAGAAGGTTAAATCCTGGAAAACGGGAAGATATGATAATTATCTTTAGATCTCAGAAAGCCTGAATGCTTAAAGAAAAAATTAAATGCTTGTAAGTTCTGATAGGACCAAAGGATGTAAGCTTGGGGTGGGGGTTCAGCTATTAATACAAGAATGAAGGTCCTACCAGTTGTCTAAATACCAGTTGTCTAATATCTCAGCTCTATGTCAATGCTGGATGGCCACTTTTCAAGAATGTCATAGCATAGCAGAAGAATGCTTATGCCAATTCAGCTTTTCCCAAAGTGTGTCCCATAGAATTCCGGTTAAAAAGAGGTTGAATATGCTTAGGACCCTAAAGTCCCACAATGAGCGTTTTAAAGGCACGTCATTCAAACAAAGCGCTTGTGTGCTTTCGTATTAAGCCAATATTTTCCAAACTTAATAGAACAAAAGGTCTTCTTTTTTTTCTCCTAGCATTATCAACTAACATTCTTTAGAACTAATGCCTTGTGAAATCCAGTTTGAGAAACACCAGACAACTTGATGCTTGGAGTTCTAGCTCAACTATGAGAAGCACAACTTAGTGAATGGGCAAGACCAATAAGGGCTTTGTAATAAGGGCTTTGTGTTCTCTGGTTCTCCCTTTCTTCTTCCCATTGTGTCAGGAAGAAAACTTAAAGCCCTAGAATCTACTGCTCAATTCTGAATTTCCTTCCAAGCAAAGTTCATAGTTTGTTAATAAGTAACAGCAGAATGTGTCTCTCTGCTCATTGGTTAGTTATTGCTGCATAACAAACCACCCCCTAAAAAGTAATGACTCAGAACAATGACCATTTGCTCAGCTCATGAATCTGTGGGTTTGCATGAAGACTGTGTTATCTGGGATGTCACTGGCTAAACGTGGGTTGCAGACTGGCTGGATTGGGCTGGTCTAGAATGACTTCAGCTGAGAGGTGCATTGCTGAGCCACATGTATCTCCTCCTGCAGCAGATAAGCTTTGGCTTGTTCACATAGCAGCTGGGCAGGACTCCAAGAGAGTGAGAAAGAGATTGTAAGGTTGGAGACTCCGTGTGCCATCATGTCTTCTTAACCACCTTCTATTGTTCAGAGTGAATCATAAGATTCAGGTTCAGAGCCGGGAAATAGACTCCATTTCACAATGGGAGGTGCTTCAAAGTCTTGTTGCAAAGAGTGTGGACAAAGGGAGGTCATGGATTGTGATTGATTCATGGCCAATGGCCCCTACTATGCGTTGTGCTTTGGGTTATGCTCACAGATAAGGAAATAGTAAGAGAAGCCCCTGATCGCAAAGCTAGTGAGGTATCAGGTGTTTAGAAACAAGCATTAGGGCGGCGCCTGTGGCTCAGTGAGTAGGGCACGGGCCCCATATGCCGAGGGTGGCGGGTTCAAACCCAGCCCCGGCCAAACTGCAACAAAAAAATAGCCGGGCGTTGTGGCGGGCTCCTGTAGTCCCAGCTGCTTGGGAGGCTGAGGCAAGAGAATCGCTTAAACCCAAGAGTTAGAGGTTGCTGTGAGCCGTGTGACGCCACGGCACTCTACCTGAGGGCGGTACAGTGAGACACTGTCTCTACAAAAAAAAAAAAAGAAAGAAAGAAACAAGCATTAAACACCACGAATGAGCGATTTTGGTGGTTGCACAAAGGAAGGAAGGATTAACTCCATGTGTAAGAAAAGAGGACACAGAACAAGCTGTGAGCTGAGATGAAAGAGGATTCTTTGGGTAAGCAGAGTGAGGAAAGGCGTTTCAGGTAGTGGGAACAACATCTGCAAAGGCACAGAGGCATGAAATATGATGCAGAGTCCAGAAAACTGCAGGCGCTGTGAAGGTGGGCACCAGGGCAAGATGTTGGGAGATGGACCCAGGGGCTGGGGATACGGAGGGCCTGGGAGTAGCCTGGGGGCGGGCATTCAGCAAGAGGATGCAGGGTGACATGGTCGAATTTACATTCTAGAAAGTGGGGTGGAGGAGAACCAGGTAGGAGCTGACTGAGGAGGAGAGCGGAGGATGACTTCTGCTCTGGACCTGCGGCAGTTGAAGGGCATCGGGGTGGTGGCGGGGGTGGATCCCTCCGCAGATCCCAACGCGGAAGGAAGCTCGCTCGGGGCGCAGGGAGCTGCGGGCTCCTGGAACGCCAGCTCTGCCCTCTCCAGGATTTTCTCACTCTTTTCTGTATCGCTCGATTGGCATTTCTCTCTCCTCCCACACAGACGCTCTGCAAACCGGAGCCCAACTCTTCCTTACACCGGGAGTGGGGTAAATTTTAAAAGTGCATAGGGGGGAATGAAAGTATATGCTTTTCTGACAGTTTCAAAGAAAAGACCTATCCTGGGCTCTCAGCCAGGAGTCCTTTCCCACCCCTCTCCCCACACGCGCGCTGCGTCCCACAGCCTGGGACGCCGGCTCTCCCTATCTCAGCGAGGATCTGTGTTTTTCTCTCAGGGCCATCTGTCGCTGACTCTGCTATAAATCTTGTTGTGTTTCCTTGCCATATGGCATAATTAATTACTTCAAGGCACAAAGGACCCCACTGCTCTGCAGGCTGAGAGCCAGCTGACTCACCGAGGAGCAATTTGCCACGAAGGGGCACCGTCTGGTTACCGAGCCCAGGCGAGCGGCTCACACAGCGGGGACCCAGTTGGCCGAAGCCCCCAATTCCCTGCTGCAGCATCTGCCACCAGCTTGGCCGAGATGGGGTCCTCATGGTTACATGAGTGGCATTTATAGACAGGCCACACACCGTCTATTGCCATAGAAGGGAGTGTGCATCAGTTAACTCAGCAGGGACCCCCACCCTCATTTACCTTTGTCACTTAACCACTAAGGTCCAGAACAATCTATTTCACTTGGGCAGTGGTTCCTAAATCTTTGAAAAACAGCTAAGGGAGAATACAATTAAAGTAGCTAAAGACTCCAATTTGTGTAAATAATCAACACATTAAATCCCACAAAGGCATAAATGTATTCATGATCTATGTATATATGACTTAATAAAAAAAAGTAGCTAAACAGCCATTGATAGCTGAGACCCAGTGGGTTCCTGCCTCTTTGAGCATTTAGCGTCAGCATTTGTTACACAAGGACTGAATGAGCACTCTGTTCTCTTCCAGCTACAACATTGCTAGGAGTCCTTTGATCAACCAACAAATATTCAATCAACAACCATCTCTGAACTAAGTGCTAGGGATTCAGCTCTGACAAGGCAGACACAGCCCCTGCTCTCATGGACCCTGCTCTTAGAGAGGAGGGCCATGCACCCAATATGTAAACAAGTGTGCCAGATTATCATAGGTAGTGGCCAGTGTGATGAGGGACCCAGTCTATCAGGGGTTGAATTAAAGAACATTAAGGAATCACCTTCAGAGAGGTGATTCAGAAGGCTTCTCTGAGGTCATTTTCTAGTAAACAGATTTATTGAGATATAATTCAAACATCTTAACATTTACCCTTTTAAAGTATATGATTCAGGGGGTCTTAAGATATTTGCAATATACAGTGTCTGGCAGAAGTAACACCCTTTTTTTTTCTTTAGACAGAGTCTCACTATGTCACCCTCAGTAGAGTGCTGTGGTGTCACAGCTCACAGCAACCTCAAACTCTTGGGCTTAAGTGAGTCTCTTGCTTCAGCCTCCCAAGTAGCTGGGACTACAGGCGCCCACCACAACACCCAGCTATTTTTTGATTGTAGTTGTCCTTATGGTTTGGCAGGCCCAGGCTGGGTTTGCACCCTCCAGCTCTGGTGTACGTGGCTGGCACCTTAGCCCCTGAGCTACAGGCGCCAAGCCAAAGCAACACCCCTTTTGAAGGGGGATTATTGCATAAATAAATATAAAACATAGAAATTAGTGAAGAAAAACGAAAAGATGAAAAACCCTACCATCTTGGTAAGTATATGATCCCTCAGCATTGTCAGTACCTCGTGCAGAATTTTCTTCCTGTAGGTTGGTAGGAAAGGGAGCGTTATCTGTGCCGGACCCTGAATTTTCATAAATACAATGACATTGTGCAGTCATTATCACAATCGAATTTTAGAACGTTCCATCACCCCACAAAAAAGCCTTGTACCCAATAGCAGTCTCTTGCCATTTTTCTCCTTCTGCCCACCCCCTCGGAATTACTATGGATTTGCCTATTCTGGACATTTATTGTGAATGAAATCACACACTATGTAACTTTTGTAACTTAATTCTTCCACTTAGCATAATGCCTTCAGGGCTTATCCACATTGCAGCAGGGCTCAGAATAGCGCTCCATTTTATGGCTGAATAATAGTCCATGTAAGGATATAGCATGTTTTATTTATCCATTCATCACTGGATGGACATTTGGGTTTTTCCACTTTGGGCTGTTATGAATTATGCTGCTATGAACATTTCTGTACACTTTTGGGGGGGCACGTTTTTATGTATTTCTTGAGGAGGTGACTTTTAACTTGAAATCTAAAGGGTAAAAAAGAGTCAGTCATGCAAAAATCTGGGGCAAAATTATTCTTGGCTGAGAGATTAAGAGCACGAGCAAAGGTCTGGAGATGTGTCCACAGTCCTTTTGGCATCTCACAGGCTTTAGAGGAATTGAAAGAGCATCTTTTTTGAGCTGCACAGATCTAACTCTGCTGAGCTGTGTGTCTGGTCTCTTCCTGAGCTATGTCATCTGTGTCTATTCAGGCACAGGGAACATTGTCAGCTGAGAGAAAAATTCTCTGGATTGGGCAAATTGGGGTGATTCCTGCTGGCCCCACAATAGGAAGACACATAAGGGATGGTGGCAGGAGGTTGAGTATGTTGCATGGAGTGATTCCAAGTGGCAGCACGCTTTGGAACTAGTGGGATTTGAATGACAGAACTTGACACTGGAATGCATGCAGACACTAGAACTACCCCCAACCCCCACAAAACTCAGCCTGGTTGCCTGGCAGCAAATGCCTTCTTCATTCTCAGCTTCTTCATCACCTTGGCCAGCAGTGAGATCTTTTCCCCCTCAAAGTGTCCTTATTTGTTTTTTAACTTGGCTTCAACCCGGCACTAGTAGCAAAGGGCTGAGCTCAAGCTGCCTTAAACATCCTGCCTGAGGGCCCCAGGGCAGGGGGCAGGTGCCAGGGTGGGGGAGGGAGAGGGGAGGAGGGACAGCTCACCCAGTGCTGCTACAGCAAAGGTCCTGCAGGAGTGTAGTAAGAAAGTAACAGCAGGGTAGATCCAGTCACCTGGCAGTGAAAGAAGATGAGGCTGAGGGCGGCGCCCGTGGCTCAGTGATCAGGGCACCAGCCCCATATACCAAGGGTGGCAGGTTCAAATCCGACCCCAGCCAAACTGTAGCAAAAAATAGCAGGGCGTTGTGGCAGAGCCCTATAGTCCCAGCTGCTAGGGAGGTTTAGGCAATTCTAAGAGCTAGAGGTTGCTGTGAGCTATGATGCCACAGGGCATTCTACCGAAAGTGACAAAATGAGACTCCGTCTCTAAAAAAAAAAGATGAGGCTGAGAGCAGTCAGTATCATAAAGTCAAAAAGGGAAAAATCTGGCTCTTAGAAGTGAATTCCTGGGCTCTTTATAGCAATCCCTTGGTCCAGCCAGTGCATTGCTTTTCACTGTCCATACCATCAGTTAACTCCTCCCAGCCTCCAGCCAAGGGAAGTGAGGTACATCACAGACTCTGGACTTAGGGTCTCACAGATCTGAGTTCAAAGTCTAACTCCTTCATTTCTTGTTGTGTGACCTTGAAAGAGGTGCGAACCATTCTAAGCCTCGATTTCCTCATCGTAAAATCCCACTGTGAGTGGTGCATCAGTTGGGAGATGCATTCAGCTGCAGCAATCTGAAACAGTAATTGTATAAGCAAGACGGAGGGTTCTTTCTGTCACACAGAAGAAGTACGGAGAGGTGTCCAGGGCTGATACAGCTTCTCTGCACAAGATCCAGGCTCTTTATATCTTTCTTTTGTCTTGCTTTTCCCTTAGAGATAGAGGTCTCACTCTGTCACCCAGGCTGGAGGGCCAGGATGCAATCACAGCTCACTGCAACCTGGAACTCCTGGACTCAAGCAATCCTCCAGCCTCAGTCACCTAAGTAGTACTACGGGTGTATGCCACTATGCCTGGCCCATTTTTCTTTTCTTTTCTTTTCTTTTCTTTTCTCTCTCTCTCTTTCCTTTTTTCTTTCTTCCTTTTTTAGAGAGAGGGTTCACTATATTGTATAGGCTGGCCTTAAGTGATCCTTCCACCAAAGGCCTGACAAATTGCTGGGATTACTGGCATGAGCCACTGCACCTGGCTTGGGTTTCTTATATCTTTCTCTTTTATGATTCTTAGCATTTTACCTCATAGCCCATAATAACTGCTGTAGCACCAGCCATTATATTTGCACTCTAGACAAGAAAAAGAAAGACGTGAAAAAATTACCCTCACCTCTGAGTTGAGTTTGTTCCTTTTAGGACCTTAAAAGAAATGATCATATAACAGCTTTTACTTATATCCCATCAGATACCCTAGCTGCAAGGAAGCTAGGAAACATGTTTATATAGCTTAGAATATTGCTGACCCCATCAGTAGAGTGTGGCTGTTACCGAGAAACAAGGGGAAGGTTATTTAACAGGCAACTAAACATCTTCACAGCAAGATCTTACTTAGCCATGTCTTTGGAAAGGACTCCCCTGCCCACGTTTCCAAAACAATATCCTTCACTCTCAACCTCCACTCTGAGACATGTTTCATCAAATATATCTCTCTAAAATTACTTATGCATTTGTTTCCTTATTTATTGATTGCCTTCATCCCCTAGAATATAAGATCTGTGAGAAAACAGAAATTATATCTGTTTTATTCATCACTAAGTTGGACAGCCCAGCAGATCTGTGGCTGAGTATTGAATAGTCCTGATCCCAAAAGGTGACTGGAAGCCTTTCATGAGATGCTGAGGATGAAGGACTGAGTCCCGAGTCTGGTGTAGAGGGGCTAGAACTGGCTCGTTGTTTGCTATTCTGTTTCCCTTTTCCTGCTATCGGCAAGGCCAGAACTCCATTGAGATCTGTTAATGGAATGGAGCTAGAAGTGGTATGATCCACTTTCAGGCCTGGCCCCTAACCCTCCAGGGCCACATCCTCCAGGCTCTCTGTTTCCTCATTGGCCAAAGATTCAGAGGCACCTTAGACTAGGGGGGAAGTTAGAATACAGAGGCAATCTGACCTCCTCAGTGACTATGAGGAGCAGAAGTCCCCACAAGACTGTAACGTGGGTAAGAAATAAACCTTCACAGTTTGGGCCATTGAGTTTAGGGGTTATTTGTTACAGAAGCATTTCATCAGCTTTTACTGGATTGCAAACCACCAAAAAAATGTGCCTTAAGACATCATCATCTTGTGTCGCATGATGGCTTTGGTTGCTTTCGCTTTACTTTCTCTGCTGTCTCATCCAGGGTCATTCACATGGGCTACATTCAATTGGAGGGCTGTCTGAGCCAGGGAGTCCACCTGCCAGTGTCTGGCATTTGGTGCTGGCTGTCTATGGGACAGGGCCATCTTCAATTTCCTCCACATGGTTTCTTATCCATGTAGGTGAAACTGGGCTTCTACACGGCCCGGTGAGTCCAAAGTTCCAAAAGGGCAAGAGAAACTGCAGCATCCCTAAGCCTTGGAAAGCACCCAGCATCACTTGTACCACAAGTGAGTGGTCAAAGCAAGCCACAGATTCAAGAAGGGAAAATGAGCAAACACACATTGCAAAGCAGTGTAGACTCGGAGATGAACTCTTTGGGGGGGGGGGGTTATTATTATCTCGGCCTACCACAAGGGCTTAATGTAGCAGGGGATGTATGACTGGCATTTCTTTTCACCCCTCCTCTTGCTCTTGTCCCCATGTGACTCTTGTTTCTGCAAAGCCCTCATATGTGCACATTTGGGTGGCAACAGGGAAGTCAATGGGAATTGAATTTCAGCAGGACACAGCAACATTAACCAAGCTCTTGAGCAAAGGGAGCTGCCCTCCTAGGCTTGGCTTGGTGCCTGGAGCTCAGAGGAAAGGTCACCCGCTCCTGCTGGCGGGAGGTCTGAGTCAAATAGCTGTGAAGCCAAACAAACTAGCACCCACCTCCACGGCTGCCCTCCGCTTCTTTCCTTTCTTGAGAGATAAAAGAAAAGATTTCTCTTTGTTGTTTGACATTCTGACCTCTGCAGCATGGAAACTAAAAATAATACCCGTGGGGAGAGTGCTGTACATCTGTACTATTGTTCTGTACACTCACAGCCACCTGGGCCACGGCACTGAGATGGGAAGAGAACTCGAGACGTGAGCATGAGGGCAGGGCTTGAGATTTAGGCCTTCAGCAACCAAAGCTCACATTTCTTCTACAGCTCCATCCATTCATCCATTTGTCCCATCCCACCCACCAATTCACTCCTCCATCCCTGCGCCCGTTCATCATTCAGCCATCCATACGTCCACTCCCTCATCCAACCATGTATCCACCCACCCATTCCCCCATCATCCATCATCTGCCCATCCACCCATCTATCCATGCATACTTTTATTCATGCATCCTTTCATCCGCCCACCCATCAAACTACCATCCATCTACCCACTCATCCATGTGTCTATTTATTCAAATATCCTTTCATCTAAGTATCCTTCCATCCGCCACCCACCCAACCACTCATTGATCTATCCATCTATCCCCCCATCTATCCACCAGCCCATCTGTCCATCCATCCATCTAATCACCATTTATTGAGTTCCTTCTATGTGCCTGGCACTATACTAAGAGTTCACTGGTGAACAAAAGTCATTAGGGAGCTTCCCTCATGGAGTTTATAGTCTGGAGGGGGATTTAGTCAATAAGAAAGTAGAAAAAGAAATAAATGTAAGAATTGCGTTTGGGGTAGGCATCTTAAGCCACTGCCCAGGAGATGACAGGTGAGCATCTTTTCTGGGTCAAGCAGTGTTGTGAGCACCAGTTATCTTCTAATCTAATTCTCATTACTACCTTATGACGTTGTTGCTATTAATATTCCTGTTATTCACAGAGAAACAAGCGGAGGCTCAGGGTAGTGAGACTTGCCTAAGGCCACACAGCTCTTCAAGTGGCAGAGCCCAAGTATATTTGCCAGTCAAGGAAGAGCAACAGGAGGAGAATTCACTGCATTTGCAGCCCTCTGCCTCCTTTGTTCTGGGTTGTATTGTAAGGTCAGGGCCATTGGCACATGACATCTCACCCACACAGTCACTCTCCTTGCACCTGCTCTTAGTCTGATGACTCAAGTATCCGGGAATGGGATAAACATTAACTCAGCTTGTCTCCGCCAGTCCCCAAGACAGCCACACCTTTTGTTGGGCACATGTCCCTGCCTCCAGCTCAGGCTCTCCGTGCCATCACCAGGGCAGTGACAGAGTCTCTGAAAAGACTTTTGATATATAAACAGGGATAGTACCTGCTGGTATAAGGAGGGCACTTCAATAGAGTCTAACCAGAACCCAGTTTCAGGCATCCACACTGCCACAGATGCATGTGAAACTGGGCAAGCCGCCACCTCTCTCTTGATCTTCATTTCCATCTGCATTGCCTGCCCATGGGGTTGGTGCCTGCTGAGCTCACTTGTCCAGATGTTTCTGAGAACCTACTATGTGCCAGGTTTTGTGATCTGTGGATGTGAAATAGGTCATAGTAACTTCGATTAAAGGCTGCAAGTATTCCTAGGGAAGTGACACTTCACTGAGATTTAGAGGACAATGAGAAGATAACCAGGTAAAGATACAGGAAGGGAATCCCAGGCAGAGAAACAAACATCTGCAAAGGCCCTGATGCGGGACCACATCTGTTGGAGCCGAAGGTGTGGGAAGCCACCACTGTGGCTGGCACTTGGAGTGAGGGGCATATAGTATAGGACAAGAGCAGAGAGGCTGGGGGCTGGATTACACAGGCCTTTTCAGACAACAACAGGATTTGAGATTTTGATCAAAGGGAGATAGGAACTCCTTGAGTTGCAGGCGGCTCACATATTCATGAAATGGGCTCTGGAGACCTACTTGTTGTGCTAAGGACTGCACAGAGAGAGGTCAGGTGAGCCATGGGAGCTTCAAAAACAACCTTGAACTAGATCATAATGTAGCCAAGTATGGATTCTGCAAGAGAGACTGAGTTGGTAGATAGGAGGACATGGGTTGGGGGCTTTAACTTGGAACATGGAAATTTATACTATCAAAGGGCAAGGCCCAGAACTTAACATGAGCAGCTGTGTAATTTGTTTATCTCTTCACAATTGGTTGAGCATCTTCTTGGTCACCGGCCCTAATCTTCAGTTGTAACACTGTCAATTGCAGGTAACAAAAAAAGGAATCTATTGGTTCTTGTGTTTAAAAAGCCCAGGGGCAAACCTTCAGGTATGGCTTGATCCAGAAGCTCAAATGATATCACTGAAATTCCATTTCTCTCTATCTCCACTTCTCAGTTTGACTTCCTTGGAGTTTGGATACCGCATCCAAAATGGCATTGGCAGCCCACATTCCATCTTCATCTGTCCAAGAGCCTCAGACCCATGCACAGATTCTGATTGATCCACACCTTCACCAACCAAAAGCTGGGAAGACAAGATGTACCAATTGGCTTAGCATAGGCAATTTGTTTCACTACTCACATCCAGGGGTGGAGTCAGCTTCTTTGAAAGCACAGAGAATGCGTGTGAGTGTGGAGGTCCCCACTCTAGCAAAACTGGGGCACTGTTGCCACATAAAAGAGACAGGTGGTAAGCTGAATGAGATGAACATCCCATGAAAGGGACAACAATTTCTGACAGGCAAGAACATTCGGGAATGAAAAAGGCTATTTCAAGATTGCTAAGCTTTGGCAAGGGTCAGCGCTAGGAATCAGCCAGGAGCACAAAGGGAAGAGTCAAGAAGCTGAGAGCTAGGGGAAGTGGGGAGAGCCAAGGAAAGCTCCTAGTGTGTACTGAGCTCTGAGCACACAGACATGATGCCAGGAGCTTCACATTTTCCCAGGAAAGGGCCCACACTGACCAGGTTGGGGATGGAGTGCTCATGCTCAAACCACATGCCCCCTCCAAGTATCAGAGTGGGGGGGTATCTCTCCACTATCTTCTGGTATATAGTAGGGGTCTCCTATGGATTTCAAGTATCCAAGGGTGGGGTTCTGAAAAGATCAGAGAAAGGCCTGGTTCTCCCTCTGGGTGGCCTGTGGGCTGCCAAGGACCTTTGTGGCAAATGGAGCAAAGTTCTGTGAGCACAGAGACAGAGTAACAAGATTCTGGTGACATCCTTTGACCTGCTAGATCAAGCCATACTTGAAGGTCTGCCACCTACACAGTAGGCAATGTAACATGGTCCCTGGATACCTGTGTGCTGCATTTCCAGTCATCCAATCCTTGACTCATGAACTTGGCAATTCCTGGCCAGAAGCAATACTCTTAGACCTCTTACTACTCGGGGACTTCAGTTCCCTCATCCCTTCTCTCCCAGGCCTCCATACTCATAGGAAACCACATGTCCTGGTTCTCCTGCACAGTCTTGGTTTATGTCTATTGTAGGGATAATTATACCCTATGTAATTCTTCACAGTGACCCTTTCATTCTCAATGTGTCCTGCTTTATGTGGTAAATCGAGTTACTCCACACATCCCTCCATTCCAATATTCATTTCTTAGCCCTAATGGTCCCAAGAGTTGTTAAAACTTGATCCCAAATTATTAACCACCAAAAAAAAAAAAGAGAGAGAGAGAAAGAAAGAAATCAATTTCCCCCTACAAATGCAGGGGAGACTGTCTTCAACAACTACATGCTTCGTACCTCCCAGGGTTTGTTTATACCCAGACCTGGGAAGGGGCCCTTTCTGCAGGGACAAGTGGAACAATTTCCTTATAAAGGAGAAAGGTGGGGGGGGGGGGGGAGGAGTTTCCAACAGTTTCCTGTTTTTGTTTCCATCAAAACAGCTCCAGTCCTAAGGGTTTCCCTGCCTCCACCCCCTCCTGTGCCTGTCCTCATTCATCCCCACAATAAACCCCTTGTTTTAAGGTAACTCATCTGGGTCTCTTTTTCCTGCAACAAAAAGAGGTGTACCTAAAATAGGCCAGGGCCAGGGCCTGTGGCCAAATTTAGACTTTAAAAACTGGGTCATGCAGGAGAGGGAGTAGCAGGCTGAGATCCTAGGAGACTGAGGCGAGGCTGTTCCTGCTCATGGGGACTTCCCCTGTGCCAGACCCTGGGCTTCACATTCAACAGCCAGAATCTTATTTAATTCTCTTAATGTCCAAGGAAGTGGAAACTATTATCTACAGCAGAAAAGGAAACTGAGGTTCAGAGAGTCATGATTTGGGGTTCACATCCCAATTCTCTCAATCTGAAATCCGTCCTTTGGGGCACCAGGGCAGACTATAAAAGGGTAGCTGGAATCTCAACCACCTGGCATCTAGAAGCCCAGCCTAACCTGGCCCAAACTGGAACTCCTTGGCACCAACGGGTCTGTGTTTTCCTTTACCACTTTTTAAGTGAGTTTAAGGAGTGAGAGAAACATCCACAGATCATTGTCTTGACTCAAATGAACTTAATTAAGAAAGCAAGAGAGGGACATTCTAGCTTCCTTCTGGCACTGCTAGATGCAGGCATCCGTGATTTGCTCTCATGTGGATGGCACTTAATTCTCTCTCCATCTCTCTTCTTCCTGGGTGTTGCTGTCTCTACAAGCCAGGAGGGATGGTTACAGGCAGTTCTAAGCCTCATCCCTATGGTTTGTAATCCAAAACAGTCTTTCCCTTTCTCTCCCTCTTTTTTCTCTCTCCCCCTCCTCCTCCTTCTCAGCATCTATATAGGAATCCAGGCCTCTGCTTTGATCACATGTGCACTTCAGGACCACTCACTGGGTCCAAGACAACATGAGAATGGGTGTTAGGATTGGCTCAGCCTGAACGTAGGCTCTAGGACGTGGAGTGGAAGGTCAAGGACAATGATTAACAGCCTCTGGAGAGTGGGGAAGGCATGGTTCCACCAAGGAACAGATGCTGGTGTTCAAAACCAATACATTCACCCTGCTTAGGAAAACATGCTGCAGTGATAATTCGTTTAAAACTTTTTAATGTGCTTTTCGCTTTGCTTCTGTTAGTACAGCTTTCAAGCTATACTGCCCCAGGCATCCATTAGTCTGGGGACATTTGGAATTTATTACAGAAAATGCAAAGAGAAAAGACAGAGGTAATGTTCAGCTTTTGACATTCAAAATTAGATTGTATTCCAGACCATAGCCTTGAGGGGGAATTGTCCAGGTTCCGTCTTTTAGCTTATCAATAATTGTGCCAAACATCTTAGAATATGGAGTTTTCCCATGAGCTAGAGCACCTGTTCCATCTGTCTAGGACCACTCACCCCACTCTCTGATAAAGAGAAGACATGAGCTAGAGCACCTGTTCCATCTGTCTAGGACCACTCACCCACTCTCTGATAAAGAGAAGGCATGCATAGAGGAAGCAGGAAAAATGTTAGCACATCTTCTGATTCCAGAATTGTAAGTAGAAATGGGAACAAAATGAGGAAATATTACCCCCAATGATCATTTTTACAATATGCCTCAAAGATTATTATTATTATTATTTAAGCATTTGCTATCCCTCAGGCATTGTGCTATGAAAGAGTTCCCTCTTCATTTTTGAATCCCTATGAAATAAGCATTTCTATCAACCAGGAATTGAGTGCAAGCAAGTTTTTACAAATTGAAACAAATAGAAAGAGGTATTAGAGCTCAGAACTCAGACACTGTGGTGATTAATTATATGTGCCAACTTGACTGAGCCAGAGGGTGCCCAGATATTTGGTCAAATATTATGCTGAATGTATTGATGAGGACGATTTTGGATGAAATTAGCATTTGAATTGGTGGACTGGGCACAGCAAACTGCCTTCCCTAATGTGGGTGGGCCTCATCCAATCAGTTACAGGTTCCAATAGGGAACCCTTGCCTGCTGGCTCTGAACTGGAACATTGGTCTTCTCCTGCTTTCCAACTTGAATGGAAGCATTAACTCTTCCTGAGTATCAAGGCTTCTGGCTTTTGGACTACTACCATCTTGTGATTAAACTTGAGCAGATGATGAGTTGCTTCTAATGAATGAGCAGAGAAAATAGTTTCTAGAGAGGGAAACTATTCCTGTTGAAGTTTCCAGGAACAACATTGAAATGGCAACAAAGGATTTTGAGTATTACAGAAACTTAGTTGATAAAGCAGTGTCAGGAGTTGAGAGGACTGACTCTAATTTTGAAAGAAACACTACTCTGGATAAAATGCTATCAAACAGCATCACAAGCTACAGAGAAATCATTCATGAAAGGGAGGGTGAATTGATGCACAAACTTCATTGCCATCTTGTTTTAAGAAATAGCCACAGTCACCCAACCTTCAGCAATCAGCACCCTAATTAGTCAGCAGACATCAACACCAAGGCAGGATCCTTCACCAGCAAAAAGATTATGACTAAATGAAGGCTCAAATGATCATTAGCATTTTTAAACAATAAAGTGTTTTTAATTAATACGTGTGCATCATTTATACATAATACAATTATACCCATAGACTACAGTATAGTGTTAAACATAACTTCTATATTCACTAAGAAAACGAAAAATTTGTGTGACTCACTTTATTGCAGTATTTGCTTTATTGTGGTGGTTGGGAGCTGCACCTGCAATATCTCTAAGGTATACCTAGAAAAATTCTCTGGAGAACCCTGACTAATACAGACACCCAGGACAAATTTTGAATATGCTTCAGGAATGGCTGGATCCAGGATATCGCTAACCAATATCATAGTCATGAGGCTTCATCAGCTCTTGCCAGGCCTTAGACAAGATTTCTTCACCTGGTACATATGATGGCTGACATGGCAACCCCGGTTCACGTCCTTCCTAATATAGCATTTTAAGAAAGAAATAATATCTCCCTATATTCATCTGATTGGCCTCACTTGGGTCATGTGTCTATTCCTGAACCAGTCACTGTGGTCAGGGAATACATTACAATGGAAGGATTCTAAGATTAACAAAACATAAGGGGAAGGGGAAGAATTCATGCTCCCTGACCTAATGCACTTGACCACAATGATAAGTCAAGTTACTATGCCCATTTTGCAGGCACAGAAATTGGCCCAACATGTTTAAGTGACTGTCTACTTACAAGCCTCAGACAGAGTAAGCATCAATGCCAGTATTCAAACCCAGGTCTGTCCACGGTCCCTTAATCACTTCTCCACACTGCCTCTCACCCCTTGATCCTTGCCTAAAGCCAAAGTCTTCCAACATTCCAACTGTTGGCCCTCACATACAGGGTTTTAAGTGGCCCTCATCCCGCACCTGACATACGATAGAGTTGCAATAAGTCTAAGTACCATCCCTACAACCGGAGGCAGCCTGTAGTGCCTTGCTAAGGAAGTTCTTAGATCTTTGTTTTGATTCTTCTCCCTGCCTGAGCTCTGAAGAGGGGCCCAAATAACCAGCTGAGTCTGCCAGGAAGTTGGCATCAGTCCCAACTCAGCCATCCCTACTCTCTGATACATTTTTAATCCCTTTGAGAACTGCCCGATTTGGGCAGCACAGGAACAGATGTTTCTTAACAACTACAATTTGCCACAAGTATTTTTGGGCCCCTAATCTTGGTAAATTGTTGGGATCATGCTGGTTCTCTGGGGAAGAAGACAAAGCAGCTTCCATCAAAGCCTCGCTTGTTATAATGGGCCTTGCAGTGTCAGCAGTAAGTTGGTAGAATGTTTAGGCAACTGCATTACTTACTACTGCATATCAAATTACCCTCAGAACACCAGCAACTTGAAAAAACAAACACTTATTTTCTCACAGTTTCTCTGGGTCAAGAATTCAGGAGTGAATTAGATAGGTCTGGGCAATGCTAACTACAGGTCTCTCATAAAGTTTTAGTCACAGTGTCAGCCAGGGACATCGTCTCATCTGAAGGCTCAACTAGGGCTGGAGGATCTGCTTTCAAGATGAGTCACTCACACAGCTGCTCTCAGGAGGCCTCAGGTCCTCACCACATAAACCTCTCCCTGGAGCTCCTCTAGTATCCTCACAATATGGCAGCTGGCCTCCCCAGATAGGTGATCCTCAAGTGAGCAAGGAGAAAGCCACATGTCTTTTATAACCAAGCCTTGCAAGGTACACGTCTTTCCTTCTATTTCGTTCTAGTCATTCAAAGGGAGTCAATAAATCTAGCTCTAGCTCAAATCTAGCTCTCTCCATCATTTTAATGGAGCATCAAAAAAATGTGCAACCATGTTTCAAATGAATGTCAGCATGATAGCGGAATGCACCGTGGTTCGAGTTCTTTACCTTTCCCTGTATTCCCACGCTTACCAAGTAACTGTGCATTTCCTCCTGTTAAAAATACAGAGTAAAGATCTTTACCGTTTGACACTGGTCCTGTGACTTTCTTGGGTCAACAGAGTGAGGCAGTGGTGAGTGTGTGTGGCCCTGAGGCTAGGCCTTCGGTGACTTGGCATGTTCCCACTCACATTCTTGCACTCCTGCCACCAGCAGGAGAGAACAATGGCAAGGCTAGACCATGGATCCCAGGGCAGGATAAGAGACAGACACCTGGATCAGAACAGAGCTGCCCAGCCAAGCCCAGCCTGGCTCAGCTAACCCACTTAGACATGTAGGCTAAGAGACATTTGTTTTTCTCTGGCACTGAGATTTTGTGCTTGTTTGTTATGAAGCATCACCTCACCACACTTAATAGATAAGAGGCACTCTTGGGAGTCAGCCAGTCCTAGGTTTAAATGCAAGTTCCCTGACTTACCAGCTATGGTAACCTAGACAACTCACTTCACTTCTCTGAGCCTCACTGATCTCATCTGTAAAATGGGGATAATAATATCATCTGTCTTGTGGAGGTTTTGTGATTTTTAAGATCATGCTTATAAAGTGTTTAGTGCAGTGTCCAGCACCACTGTGATGATTAGGAATTAAACACTCTGCACCTATTGTCTCAATGCTGATGTACAGCCTAGCGTAGGATTTGATTCTCTAGCTCAAGTGCCTGCTGTAGCTCCCTGGTTCCAAGTTCCCCAGTGTAATCTCAAGGCTGTCTCCTCCTCCTCTCATGCTCACCGACCACTCATTCTCCTACCAAATGCCCAGGACAAGTGCCTAATGCATGTCTTGATGGACCTGGCTCTCCAGCCCCATGAACCCTGTGTGCGTCCTTCTGCATCAGGCCACCTCTTTGTCCTGGCTCAGCTCCTATGTGACTATGGGACAGTCTTTAACCACCTTGGGCTATAAAGTGGTTAAGAACACAACTCTGGAATTAGCCACATTATGCTCTGAATTATGGCTTCACCACTTACCAGCTGGGTGACTTTGGGTAGGGGCTGTTCCCTTCTAGACTTTTGTTTCCTTGCCTGAAAAGTGAGGATCACTATGATCCCTTACCAGGTGGTTGTGGGGGTTTGATCCTATCATATGTAGAGAGGCATGCCCCCTCTGCCTGGCATGTTCAAGAGTAAATAATAGCGGTTAGCTAGTATTACTACTAACAAGGTCTCCATCTGTGAATGAAGGGCCTGGATTTGTCTGAAGATCCTTTGGGCACTGACATTAGAGGCTTCTGGAGGGCTTCTGTGGGAGGGAAGGTGAGGTAGAGAGCTCCCCTGGACAGTATTCCAGGTTCCCCACTTCCCTCCCAATGTTCTGTTACCTGCTTTATGTATTGAGATGCTTTGTGCAAAGTTATCCAGAAAACCATTTCTTTGCTTTAAAAAAACAAGTTCAGAAACCTTTGGATCATATGCGCTTCTTACCTGTTGGGATTTCATCACAAGGTGCTAAGAGCTGAGCAATGAGTATAAGAGGTTGTGATGCTGATGTTCATCTACTCACTGGCTTAAAAAGCAGGCCCAAACCACTGCAGGCTCCAGCATGACACGGTGATCCTGTGCTCTGCCATCCCGGAACACTCCCCTCTCTGATGGGTCCGCTCCCCAAGACTCACCACGCTGTTTCCTTTGTATATTTTAAAATCCATTTCTTGCCCCCTCAGCCACAGTCTGCTTAAGGGAAAACGACCTAGGGAGCGAGGGGACTCCTTTAAGTTTGAAGGCACAATGCAAACCAGATCGCCACCATCAACTGAAATCCCAGCGGGAGGAATCATCAGAGCGGTGGCTGGTTTCGTGGAGGGGCAGTTGGTTCCTACCTCCCTCTCTTTTTTGATCTTTTATTATGAGCTTGTTTTGATTCTGTGGTTGCTGTGATACAGAAGCCTTTGTGGCTGTTTCTGAGAGGCCTCAGAAACAAACGTGGATGCCTGTTTGTGTCAGTTCCACAGCAGCACAAGAACACAAGGGGTGGTCAAGCGTGGAGTCTAGGCCAGGAGGGAGGGACAGGGATGGGGAAGGTTGTGCAGTGGGGTCTGCAGGAGGAGGGGAGCTGGTCCCGGAGAGGAAGCCAACGGCCCCTGGGCCCCAACACAGGGACGTCGTCTGCAGAGAGTCCATTCCCTTCTGACATGCTGAGGGTCCTGCAAATTGTCTCTCCACTTCTGTGATCCTCAGTCGCCTTATTTATCCAAGAAGGCGATAGACAGATAACATGTGCCTAATCAACTTCACCAGGGTGAGGAAAGAGAAGTGCGGGGGAGAAGAGTTCTATTATTAGCCACATATCATCTCATATAATCCAATTGAGGAAGGCAAGAACCAAAGCAGTGCCGTGACCTGTCAAAGCCACACAGGCTGGGTGCAGGGGAGGCCGCGACATCTGACATTCACACTGTCTTCTACACTCAATTTACAACAGCAAAATAAGTCTACCGAATGCTTCACAGCACACCATTCTATGTGCTTCGTGTATCTGAACAGACTAATCCTCCCAACAGCACCTCTTGTCCTCATCTTTCTGGATGAGAAAATCAGAGTTCCTTGAGTAACTTGCTCAGTTGCCCAGCATGGAAATGACAGATTGGGGATTCGAACCCGGTCAGCCCACTTGCAGAGAGTTCTTGCTCTCAGCATAGCTATAAGGCCACTCAAGAAGACATTAGATAAAGTAGGCTTTGGATGCCTGGGGTATGCGCAGCAGCACGGGGACTAGATTAGTAACTTGCATTGTATCTACACAAGGAGAATGATCTTAATCTACTGCACGCTGCAACAAAACATAGTGATCTAAACGTTACCCCTGAAGTCACCCTCCACAGAGGAAAGGGGAAAATTGTAGCTAAATGTACCCTTATTTATGAAATAGTCATTACAAACTTTTATGAAGAGGTGGCCAACATCTAGAATGTAAAATTTGTAATGATAATTTTGGAAATAAACTACATTTAGCTACAATTTCCCATTTTCCCCAGGTATGGCGACTTTAGGGGGGATGTTTGGGGCTCTTGAACAACATGAATTTCAACTGGGCATGTCCACTTACATGTGGGTTTTCTTCAGCCTCTGCCACCCCTGAGACAGTAAGACCCGCCTCTCCTCTTCCTCCTCCTCGGCCTACTCAAGGTGATGATGAGGATGGAGCCCTCCAGGATGGTCCACGTCCCACTTCCTGAACAGTAAATGTATTTCCTCTTCCTTAGGATTTTCTTAATAACGTTTTCTTCTCTCTAGCTTACTTTATTGTAAGAATACAGTATATAATACACACACCATGCATGATACGTGTTGATGGACTGCTGGTTATTGGCAAGGCTTCCAGTCAATGGTAAGCCATTTAGTATTTAAGTCTGGGGAAAGTCAAAAGTTAACACAGGGTTTTTCAACTGCCCCGGATGGAGCAGGGAGTCAGTACTCTTATCCTCTGTGTTGTTCAGAGTCAACTGCAAATAAATCTTGGAAACAATTTGCTAAGTGATGCGTAGAGTATCATATTTAGGGGAAGCGTGGAAACAATACTATGTGCTGTTTGTGGACAGGCACACATGTAGTAAAAGTAAAAACTAAAGAAACAAGTGGTCACTTAAGGCAGGTAGAGAAAAGAGGGGATCCACAACAGGCTTCCACCGTAGCTGTAACATTCTGTTTATCATCAAAGAAATGTCTGAAGGAAGAATGTGCTTTGAAAAGTATAAAGGCCCAGACCACATGACACAATGTCCATAGACAGTGATGTTCCCAAATCCCTCGTACAAGGAAATGGGTACATCAGAGAAGTCCCATCTCATCCTAAGCATACCCCACCCCAATAGTACAGGTTGGTGGCCTCATTCGGTCAAAGGCAGTAGCTTCCAGCTTTCTCCTCTTTCCACAACTCCACACACTATAACCAGAGGGAACATTCGCCAGTGCCAATTGCAACAGATGACTCCCTCCCTCAGAATTCTTCCATGGCTCCCTAGTGCTTGCAGGATCGAACCCAAACTCCTTTGTGTGGTCAACATTTACCTCCACAGCCTGCACACTGCTGCCTTGCCAGCCTCACCTCCCACCATCTTTGTTCCCACACCAGCAGAAGCCACAGTTTAGAACCACGTTCGTTTCGTTCTCCCTAACCCAGTATAGTTTTTCTCACCTAGATAATTACATGCATGTGACCCTCTTGTTCTGGAAGGCCCTCCATCCCCTGCCAGCCTTGTGATTCTGATGCTCAAAGGCAGCCCCTCACCACAGTGCACATGGCAGGCCAGGAGCAGCCTGAAAGGCTAAAAGGTCAACAGCATTACCTCTGCATGTAGATAGGACTGGCGATTTCCCATGGCCCCTTTTGTTTGCTTTTTTTGGTTAAAAACTTCACACGTACAATCAATGGCAAAACTCAGCTCTTTTCACTTGAGAATAAATTAATGCCACCATTAATTAGTAAACCCAGAGGACAAAATGACACATTTCTTCTCACTCAGTCCACACTGTCCCCTCTGGCTGGCCGAGGGGCACCTGTTCCTTCTGCCCTTCCTTTCTCTGCCTCATTCCCCTCCCAAGATCTCAAGGCCAAAAGACCACAGGCAGCACCAAATTCCTTCCCCTTCCTCCTCCCAGAACTAACTAAAGCAAACAAGAATGCTCGTGTGGTCACGTGTGCATGTGTATGCACGTGTGTGTGGGTGCTCACACATGGGTGCAGAGGGGGAAAAACATTAAAATTGTTTGTCTATTTGTGATCCTATATTCCTTTTTAATAGAGTTGCTGTATGTAATATATTTCAAATATATTGCTAATGTATGTACATGCTAAACACATGCATTTATCTGGGTGTGCTTCTAGGCACTCAAATCTTACTGCTGCCCAATAACAAAGCTCTACCCTTGGACATCAGTTTCCCCATCTGTCAGATAAGGGACTTAACGCCTCCATCCTGACAGTTTATCTGAGTCTATCTCATGTAGGTGGAAACAAACACCTGCCTTGTCTTAATACAATTTGTCCTCAATTTTCACCTGCCTATCTGCAACTCTACTGAAAATCTCACCATCTGTGACCCCATCGTCTATCCTCTTTAAAAATATACACATCCACACAGCGCCTGTTGCTCAGTGGCTAGGGCGCCAGCCACATACACCTAGGCTGGCAGGTTTGAACCCAGCCCAGGCCTGCTAAACAGAGAAAACTACATCAAAAAATAGCTGGGCGTTGTGGCGGGCGCCTGTAGTCCCAGCTACTTGGGAGGCTGAGACAAGAGAATCACTTAAGCCCAAGAGTTGAAGGTTGCTGTGAGCTGTGACTCCACAGCACTCTACCAAGAGCGACAGAACAAGACTGTCTCAAAAAATAAATAACATATACACAAACACACACACACCTGGCATAAATATCCCAATTCCCTACAGTTCTTAAGCTGGAGTGATTTTTGTCCTGAGGACATATTTGGCACCAGTGAGCCTGGAGACATTTTTGGTTATCCTGACTTGGGGTTGACCTGACCATCTGGTGGGTTGCTGCTGCTGGCCAGGAGTGCTGCTGAACACCCCTCAATGAGCAAGGCAACCCCACAATACCACAGGTCAAGAGTGGTGAGGTTGAGAAGCCCTACCTCAGCATGGAAGTGTTTACTTAATGCTCTCTAGACTGGGATGGCTGGAGCATGCTCATGGCACCTGAGATGGGGGAGCATGCAAGTTTAAAAAGAAAAAAATGATGTTTGTTTTGTAGCAGCTGGGCACCAGTGAGCCTCCTGCACTCTGTTTTTCTGATGAGGATGTTGTGGCTCACCTGGTTAAGGCTGTGAGGAGTCGCCATGATGGGTTCTGGAGTCTGCATGCTGGAAGGCACTTATGTGGGTAGTCACCAAGTACAGGAGGAGGAGACTTTTGCACTCAAGCCTGAACAATAAGTTGCTTTCAGAAAATGAAGAGATGAGCACAGGCTCAGAAAACGAGAAACCTTTTCATCCAGCTGCCTGATTTTCATCACACTGACAGTCTGATTTCTCCATGGCGTTTTCCGTGGGCATGACAAATTCCAAAGATGCTATCCTGTTGCTCAAGCCTTAGTCTCTGGGTTGGACCATTCATTTATTCATTCATTCAGTAAATATCTATCAAGCTTCAACTCTGTACCAAGCTCTGGGGACATGCTGAATGCAAAATCAGGTCTAATCCCTATCTTCATAGAGTCTAGGAAGGAAATAGAAATAGCTTACAAAACCAGACAGATGAGGTGGCGCCTGTAGCTCAGTGAGTAGGATGCTGGCCACATATACCGAGGGTGGCGGGTTCAAACCCACGCCAGGTCAGCTAACCAACAACAACAAAATAGCCAGACATTGTGGTGGGCACCTGTGGTCCCAACTACCTGGGAGGCTGAGGCAAGAGAATCGCTTAAGCCCAAGGGTTGGAGGTTGCTGTGAGCTGTGACGCCATGGCACTCTACCAAGGGTAACATAACGAGACTCTATCTCAAAAAAAAAAAAAGGAAAAGAAAAAGAAACCAGACAAATACATGAAATATGTGAGATTAGAGCTTACAAAAAGAGGTGAGCAGAGAAGGAAACTAGATCATTGGAGAATTGGCCTGGCTGGGGAGGGACACCGGGCCAAGGTTTGAAGGCTACATAAGAGGCTAACTAGGCAAACTGGGGAAAGAATTAAGTTCCAGGCAGAAGAAACAGCATGTGCAAGAATCTTATGGCCAGAGGGCTCATGATGGGTACAAGGGACAGAAAAAAAAAAAAAAAAGTTTATTTATGTGGTAGGAGACTGAAGTGAAGACCAGGATTAGGTCGTGTAAGTTAATGGCTAGGGTCTTTATCTAGAGGGCAATGGGGAGCCATGGCAAGTTTAAGCAGAAGGGTCTCATGATCAGATTTGCATTTTGAGACTCCTGTAGGATCTGTAGGAGGGCAAAGCGATGTGTGAGAAGGCTGCTGGGACTGTGTGAACAGAGACAATGCAGGCCAGATCGGGGGATTGGTGAGAAGTGGGTGACTTTAACAGACACTCAGCTGCTCGAGAGGCTGATGGAAATTCAGGAGATCCACACAAGGAAATCACGTACCCTTCCTCTGGGCATCTCCTGCCAAAGCTTCCAGATGGTCTAGTCCATGGACTGTCAACTCCCACCTCAAAATAGGGAGCAAACGTTTGTTTTAGGAGGATGCTGTTGTAAAGGACTATGGCTCTGACCCGGGCCTGGCTTTGAGCCCACATTCTCCACATTTCCAGAGCCGCCACAGGACACTGGGGCCTTGCAGCCCAGGACACCCAGCCAGCATCAAAGGAGGCCCTGGCAAGGAGGAACACAGAAAGATCTATTCTGGGCTCCCTATTTTTAAAGCTGGGGTCAGGGTGCCCCATCTACCAACATTCCCAGTACTAGAAGCTTCAAAAAGCATCCCCTGACTTCCGATCAGCCTATCACCAGAGGGAGGCTCTGTGCACAGGGCTCTGTGGTGACCAGGGCAGCTGGAAAAGAGGGCTCCAGAGTCATTGATGGAGATTTTAGGGTATAGGGGTGCCAGGACAACCAGAAAGACTGATGACTATGGATTGTCATTAGTGCCCTGGGTTCAGACGCAAGTTTTCCACTTTCTACCAGCCTCAGGCAAGTCGCTTCTCCCTCTCTGAGCCTCAGTTGCTCACCTGTAAAATGGGAATAATCCGTAAATTGTTATAGGTGAGAAAGCAAGTGAATCATATAGCTGTCACTTCATCAATGCCTCCTGTGAGCCTGTCATGGTCCCAGGTGGTGAGCAGGACGTGCTTCACAGAGCTTTCATTCTAACAGGAAACCAACATTAAAGAAAAAAAGTCATGCAAGGAACCATGGAACTATCGTCACAGTGAGAGCTATGAAAGTGTCTGCAGGTGTTTCCCGGGGTAGGGGAGGAGCTAAGAAAGAAGAGGAACAAATACCAAGGCTGAGAGTCCTGCGCTGGTGCCTGTCAGCTATGCTCCCCAATGCCTGGGCTGCAGAACAGTCCCAGCTGTGGCCTGTTAGGAACCCAGCGGTACAGCGAGAGGTGAGCAGCGGGGGAGCTAGCAAAGCTTCACCTGTTTTTACAGCCATTGCCCCATGGCTGGCATCACAGCCTGAGCTTCACTTCCTGTCAGATCCCCCCTCCCACCTCCCACCTCCCACTCCCACCATCCATCTGTGGAAAAATTATCTTCCCTGAAACTGGTCCCTGGTGCCAGAAATGTTGGGAACCACTGACTATACCACATGTGAGGACTTCTTGCAGGAGGAAGGGTTCAAGACGGTGGCTCACACACAATCAGCTAGTGACTCATGCGGCTGCTCTTGGCCTGGGATTGAGATGTACGGGGTTGGGATGGTGAGTGGACTCTATCCCTATCCTCATGGAGCTCACAGCCCAGTGGGGAAGCAGGGCCGGACACAGTGTGAATAACTACAATTTCAGTTGCAAAGAAGGTGAGGGGCGTGGCCAGGGAGGGGCGATCTGAGGGTGGAGTGAGTGAGGGCCAATAATGATAAATATAAAGTCCATCGTGAATCTGTAACAATAATTCATGTAAAGTGCACCTGGAAGAAAAAGAGAATTTGAACAATATTTGGACCAATCTTTTTGACATGAGCTGCTCCTTTGGAAAATGGCAGTATGAGGCCACCTGGCTTGTCCTGCCTCTTTCCTGGGTTAATGGAGAGAGAGGTAGATTATACCCATCTATTCAATTTTGCCTTCTTTAATGGAAGAAGAAAAAATTAGCATTAATCTTACATCACACTTTTTGTTTAAAAAAAAGAAATAACATTTATCATAAATAAACTGGGCTCTAAGAATGAGCACCATCTGCCTACTTTAATGAAAGAAAGATGCAGAAAGGTGAACAGCTTAAAATACAAAACCCAAGGGTAGTGGTTCTCAAACTTGGATTTCCACCAGGGCCCCTGGGAGGCTTCTTAAACACAGACCCTGGATGCCCCATTCTGATTCAGTGGGCCTAGGGTAGGCTGAGAACTTGCCTTTCTATCAAGTTGCCAGGTGAGGCTGACAATGCTGGTTTGGGGACCACATGCAGAGAACCGCTGCCCCAGGTCAACCAGGACTATCTTAGGGATAGGTCTGCTTAACTGAGTCTCCCTTTTCTCAAAAGAGGAACCAGGGAACACTCAAGAGTATTCCCAAGGGTTAGAAACCTCTGGATTTCAACTTGGTGAGGGAGCAGCTTGGGTGGCCTGGGAGCTTGCACTCCCCTATCCCTAGCCATTACTCTCAGGCTCCATCTTGGTCACCGGGGAGTCAGTTCTCAATCCAAAGAGCACCTAAGTCCACCTTGATAGAAACCAACTCTATTTCCTGCCCCCAAAGCCCACCTGAATCATCCCTGATTTCAAGAACTACTTGTTGCAGATTTTTTATTATTTCTACCAAGATGGACCGAAAAAGCAAGAAAAGTACTGTATTATTTTCCAGGCCCTCTATAAATGGGCTTGTTTGCTTGAAAAACTTGAAATACACTCCAGAGGCCAGAGATGGCTGAGGAGGCAGGGAAATGCCCTGTCACCAGGGCCGAGACTGAGTTTTCAGCTTCTCCCTGTGGCCAGTGGTTCCATCTCCACTTCCACCTTTCAAAGGGTGCCTTGAGGACGGGGAGTTCTTCACAGTCATCACCAGCCTGAGGGGCAAGCGACAGCACACAGGGCCCTTCCAGGATTCGTGATTATGAAAAAGAAATTCTGGAAATTTGAACAATACAGAAAAGCCTAATACTGCTGATACTTTAAAAAAGTATCCAGCTCCTATTTCAACATGATTAGCCCTTTTTTAAAAAGAGGGTAGCAGTTATGTTAAACCTTTCTGAAAAAAGAAAAAAATTACATTCTTATATGGGTATCACCAAATTATCTACAGGCTCAGCAATATATGGCTTTCAGGACAAATCCAGCCCAGTCCTTTTTTATATATTTAGACCACAAGTTAAAATGGCTTTTATGGCCAGGTGCAGTGGCTCATGCCTATAATCCCAGCACTCTGGAAGTGCTAGGCCAGTGGATTGCTTGGGCTCAGGACTTGGAGACCAGTCTGAGCTAGAACAACACCCCAAATTTCTAAAAATAGCCAGGCCTTGTGGCAGGCACCTGTAGTCCCAGCTACTTGGGAGGCTGGGGAGGATTGCTTGAGCCCAGAAGTTTGAGGTTGCTATGAGCTATGAAACCATAGCACTCTACAGAGTTTTTCACATTTTTAAATGACTGGGAAAAAATTAAAGGAAGAGTATCATGTTTTCTTCCTTCTAAGGGGGAGCTAAAAAACTGGATCTCCTGGAGGTAGAGAGTAGAAGGGTGGTCACTAGACCTTGGGAACAAGGGAAGAGGGGATGAAAAGAAGTTAGTTAAATGGGTACACAAATATTAGAAGAAGGAATACAGTTTGATGTAACTACATCAGATTGTATAAAAAAAACCAACAACACATTGTACCCCACACATGCATAAAAGTATTCATGATCTATGTGCATTTGACTTAATTTTTTAAAAAGAAAAAGAAGGAATACATCATAGTATGTGATAGTACAGTAGGGAAATTACAGTTAATAAAAATTAATTGTATATTTCAAGATAGCTTAGAAAAAGTGTAATGTTCACAATACATATATAGATGTTTGAGGTGATGGGTATCCCAGTTACCCTAATGATCATTACACATTGAATGAATGTATTAAAATATTACATGTATCCCGGAAGTATGTACAGCTATGACATTTCAATTAAAAATACAAATCAATCAATCAATAATTTTTTTTCATTTTTGAATGACAGCCAAATTCAAATTCTAATGTTTACAAATACAGTTTTATTGAAACACAGCTACCCTCATTCATTTATATACAAGGTCTAACAATTCAGTTCACAAACTTATCCTAGAAAAAGTGCTACATACCTCATTGCTGAATATCACTACAGTCACCAGATTCAAAGGTAATTGTAGTGATATTCAGCAATGAGGTGTGTAGCACTTTTTCTGGGACAAAGTCCTCAAACTTATTTGTCAGACCTCTTACTATCTAAGGCTGCTTTCATGCTACACTGGCAGAGATGGCTGTCACAGAAGTTTGCCAACACCTCCTCAAGGTCATTTTTCATTATCAGTCTGCAAGGAAATATACATAAGAATAAGACTTTAGAAACTTGTTACAATTTCACAATGTCTGTTGAATATAAATTAAAACATTGGGGGTGGGCCATTGGTATATTTTTCACTTGATAGTTCGGCAAATTCATTTTTATTGTGCTCTACTAACTTTTCAGTTCATGAGGGAGTGTAAATGTGAAACAAAAAAACAAAAAACCCTGATTGCTACAGACAGTATGTATTTTTAAATATTCTTATAAATAACAAATATTGTTCTGTAACTTAACACTTTGAGTGTTTTCATGACAACATCATTACATGCAGGTCACAGACTCATTCCCCCTCTGACAGACATGTAGGTCATTTCCAGTTTTTTGCTAGTACAGATGATGTTCCCCTGGGCACCCTGAACCTACCTCCTGGTGCACATGTGGGACAGTTTTTCCAGGGTAGATACTCAGTGAGGAAATTGCAGTCTCCAGATCTTTACATCTTCAACACTACTAAATTTGGTCAAATAGTTTTTGCAAAGTGATTGTACCAATGTATACCACTGCAGAAGTGCTTTAGAGTTCTGTGCCCCAACCCTAGCAAACAGTTGGTATTGGCTGATGTTTCAGTTTGGGTTTAAAATCCTTAGGTCTGGGGGAGCTTCAGAGCTTTCACGACATAAGCTCAGCAGCTTGTTAGAAGTTGGGAAGGAGGCAAAAATGTCCACTTCTGTCCCCTCCCTCCCACTATATCCCATATTCCACCCAGTTTCCCTACCTGTCCCCCTAAGCTGTCCTGGCTTGGAGTTGCTCCAGGATTCTGATTCCTATAAAGCCTTTCTCCCACTTTTCATGCAACCCCACTCGCTAGTTCTGAGAATTCAGCATCTCAGCTTTGCTCAGCTCCACTACCCGGGAGAACAAGTGTTGTGGCAACGTTCGATTTATATCTCAGGTACTTTGAGCAGTTGGCAGCAAGTGAGACAGTCCCCAGGCACTATACCGTGAATGTATAAAGAGCAAAAGGACAAAGAGACTAACATTTATTGAGCACCTACCCAGTGTCAAGTTGGTGTCTAGCTGTGCGTGTGAATTATCAGTACCCTTGTGAGATAAAAACACCTGTATGTCCCTTGCTCAGATAAGGAAACTGAGTCTCAGAAAAGCAAGGTCATTTGCTCATCATCCACGTGGTAAGCGAGGGGCTATCTGGGGTTGGAAGCTAGCAGTGTCTGACTCCGGGGGCTAAGCGTTCTCCTTGTGCTCACTGCCTCTCTTGGGACTGCCCTGTGGCTTCCTTCCAGTCCCTGGGCTAGGCTGAGTCTGGCTCCCCCAAGAGAACCAGTCTCCCTGAAACCCAAGACACACACAGTCTGCTGGGCCCTCTTCAGGCCTGCTTGAAAGCAGTAGTCTGTTCAGGTTAATGAGCTCACCTGCCTCTCCTCTCATCTTCCTCCTCCCCCCAAGTCAGGCTGCTAAAGTAGAACTGGGGCCAGGGTGAGTTGTCATCTAAGATTGTGCCCACCCTGGAAGGGATGGAGAGGAGGGAGAGAAGGAGGGGGAACCAGAAAACAAAGTGGAAGATGAAGAGAAGCTGGGCAGAGAGGGAGAAGTCAGAGGACTACAAACAAAAGGAAATGGGAAGCCGGGGAGTGGGAAGACAGCAGGCAGGAGGAAGAAGATAAAAGTGTCTGATGAAGTTCATGCATGGCCATTGGAGTCACCCATGCTGATGGGCCACATCAGTGAGCCACAACCAAGTTGTTTACTGAGCCTCCAAGAAATCAGAAGAGCGAGAGAATAGCCAAATTCCTAAACAGGCCAGTTTCAGCCACCATGAGGAGAAAATTCCCTCTACTTTAACCTTTCCAAACAAAGTAACTTGGAAACCACCAAGCCATTTGTGTTCCCTGTCAAAGTTTCCTTCACTGTAAAGCCAACGTCCTCTGCTCAGCTCATGGGAATAGAAAGAGGTGTTGCCCTATTCTAGAATCACAAAGAAAAGCTGATTCAGATCTTTAAAACTAGATTTGTTGTCATTTTGTCTTTTGACGGGCATGAATGAATGAATACCTCCCCACAAATGCTCCCACTCTGCTGCAGCTGGCAACATCCAACTCCTCCGGTGAAATCCAAGACGCCTCCTCCAGGAAGCCTTCCCTGACTGCCCCACCTCCCTTCACTTCTGTGCTCTTTTACTGAGGGTCCCACTGAGCACCTGGCTCTGCCCGAAAGACTTCACGGACATCACCTCATTGACTCTTTACTGTAACCCTATTGACCCCATTTTGGGGAAAAACGGAAGCACAGAGCAATTATTCTAAGTCTCAGTGGTTGAGCGGCAGAGCTGGGGCTTTGCTACTTGGTTTCCAGTGATATAGTGGGTGGCAAAGTGCTTTGGAATCTTGGAAGCACCTTCCTAAGTCAAAGTATCATTGCTAGATTTGTCTGACTTTCTGTTTTTTCCTTCCCCTCCCAACAGGCTTTGGAAAGGAAAGCTGCTGAAAGAAATGGGACCCTAGAGGCCGGCCCTACCCTGTCAGCAGCGCAACGGGGAATCTCCCTTGATCCCCGACGTCCTGGCAGCGGGAGGCGAGGCCCTGAGGCCCCGCCCAGCTGGGCTGCCCGCTGTGACTGATGGCACTCGCCTCCAATCAAGATGGCAAGCAGCGCTGGCCGGCGTGCCGGCAGCTCTGAGGATGGCGCTTTGCTGACACCTGGTGGTTAAAAAGGGAAGTGACTCTTTGAGGGTGGGAAGGAGGGGTTGGCTGGGTCTTAGGGAGACGGCAGGCAAGGGAGGGTGGAGAGTGATGTGGACAGAGCAGGAGATGACCAGGGGAAGGGAGGACGAGGGAGGTGAGGAAGAGGAAAGGGGGAGGGAAGGTGGGTGAATTGGGCAGAGCAAGAAAGGGAGGGAGAGGGGAGAAAGAAACAGAAAACAAGACAAAGAGACAGACAAGGAGAGACGGAGAGATGGCAAAAGACACCAAGGGTGAGATGAGAGAGACAGAGAGGAAAGAGGGCGGCAGAGAGAGACAGGAAGGTGGAGAGAGAAACATATCAACAGAAATAAAGACAAGTTGGAAGAGACGGGGAGAGAGAGAGAGAATGAATCAGAGACTCAGGGTAAGTGACAGTGACTTGTAGAAGCCATCAAATCCTGCCTCATGGACACCCATCCCTGGTGTCTCCCCTCCCTCCATGGCAGATGGTGTTCTATGAAAATAGCCACCATAACATCTCACCCTATATGTTTACCTCCCCCCCCTCCACCATTAACTGGTGGAAGCCTCTGTCTCCTCTGTTTGAATCTGGGCACGGCTATGTGACCACTATCTCTTTGAACAGAGCAAGGAAGTGGTGCTGTGTGATTTCCAAGGTGGGGCCATAAAAATGCCTATACAAAGCTCCCATCTTTCTTCTGGGACACTGTTAGAATCCTGTCACCAGGCTCTGAGGAAACCTAACAGCCACATGGAGCATCCATGTGCAAGTAACCAACTTAACAACCTCAGCTGAGGCCGCAGTCAACAGCCAGCATCAACGTCCAGCTGTATAACTCACCCCCAGCCTCTGAGCCACCCTCAATGGCTGCCTGGAGCAAAACTGAACTGTCTCCACTGGTTCTGCCCAGATTACAGATTTGTGAGCAAAATAAAAGATTGTTTATGATTTACTGCTCGTTTGGGTAGGTTGTTAATAGTAGTAGATAACCAGACTCCCCTCTTGGCGCCACCTGTCACACATATACATCATTATTCTTCCCCAGTCTCTCAGGACCTTGCCAACCATCCAAAGTTTCTGTGTCCTAAATTCCCCACCACACCTTGAACACTAGAAGATTCCATGCTTTCTTGCTTACGTACTCTGTTCCATTTGGCAAGATTGTTGTGTTCCCCAGGTTTCGCTGGGGAAATGCCAACTCTACTTGAAAAAACCTACTTCTTTGGGAAGCCTACCTTGGCTAAGCCCTTCCTTTCCTTCGTGTCCCTGGCACCTTCCTCTCACTATCAGCATATTAGTTTGCTAGGGCAGCTGATATAAAGGACCACAAAGCAAGTGGCTTATGCAATAGAAATTTATTGTCTCACAATTCTGGGCTAGAAGTTCAAAGTCAAGGTGTGGGTAGCATTAGCGCCCTCTGAGGGCTTGGAGGGAGAATCTGTTCCATGCCTTCTCTCTTAGCTTTTGGTGGGTTGCTAGCCATCTTTGGCATTCCTTAGCTTGCAGAAGCATCACTGTGATCTTCTTCTTCTTATGGCGTCCTCCATGTGTCTGTGTGTCCAATTGCCCCTTTCCATAAGGGCACAGATCATATTGGATGAGGGGCACATCCTATTCCAGCATGATCTCATCTTAATTTAACCCATTCCCTCTGCAATGACCCAATTTCTAAATAAGGTCACCTTCCAAGGTACTGGGGGTTAGAACTTCAACATATGAATTTGAATCTAACCCATAATAATTACCATGGCTCTATTCTCAAGCTGTTACCCCCAGAGGTGGAGATCCCTGGGAATAGGGAGTCTCTCTCTTTGGATTGCAGGAGTCACACAGGCACTTAAGTGTTGGATGAAGAATGAATGAAGAAGTGTAAGATAATGACATTTGTTGAGTGCCTATTAGTGCTCACCTTCATGAAAATCGTTTCAACCCCTTTAGCTCTTTCAACAAGGTTTTCCATTTTTCCAAATTTGAAGGGATTTCTCTAAATTGAGGGATAAAAGGGGCAAGAATAGATGAAACATTCCTGAAGAAGAAGAATGATTTAAGGGACTGCAAGACTTATTACAGAGCAATAGACACAAACATGGCGTGGTAAGGGTATACACAAAAAGACCACAGCAACAGAAGAGATCCCGCAAATTCCCAAAATAGACTCTGTGTCTGTGTGGAAATGTAATAAATGAAAGATGACATTCCACCACCATGGGGGAAATGGACTTCTCAGGAATTTTTTTCTAGGACAACAACTGTCCAAAATGGAAAAAAGAAAAATAGAAATTGGATCCCTACTGCACACTATACACAAAAATCAGCTCCCAAAAGGTTAGGAACTTCAATGTGAAGAGCAAAAGTTTAAAATGTTTAGGGAAGGCTCCGCACCCATAGCACAGTAGTTAGGGCACCAGCCACATACACTGAGGCAGGTGTGTCCGAACTTGGCCTGGGTCTGCAACTGCAGCAACAAAAAAAATAGCTGGGCATTGTGGCGGGCGCCTGTAGTCCCAGCTATTTGGGAGACTGAGGCAAGAGAATTGCTTAAGAGTTCGAGGTTGCTGTGAGCTGTGATGGCACAGTACTCTACCGAGGGTGACATAGTGAGAATCCGTCTCAAAAAAATATATATATATATGTTTAGGGAAAAAAAAACACTGGGGAATACTTTTTTTACCTAGTCTTAGAAGAAATTTCTTAAAGACATGGAAGGCACTACCCATAAAGGAAAAGGTTGTTGCTTGACTACATTAAAATTTAAAACTGCAATTAAAGACACCAAAAACAGAGTGAAAAGAAGCTACTCCCTGGAAGCAGACGTTTACACTACATATAACCAACTAAAGATAAGTCTAAAAAAGAGAACGTCTGGTTTATCCTATTTCCCCCTCACCGTAGCCCTATGGGGGGGGCACTATCTTGCTCCCATTTCTCCAAGTAGAAATGGCCAGGCTCTGAGAAGTAAAATGACTTGCCGGAGGCCCTCTTCCTGACCAGTGCCCCGGGACACCCATCTGAAAGCAGGCCTGCCAGATTCAAGAACCCAACCTCCATCCCAAATGACCACGTCCTCCTGAGCCTGGCTACACTCAAGATTCTCAGTTCAAGATGTTCATCCTCAAGGAAGTATCTTAGATGGGTGTGGATTCTTAAATTATTAATAGTTAATTTAATGATGAAGGGATCAAGGAACACAGAAATGCACAGACATGTAATTATGACCTCTTCCTGGCATGGGCTGGGGGCTTCAGGGTTCCTGGCTCATGTGATATATTAAAAAAAAAAAACCTCCCAGACTCAAAGGGGTAATGCAGTACTATGGGAGTGACAAGCACAAGTTAGGTTTGTAAGGACTGGGGCACCCCTGAGAGTGACTGTGCTCGGCAAACATGTGAGATGGAACCCGGGAGCTCAGTCAAGTCAGCCACTTGAGGAGCTCAGGAGTTGTAAGTTAGGTGAAGAAACAGGCTAGAGAGGTTGGACAACGTGTCCAAGGTCACACAGCAAGTAGCTGCAGACTAATAAGATTCAATGAGCGCCTTGTTGCCCTGTCCCTGGGCCATCACACACTTGCAGATTCTCTCTCTCTCTTTCACTAACACACATGCATGCACACACCCCAGCTCACTAACTGGGAATAAAAGACCTGCAGCAGACACATTGCAAGTCACACTTTATTCACTCGCGTGAGGTCTGGAGGGGTCCTAGGCAGCAGACCTGGCTCCTGGGGAGGAGGGGCAGCAGGGGGACACTAGTTGGAGGGGTGGAAGGCGCCTCGTTGGTGCCACTGCATGTCACGGATGCGGCGCACAGACTGCACCTGGGGGTGGGGGGCTCCAAAGTCGCTGCTGTCCTTGTAATCTCCCTTCTCCAGCAGGTACTGCAGCCCGCGGTAGCCGGGGTACTGGTAGCCAACCCATCTGCAGGCCAGAGGTGGGAGAGGGGAAACAGGGAGACAGAGAGAAGGGGGAATAGACAGAGGGAGCACCCCTAAGCCACTGGGGAAAGGGGTGAAGCCCCTCAACCTTTGCATGCTTCCTGGGGGGCTGAGCTGGACACCTCCTTCCACCCCACCCTTCTAATAATTGAGCCTCTACTTTCTTCCTTCTCTTGATGGGGACCTCACTGTCTCCTGAGGCAGATTTTGACTAAGGCCTGGCGGGAGGATCAGAGCAAGGAGTGGTCTTAAGCTCACTGAATCTTCAAGTAAGACAAATCTCTTAACCACCTCTGTCCACACCCATCCCACCACCCAGCCCAGCTGCACAGTCAAAGGAGTGCTGGGGAAGTTCCAAAAGCCTTCTGTGATCCCCCTCACTGTTTGAAGTATTTACTAATCACTAACCCCCTTGAGCATCAGAAGAAAATTATAATCTTTTCCCCGGGAAATATCATGTAGCCCTGGCCTGCAAGGACCTGCCTAGTCAGTCTCTGGGGACACACCCAGCTCCTGTGACCTGCATCTCTGCACTGCAGCCTCAGGCTCACCATGCTCCTCCCACCACAGAGCCTTTGCACAGGCTGCTCTCTCTGCCTCGGATGCTCTTCCTTGTCCCCTTTGCTCCTGCAATTTCTACTCTTCCTTGAGATTTCAGCTCAAGGGTCTCTTCCTCAAGGAAGTAACTTAGATTTGTGTGGATTTTTAAATTATTAACGGTAGTTCCCTCTAGACTGTGGACTACACAAGGCAGATCCCTTTAAACTTCCTTTACATACTGAGCACCTAACAGTGCCTGGCTCATGGCAGTACTTGACAAATTAAATCAATAAAAGGATTGATGAGTGAATAAAGAGGAATCTGAACACAGAACTTGGCACACAATTTTAGGAGCCTGAGAAACCCTAAGAAAGGAGTATGTGTTGCTAACGTGGCTTTCTTGGGGAAACACTATTATAGTGTTTGCCAATTTCTGTGGTGTAAATACCCCCACTGTGGCTGCTTGAAAACTTCCAATGATTAATCAAACCACAAAAAGTTCAGAGGATTCAAAAGTGGGCCAGAGCTCATCAATGGATCTCCATGGAATCCAAATTTCACATTGAGAAATCCCTCAATTCTGATGGCCAAAGTCTATGAGCCTACGGAGTTGGATTCAGTGAAAAATGACAACTCTTATTTCCAAACTCAGGAGCTCATGGAGTCAAAGGCAGCATGGAATGGACCTTGTGCTCCTGCTTCTCACACTTCTGTTAAAGACTATTCCCACCTTTCTGCCCCCGTGACATAGGACATATGTGTCCTGCTCACTCACTGGGTCTGAGGTTAAGGCCGAGGTTTCCCTACTCCAGGAACAGGCCACTGCCCTAAATGCAGCCCTGGATGGAACTTTGGGGCCTGCAAGCCATATATGGGCTGGTGATTTCCACCCACTTTCCTAAGGGAAGACTGAGGTTGGGAGAGCACAGTGATGTGTGTGAGATCACCCAGGAGTCGAGAACAGAGGAGGACCTGGGACCCCAGAGTCCACTTTCTCAGGAAGGGATGGCCAGGGCAGCACATGCACTCACGTGCCACTCTGCACCCGCACAGATGACACCTTCTCCTGGTAGCCGTGGGCGTGGAAACTGGGCACATCATCGTCAATGATTTCCATCTTCTTTCCCGTGAAGTTGGGGTTTTCATAGAGGATGATCTTGTGCTCTTGGCTGTCCTGTTGATGGGGGGGGGGGCAGTATGGGTGAGGGGCCCCGGAGGTAGGATCAACATGCTTCACCCATGACCCTCTGTGTTACGATACACCCACCATGTGTTATGATGGCTGCCATCGGACAGCGGCCATTTGTTGAGTTTCTTCTACTGGGCCTTTTTCATGTAACAGACACTCTTAAGATTCTACGCTTTGGGGAATATTTGATTATGAAGTGTCAGTTAGTCACCCACAGCCTCTACTTCCTCTTTAATAAATGGCAGCCACAATCTACTCTAACACACACACACACACACACACATTTATTGCGCCTCTAGTAGGCACTCAAGATACTTGAGTTTTTCTTTATCTCCGCATCTCTTCTCGTTCTCCTGTTCCTAAGACATTCTTCTTAGGTATCTCATTTCACCTTTTAAACAACTCCTATGCCATTTGGCTGATAAGAAGACTGAAGCTCAGAGGGATAAAGTGGCATGCCCAGGGTCACACAGCTGAGACTCGCAGATCCAGCATATGAATCCAAATCTACGGGTTGCTAAGTCCAACTTTGCTCAATCTTCTATCAAGTTCTGGAAGGAACTAGACTGAACTCAGGAGATTTGGGGTGTAATTGGACATGGCTGGGCCTTTTCCCCTTCCTGAGGATTCACACACTGTCAGCAATCAAGATTAGAGAAGCACGAAAGCTCACACTGGCATGAATCCTGAATAAGAACAAAACCACTGTTTCCTCCGCTCCCAAACGCAGAATTTCTTTTAATATTTATGATGGCTTTTGTTTCTGGACCAATTACTCTGTGGGAACTGCACACCCCTGGGAGCACCACTCACATAGACTAGCACATGAACAGCAGCCCCCTGGAGTATTTCGTCACCTTGTGAATGGATCCCCCCAGAGCTGTGCAAGGTAACGGCCCTCAGGCTTAGCATATTGGAATCTAAGGACAGTAGATACTGTAAAATATCCCCATTTTACATATGAAGAAACTGAGGCTTATGGAAGTAAAATGACTTTGAAAGGTCACACAGTGAAGAGATCTTTTGCAAGTCAGAAGGGGCACAATGCCAGAGGTGAAGATTCCATCCTGGTCCCAGGACCTCTGACTCCGAGGGGCCAAACAGAGGAAGTAGGCCGATGGGCAGGGGCTCACCACTTTGATGGGCCTCAGGGAGCTGAGGGAATCCGTCCTCCGGCTGCTGGTCCATGAGTCCCAACGGGGGTACTCACCCTTCTCAAACACAAACTGCTCACCCTTGCAGTTGGCTTGTTCATAGCCCACCCAGCTGTGATGGAGACACAGAGAGAGGGAGCAGGTCAGCACATTTCCTGTGGCAGAACTCTGGCTACTCACTCTGGCCACTGAGGATTTACTCTCACCTAGCCTAGCAAGCATGAGCAGCCCCATCTAAAGCCAAACACAACAAATTCAAGTGTATGGTCACCTCCGCTGTCCAGAACTCAGTGCTATGCTGCCTTCGACCATCCGGAACTCAGTTAAGAAATAAGAAGGGAGTCCAAAAGACCGCCCAGCAACAAATGCCAATATACAGACCCCCATGCATAAATGCTGATAGTGTGCTGATAAATTAATAGCCAACTGCTAAAAACAGATGAAAAACAAGCAATCCTGATTTGCAGAATTTGCCAGTTTCCATGGTGCAATGCTCCCACCATGACAGATTTCAAGCCATCCATGCAATGCAAGTGAGAGTGTATTTGGAAAGAGGTGAGCACAGTCGGCTTCCACCCTGAGAACTGGCCGAAGACCACCACTGGGTCTAAAACTCATGCACTTTATTCACACCAGCCTCTCTCTTATTTCTGTTGTTAAGTTTCTTGATTCAAACTTCACACAAAACTCATACTGTCTTTTAGAGTCACAACAGAAAAGAAACAGTGCATTCGACAGGGGAAGGATTACCTTTAGGTAGAGCCTGGCTAACAGGAAAAAGAAGGCACAAACCTCAAAATGCCTGGCTCTCTGGGGCCATTTGATGCAGAGGCAAACATTTCAGCATGGAGTAATAACAGCTGCTCAGAACAATAATTTAAGCCACTAATGAAAAAGGAGATGGTGTTTAATGTCATATCCTAGGAGACTATTTAGTTTTGATACAATAATTCTGCTTTATGCAATGTGTCCTTAGAAAATAGTTGTCATGCCAGGCATGGTGGCTCATGCCTATAATCCTAGCACTCTGGGAGGCTGAGGCAGGAGGACTGCTTGAGCTCAGGTGTTCAAGACCTGAGCAAGAGCAAGACCCCATCTCTACTAAAAATAGAAAAATTAGCTGGGCATCATGGCAGGCACATGTAGTCTCAGCTACTTGGGAGGCTGAGGCAAGAGGATCTATTGAGCCCTGAATTTGAAGTTGCTGTGAGCTAGGATACCTACAGCACTCTACCCAGGGTGACAGAGTGAGACTCTGTGAAAAAAAAAAAAGGAGAGAAAGAAAGAAAGAGAGAAAAAAGAAAATAGCACCTCATAGATTACGTGTATTCATTATCGTATTGTTTGTATCAAATAATCAAAGCAACTTAAACATCTAGCAATCAGGGCCTGGTTAAAAAAAATTATGGCATATGCCATCACAAAATGTTACAAAGCTATGATGAATAATTACATAGAACACAATTCTCAAACTTAACTGGGTGTAACTATTACTAAGTGAGCTTCTTAAATGTGGGTTCCTGGGTTCTAGAACTGAGAGTTTAGTTTAATGGGGCTGGGGTGGGACCCAAAAACCTGAATTTAAACTACCTTCTTTCTGTGATTCTGATGCAGATCAACCTCAAACCACTCTGAAAATCACCAACAGAAAATATCACTTAATAACAAGGAGAGAATTCATGCTCTTCATAAATTTTTGAAATGAATTAAGGTTTTTACATTTTGTATAGCATGATCCAACTTTGATTTTTTAAAAAGCATATAAATATGTTTATATACCCAGAGAAAAATCCAGATTTATAGTAAAATCCTAACAATAGTTACTTTTGAGTAGTAAGATTACAGAAATATGGGGGGTTTTGCCCTAAACCATATCTTCTTAATTTTAAACAATAACAATTAATAAAAATATCAAATGTCATATCTATTTTTCAAAAAGCAGAGGAGTGTAAAAGTCATCTGGGAAATTCTTACATCAAAATATTTTAATAAAAGATAGCTGAAAATCAGACAGCGTGCTTTAATGATCAGCTTTTCAATTATCTGGAAAAGCATGTTCTTAGATGCGGTGATTTTTCTGAGCATGTCAGATAACTGAGGCTCTGCAGGACTACTTCTTTAGCTGTGTTCTGCACGTCTTCAGAATCTGACCCATTGCACTGTGCAGAATTCCCTGAGAACCTTGCAGGTTAGGGTGGGTCACCCTAGGTAGGATCCCCAGCCACACCACACTTCTGACCTGTTGGGTGAGGCCACCAGTGGACACCCCTGCTCCCTGAGTCTCTCAGAGAGGAGTGGCCACAGAACCACAAGTGTCTCATGCTCCCTGCAGGCTCACATAGGACTGTGGCCAGATACATGACATGGGGTGAGCCAACGAATCGTCTCCCTTCTCTCTTGGGTAGAGAAAAGCCTGTCAGCAGATCTGTAAGGATCCGTATCAGCAGGATTTTGGAAGGGAGGAGAGATGCAGAGCTGGGACATCTAGTCTTAAACTCCTCGGGAGAGTGAGGACACTCCTGAAGCCATATATTGGCAGTGGTAAAAGATGCAGGACAGTCACCATGTCCATGTCCCTTCCTCAAAGAACTGGCTGACCTTTGTGTCAGGCTTTTTGCATGAGCTGTCTCCTTTTGTCCTCAGAGACAGAGTTATCCTTTTCCTACAGAAGAGGAAATTGAGGCTCAGAGAGGGAAGCGGTCAGTCTAAAGCCACACAGCCCACAAGTGGCAGAGCCAGGGTTTGAACTCAGCTCTGTCTGACTCCAGAGCACGAATTCTCTCCATAGGCTTCCAGACCCCCAAATCCTCACCCCCAGATCATACAGTCAGGAGCACAGAGAACACAGATCTACCCAACTCCACAGCCTGATTGCCTCATCCCAACAGCCCCTGACCAGGTGAGGCCAACCAAGAACTTACGGTCCGGATTGCACCAGCACAGAGCCAGCCTTCTCCACGCCAGTCTCCTTCAGGTTGGGGCAGGGCCCATTGAGCTCATGCGAGTGGCCCTGGAAGTTCTCCTGCTCAAAAATGATGATCTGCAATAGGAATGGAGAGTCAGACCCCATCACGACAGAGAAGAATGAGAGCCGGACAGTGGGGTGGAGAGGGAGGGAGCTCTGAGAGTCGTGGAGGATGCTAACGGGCTCCAGCTTTGAGAGGCACAAACCACACGTCTTAATCAGACAGTCCTTGCTCTGCGGGCTGCCAGCTGTGAGACCTTGAGCTTATGTTTCTCCTCTCTGATCCTCAATCTCCCCATCCGTAAAATATGAAATAAAGATAAAATAATACTCCATGGTGTTTTCACAAAGATTCGGGGGAGTGTAATGGTTAGCTTGTAGCATTTGCTCTGCTTGTGGGAGACATAACTAAGTTAATTACCAGGCAAGTAGTGGAGCTAAAATCTGAGCCCATGCTTGCCTATATGGCTGAAACTGAAGCAGCACTTTGCAAACTCTAACATGGAAAATGCAGTTTCTGAGGGAGTTTCTGCATTTCCAACCAGCTCCCTGGTGATGTTGGTGCCATTGGTCCATGGACCACATTAGGAGTAGCAAGGTGCTAGATCGCGCTATTTGGACTTCTGTTCACATTAAAGCTGGACCAATACCTCCAAATACACTCCTCATCTCCACTTCACTTATAACTACCCATACCTGTGCCTTTTCCTGGGTCTCCCTATGACCTCTCCCTTGAGATACTTCTTCGGGGGACTTCACTCCCTTTGCCTCACCTAGTCCCCTCATCAACCCAGGGCAGAGGGCTTGCAGGATTCCTAATGGGAAAACAGAATTTCTGCAAAGTGAAGGGACCCACCCATCCAAGTTCTACCTGGGGAAGCTGGCTGCCACCTTTTATGATTCCAGCGAGAATTTGGGGGCAAAGCTTTTCCAGCCACACTTCCCCAGGGAGCTGCCTCTGGATGAGAGATGGGCCGAGGACAGCAGGCTCCCAGGAGGCACAGCTGCAGAATGCACATGGTCAGCACTGGCTGGATAAACATGGCCCTCTCTCCTAGGCCAGGGATTAGCCACATAAAGGAAGAGAAAGGGGTGCCCAACAGAGCTCAGAGATAAATTCTATAGGCTCAATCCAGCTTTTACGATCACTGACCCAGCCAGACATGGGGTCAGCAGACAAGGGTTCTGATGTGTCCTCTGTTGTGTAGAGCTCTGCAACCCTACAAAGCAATTTGATTACTCTGAGCCTCAGCTCCTCATCTGACAAGTGTGGGATCATGCCTATTTTGCAGAGTTACCATAAAGAATCAAGAAGATGGAAGTTAGTGGCTAGTTTATTAGTACCTTGACCGGGGACACAAGGGCTTGCCGGGTAGGGGTGGTGGTTGGTGAGGAAGGTCAGATTCTTCATGCACTTAAAAGGCCACTGAGAGTTCAGGAGCTCAGTATTTTTATTATTGTTGTTGTTATTAAACAATATAATGGAGGCTAAAATTTCACATGTTGTCTAATCTATTAAATCTGTACTGGTCGATAAGCAGCCATTAGCTACAAAGGGCTATTGAGCAGGTGTAATTCATTCAAATTAAGACATGCTACAGTATGAAATACATGTCTCATTGTGAAGATTTAGTACGGAACAAGGAATGTTAAATATGTCCCCAATAATTGTTATATCGATTGCACATTAAAATGTTCACCCTTTGGATGTATTTTGTTTAATAAAATGTAATATGAAAATTCACTTTGCCTGTTTATTTTTCCTTTTTTTAAGAACACAGCTACTAAAAAATTTTAGACTGCATATGTGGTTCACATCATATGTCTATTGGTTAGTGCTTCTTGATGTTCTTCAAACTCACACTGTTAATTTCCATCCCAGGGCCTTTGCACCTGCTGTTCCCTCTGCCTGGATATACTCACCATTCCCTGTCCCCAACTTTCACATGGCTGCTCCCTCCGTTGACTCAACTCTCTGCTTAAACATCACCTCCTCCAAAAGGCCCTCCTGGACCACCTGAGCTAAAACAACCAGTGCTCCTCCACCTCCAGCTCTCTGAAACCCCTGACCCTACTTTATATTTTTTTGCATAATTTCTCATTACTCGAAATCATATATTTGTTATATTATCTTTGCTTCTTCTAAAAAGTAAGCCCTGTAAGGAACATATTGGAGTGAGCAGGTGAGGGGCTGCATCAGTTCAGGCTTCCCTATCCAGGGAGGCACCAAGTCAGACAAAATCGTAGTTGCAGATGGAACCCGAGCTCAGGGCTCCCAATGCAGAAGGCACAAGAGGGCAGCTGGGTGGGTGCTTGTCAACAGAGGCTTGGGGGCAGGGTGGGGTACAAGCCTCTGACACTGGGGTAAGACCCCACCCACCCTTAGGAGGGCAGGAGGATGAGAAAGCACAGAAGTCACTGTCAGCTGGCCTTAGGTGGACACACACCAGGTATTAGGCTGCACCTGGTTTCTTGGCCTTGTCACGACCACCACATGCAGGATACCTGCCTCTCCTCATTTTATAGAGGTGGAAACTGAGGCTCAGAGAGATCAAGGGTTGGCCCAGGGCTGCACAGCAGATGTGGAGCCAGGAATCACACACCCCAACCCCCTTCACAAGCCCCATCTCTGACTGTGACAAAGGGTCTTCCCAGCCTCGGGGAGCCTGCCAGGTAATGGGAATGGGACAGCAAGGAGGGAAGATAAACTTAAGTCCCCAAAGCCCGAAGCTGGTGCTAGGAATCCTGGCCTGAGGGCCACAGGCTGGGGAGGGACCTTCAGAATCAGCCTCCCCCCGCCCCCCGGCCCCGGGTGTGGGTTGGGAAGACAGAGTCGCAGGGAGACGCAGGAGCAGAGAGAGGAACCCAGGAAGGAAGATGCCAGGCCCACTGTGTACAGGGAAGACAAGTCTGGAGAGCAGCATCTCCGGCTCATTCCCTCCCTCCGAGAGGTACCCACCTTGGGGTTGAGGGTCTGAGGCTTGCCCGCCTGGGTCTGGTGGTCTGAGGCCATGGTGGACTGTCCTGTACGGGAGCGACCTGAAAGACGTGGGAATCATCAGTGAGAACCTTGCCGGCCCTCAGCTTTCTCACTCTGCAGAGTGAGAGTGGAGTCTTGGGATCACTCTCCTCCAGCTTCAAAGCCTCAGATCATCCCAGAGCTGTGAGGTCAGTAAGCAGCTGCCTGAACTTCCAGCCTCAACTTGAGAACAGCTGCAGTGGGAGGGGAAAACGAGGTCTACTAAACAGGGATATAAACTAGAGCTTTAAGTGAAGCCCTCAGCGGGTTCCCATAACTGATTCTGTACAGAATGCAGACCTGTCAACTCCAGAACTTCTGCTTCTGTGGAAAAAAATTTTTTAATTGAAAGAAACTGGTATGGAACAAACAAAAACTACACACTGCCTGGGTTCGCTGGTGTGGTGTCTCCCAGTTTGAGAACTCAGAAAGTTCCCCGTAGCCCTTGGCCCTTGCCCCTGACCTCCCCCACACTCCAGATGCCTCTCCCCCTCCCAGTACCCAGAATTCTCCTCTGTTCCCCTGGTCTTCCTCTCCCATCAGTGAGCTCCTCTGTTTTGGAGCTCATGCTGCAGGAAAGCAAAGAAATGAGAGCACCAGTGGCAGCCAGGCACTGCGCTAGGCAGCAGGCTGCGCTGGTGAGAACACTGGAAGACTCTGAAGAATTGTCAGCCTCTCCTATCCTCCGGGAAGGGCATCAACGCAGGCCGTGTTTCCCCTGGAGTAAGAAAGGAAACCTGGCCTCCTTCCTCAAAGATAACGTCCAGCTTCAGTAGCCCCTTTCACACAAGAGACCAGGACTAGATATCCCCCAGTAGGAAGAAATTCAGTTAAGCAGTTTGGGAACCACACCTGCTAACCTCTCCCAAGAAACCAGCCCTCCAGGCTCATGACAGAACTGGACGTCCTGCCATGACGTTCCCCTGTCCCCAGTGTTGTCAGACTACAGAAGATGAGGCTCAACAGGTCCAGCTCAGGTGACCGCTCTGCCACCTGGCAGAATTGTGGCCCTGGGAGGGTCACATCCTCTCCCTGTGCCTCACCTTCCTATTCTGTAAAGCAGGGCCAGTAGCGGTGTCTAATAATACCTGTAAACAGGTTGTGAAGATTCAATGGTAGAATGCGTCAAACTGCAAACACTTGGCAGCAGTCCCAGAACACCTTCAGCGCCCAGTAAGTGGCAGCCATTGTGGCATTACTGGAGTTGTTTCCACCAAGCATTGGTGGCTTGGAAATCACCTGTTGCTGGGAGCCTCTAGAGATCTGAGGCTACGTCCCATCCACTAGAGCTCCCAGAGGCAGGGCACACAGTAGGGACTCCGTAATTGCAGTTACGGAGTGAGCTGACTTGTCAATCTAGAAATGATGGCGAACTGCCTGCCCCTGGTTTGATTCTTGCAAAACCCTCAGCCACGTTCTCCTCCCAGTCCCTGGTAAAATAGGGATGCTGACGGTCCATTTAATGTGAGTAAAGAGCGTCACCCACATGCCAACTGTGTGCCAGGCACTGTGTTAGACCTTTCAGCCATCTTATCTCTAATCCCCACAGCAAAGTTGGTTTCGTGATCTTTCTTCCCATTATACAGAAAAGAAGACTGAGGCTGAGAGCCCTGAAGCGTCTGTCAAAGGTCACCTTGTCAGAAAGTGGTGGCACCTGGTCTTGACCCCAGATCTCCCACGTTTTCCAACAGGAGTGAGAATGAGAGAAAAAAGGCAAGGCAAGCAAGAGAGGCAATTCTTACCAGTGACACCAGCCCCCGCGAGTGCCCGTGAAGTTTGGTCTGCGGGAGGTGGCATTTATACCTTCCCCAGGAGTGCCGGTGCCAAGATGGGTGACTGCTGCATCCCCACGAAAAGCAGGGTGAGAATGCTGGATTAAGCTCGCACCAAAGCCCAGGTCAGCAAATGCTCATAGACATTGTGTCTCTACACAATAATGTCATTAGCTTTCAGATTCAGCCGCGCCAGGGTGGTCAGGCGGTTGGGCAAGGAGATGCCCGCTTTGCATGCATCAGCCGTCCAGCTGCCAGGACCAGGGGCACTCTGGGTTCACTGCCGCGGTCAGTCAGGCCCTGGGGCATGGCAGACAGAGGCAAATCTCAGCGGTTGTGGGAAAAAACAAGTAAAAGAGAGTGGTTTGGCAGATCTTGGAATTCATTCAACTATCCATTTTTTCATTCAACAAATATTTGTCAGTCATCCACTGGGTGCCAAGCTCTGTTTTAAGGGAGGGGGTCAGGGAGGGGATATTCCCAAGCCCAGGCCATGCAGGAAAGCCCAGAGAAGGAAGCAAAGCCCTCGGAGATGGGTAAGAATTAGTCTAAGAAACAGAGTTGGGAAGAAAGCTCCAGGCAGAAAGGGCCCGATGGCAAGGAGTATATTTCAAGAAGACCTGAAGAAGGTTAGTGTGGCTAAAGCACAGCATGTGACCAGCAGGGCCCATGCCAAGTGGCGGAGGGTGGAGGCCTGAAGTCACAGGGCCAAGGCGGCTGGCTGAGGAGAGTGAACTTCATCCTCAAGGCCCCTGGCTATTCCTCACCAGCTGTCTTAAAGTGGAGGGTTCCCAGACTCCTAGGCCCCTGACAGTTGGAGAAACCTCTTATATCCCTGCTGCCAGCCCCATCACTGCCCCGTGGGCACCGGCATTGACTCACGGTCCTCCAGGGCATGCGTCTGCCTTGTGGCCCAGGCTGTGTCTTGACCCAAGAAGAGGCTTGGAAACTGGATTCAATATATCTGCTCCCCTCCAATTCCCATTTCCCCAACACACAGGCCCATGCACGCACATGCATCCTCAGACACAGGGACACACACAGGCATGTACACATACATACACACGCACAAGTACGCACGCGGTCTCCAGCCCCTAGCCCGGCTGTTCCTCTCTGTAGCACTTGTCAACACCCGACATTCTGTTGCTCACTTATTTTCTGTCTTTCCAATTAGAGAGTAAACATTGTGAGAGCCAAGAAGTTGCCTGCCTGGTTTGCCAGGGTATCTCCAGAGCCCAGGGCCTGACCCATGGCAGGTGCTTGTGCTAGACTTCCAGGGCTGCTATTACAAAGAGCTACCCATCAGGTAGCTCTTATAACAACAGAAATTTGGAGGGTGATATGGTGTGGCCACTATGGTAAACGGCTTGGCAGTCTCAACAAATCAAACATTCCTGGAATTATCATGTGATCCAGCAACTCCACTTCTGGGCATATGCTCAAAAGAATCGAAGCAGAGACCTGAAGACATGCTCACAAGTTCATGTTCACAGCAGCATTGCTCATGATTGCTGAAGGGGAAACAGCCCACAGTCCATCAACAGAGGAATGAGTAAGCCAAGTATGGCCGAATGTTACTCGGCCTTAAAAAGGAAGAGAATTCTAACACATGCTACACATGTCATGCTAAGTGAGATAAGCCAGACACAAAAGGACAGATATAGTATGATTCCACTTAGATGAGGCACCTAGAATAGGCAAATTCATAGAAACCAAAGGTAGAATAGAGGTCAACAGGGGTTGGGCCACGCGGGCAATGGGGAGTTATTGTTTAATTGGGACAGAGTTTCTCTTTGGGATGAAGAAAAAGTTCTGGAGACAGATAATGATTATGGTTGGACAATAATACCTCTGAACGATTAAAAATACACTTAAAAATGATTAGAATGAGCAAGGCAAGGTAGTATGCACCTGCAGTCCCAGTTACTTGGGAGGCTGAGGCAGGAAGATGAATTGAGACTGGGAGTTCTAGGCTGGGGTGATCTATGATTGTGCCTCTGCATCCCAGCCTGGGTAACACAGTGGGGCCCCATCTCTCAGAAACAAAGGTTAAAATGATAAATTCCCAGAAGTGTCTTGTCTCCCATTCTGGATGCTTGCTCTGATGATTTCTCCTTGCCTCTTGCAGCTTCTGGTGTTTGCTGGCAATCCTCAGCGTCCTCAGATGGTAGACACATCATTCCAATCACACGGCTGTCCTTTCCCTGGGTCCTCACATCATCTTTGCTCTGTGTCTAGATGCCCCCTTTTCATAAAGACACTAGTCATATTGGGATTAGAGCCCCCCTTAATTATCTCATTTCAACTTGATCATTTCTGCAAAGACCCTATGTCACATAAAGAAATTCTGAAGAACTGGGGATTAGGACCTCAGCATAATTTTTGGACACAATTCAACTCATAATAGGCCTCAATTAATACTTGTTAGACAAATGGATGGACTCAAGACCTGGCTGTATCCCAATAAATAAGGAAGAATTTCTAACATTCAGATAATAGGAGAGCTTGACATGAGTCAGGAGGCACTGTTTGTATTTATCTCTTTTAATCCTCCCAACATACACAAGAGGTAAGTGTTGCATTTATTAATCAATCGTGTTAGAGAAGAGAACACTGAGGCTCAGAGAGGTTAAGCAATCTGCCCGGGGCAGCATAGCCAGTGGGTAGGAGGGCTGAACTTTGTTGATTTAGCCACTGCTAAGCTCCCTGAAGGACTTTTTTTTACCTGCTGTCTCATTAAGCTCAGTCCCCACAACCCGCAGGCATTACTAATATCCTCTATTACAGATAAGTAGAGGAGTATAGAAGTTAAATAACTCGTCCAAGGTTACACAGCCAGCAAGTGGTAGAACCAGAATTTGAACTTAGATCAGTCTTATTTCAAGGTAAATACTCTTAAACTATAATACTTCCCACTAAGCTCTGGGGATTACAGTGAATTTTTCTCCCTGGAAATGAAGTTCTTGGCCCCTGCACCTTGCATTATTCTTATCTTTTTTTTTTTTTTAGATAGCATCTCACTTGGTAAGCCTCGGTAGAGTGCTGTGGTGTCACAGCTCACAGCAACCTCAAACTCCTGGGTTCAAGCGATTCTCTTGCCTCAGCCTCCCAAGTAGCTGGGACTACAGGCACATCAGACTGGTCTCCAACTCCTCATCTCAGGCAATCCCCCCACCTTGGCCTCCCAGAGGGCTAGGATTACAGGCATGAGCCACCGCGCCCAGGCCATTATTCTTATCTTGAAAGCAGTCAGGGTTCCTATTGCCTGATAGAAATGGCAAGAGAAAAGTTTGATTAATATTCCTTTCTTCACAGATAAGTAAACAGAGGCTCAGTGAGAGAGGACATTTCTACTTAAAGTCACATAGCCTAAAAGCGGTGGAGTTGCGATTTGAACTCAGAGCTCAGGATTCATAGACTTCAAAGCTTTAAGCCTGGATTATTTTCCTTAGCTCTGTTTTCTCACCTGCAAATGGAAGTTTCCTTCTCCTTGACACTTGTGAAGAACTAAATATTTGGGTTCATGGATATAATCATATCAATAATTACGCTATTCATAAAATGAGCCGGTTGTATGAAGCCCTTGGTCCCTGTAATTCTTGATGTTATTCACTATTATTACATTTGTGTGGACTGCAAAATGTTCCAAACTTTTTACATTAAAGAAAAAAACTTTTACATTTATTTCCTTTTCATCCCCTCACTCAAGGTGGGTTCTAGGACAGAGAGTGTCAACAACCTGGGTGTTTCTTGCTACTCATTCATTCATTCATCGTACGTCCAGCAAATTCATCAGCTGTGGACATGTGGGGAGTGACACAAACAGTGTCAGAAGTACAGCTTTACAGAAGACACTCACTGCAAAGTGCTTCACTCTTCTTTTCTTTTCTTTCCTCTCTTCTTTTTTCTTTTCTCTTTTTAGAGGCAGAGTCTCACTGTGTCACCCTGGGTAGAGTGCTGTGGCATCGTCATGGCTCATGTAACATCAAACTCTTGGGCTCAAGAGATCCTCTTGTCTAAACCTCCCAAGTAGTTAGGACTACAGGTGCCTGCCATGACATTCAGCTAGTTTATTTGACTTTTAGTAGCGATGGGGTCTTGCTTTTGTTCAGGCTGATCTTGAACTCCTGAACTCAAGGGATCCACCCATCTCAGCCTCCCAGAGTACTAGGATTACAGGTGTGAGTAATGTAATGCCTGAACTTTTTTTTTTTTTGTAGGTTCTCACTCTATCACTCATATTGGAGCACAGTGGCATTAATCATAGCTCACTGCAACCTCAAACTCCTAGGCTAAAGCTATCCTCCTGCCTCAGCCTCCCAAGTAAATGGGACTACGAGAATGTGCCACCACATCTTAATTTTTAAATTTTTTTGTAGAGAAGAGGTCTTTCTATTTCATCCTGGCTGGTCTTAAACTCCTGCCCTCAAGTGATCCTCCCAGCTCCGCCTCCAAGTAGATTATGTGCATGAGCCACTGCACCTGGCTTATTCATTGCTTGTACTATGACCTGGGGGATTCACTTGTCTAGCTGGTGAGCTCATCAGAACTGAGTCAAGGCTGAGTCATCTGTGCTACTAGTGCCTGCATAGGGTCTAAAACCTGGGAGGTGCTCAGAAAATATTTGTTGACTTGTTGAATTAATTAGTGAAAAAGAGATGGAGAGTGAGGGTTTGGGCTCTACCAGAAGTATACTTTAAGACAAGAGTTTATGTGCAGGTAATTTATTTAGGGGGTGATCCCAGGGAGCATCAGGAAGCAAGGAGAGAGAAAGTGAGGCAGGGAAGGCAGTCAATTCAAGGTGTATTAGTGAGTAGGTTACTCCTGGATCTTCTTGAAATTAGGGGAAGGGGATCATATGACTCATTCTGACCAGTGGATTCAGAGAAGATATAACTGGTATAATTTCCAGGTGAAATCATTTTATAGCAGGAGCAAGACTGTCCAGTGAATGCTTCCCTGCCATTATCCTGAGACGACAGCATGACAGGGTGGAAAAGCCTCCATCAGCTTGGATCCCTGAGTGACCTTATGGAGAACCTCTGATTACCAGCATTAAACATTTAGAAGGAGTGAGAAACAAATATTTCTTGTTTTAAACCACCAAATATGGGGGGCTCTTTGTTACTGCAGCACAACTTGACTGATACACAGAAAGAATTTGGGCTTCCTACCACCTCATCCTCCCATTCCAATGAAGAGGGTGGGCCTCTGTATTCCCCTTGCACAAGTACAGTTTCATGTTTTGATACAAATACTCAGTGCTGTAAGGAGCCTCTGAGATCATCAGATGAAGAGAAGTTCCCATTTCTATCAGAAACAGCACTCTCTTCTGTTGACAAGAATTTATGACAGTCTTTTTTATTCTCCTGAAATAAAATTGATAATATAACCCACCTACACACATGCTTTCAGAATAAATTAGTGATAAAATCTCCTAACTCTAACTAGTATAAAAGAATAATAGGATAAAATGTTTAACTCAGTAATGATATGAGTTTCAATACATAAAGGCTTCAACACAGCTGTACCAGCTGATGTTAGGAGTCAGGCATTTGTTCATACTTTTAATGGATAAGTTTGGATAGGAAGTTACTATAAAACTGAATGTGTATTTGACATTTTCATTCACCATAGATGACATTACTTTCCACAATGGTAAGGAATACTTGGTAACACTCTCACCTAAGGGGTGGGCAGCTGGAGTATAAATAGTCCTAGGCTGGGGGCTTCTCCCCCTAGGTATTAATTCCCCAGAATCTTACCCAGAAGAAACCCCCAGGCACACAGGTATACAGATGCCGGCCACTGGAAGTTGTCCTCACACACCAACATGGTCTCCAATCATTTTTGTACCAAGGACCAGTTTCATGGAACACAAATTTTCTATAACCCAGGGGTGGGGGGTAGTTTTAAGATGATACATGTGCATTACATTTATTGTGAACTTTATTTCTGTTATTCTGTTATTACTACATAATTATACAACTCACTGTAATGCAGAATCATTGGGAGCCCTGTGCTTGTTTTCCTGCAACTAGGTGGTCCCATCTGAGGGTGATGGAAGACCCCTGAAGTGTGTTGTCATTATAGAGCCTGCCACCAGGCTTTGATTTGAGTCTCTGTGCAGTCAAACTTCTCTGCTAATGATATTCTATATTTGCAGAGAGAGCTCTCCTCAGAGCTGGCATCACCATCTCAGTTCCACCTCAGACCATCAGGCATTAGATTCTCATAAGGAGCTCACAACCTAGATTTCTCGACTATACAGTTTACAGTAGGGTTTGCACTCCTAGGAGACTCTAATGCTGCCACTGATCTGCTAGGAGGTGGAGTTCAGGCAGTGATGACCGTGATGGGGAGCGGCTGTAAAGACAGATGAAGCTTTGCTTGCTCAGCTGCTGTTCACCTCCTGCTGTGTGACCCAGTTCCTAACAGGCCAGGGACCAATATCAGTCCACAGCAAAGGGGTTGGGGGCCGCAGTCTAAGGAACAGGGAAAGCACAGCCAGCATCTGCTATGATCCAGGTGGCAGATCAAAGATGTCCAGGAGGCTGGAGAAAGGGGAGCTGGCATCAGGAAGTGGTGAGAAGACACCCCCCCAAAAAAGAACGAAGAGTTGGGGATGCTTTTGTTAAGGCTCTGCAATGGTGGATTCCCAGGGCAGGGGTGCCAGAGCCAACTGCTGAGAGTTCTCAGGCTGTAGCTCCTCTTCCCATGAGCCCTGCTCATACCCTGGGTTCTGCACCGCCCCTGTCCCTACAGTCTTGTTGTAAGACTTTAGTGCAGATTCTCTGAACATGACTGTGTAGCTTAGTATCCTTCTTTCCTTATTTCCATGGGTGACTTTCATGCCTCACTATTAACTGGAAAACCTTTCTGCTCCATACAACCATGCAGCCTGTTTCCAGGGTCTTGTGTCTGCAAGCCGCACCATCCTCATCATCAAAAAACAACCATGAGGAAGAGGATTACGGACGCTTATAGAGAAGGTACTTTATTTTACCCATCATCCGAAGCCCCTTCTGCAATGTAAACCCAGGTTAATACTCACAGCAACCTTATGAAATAGGTAGTTTTGTTAGGTGCATGTTGTAGATGAGGAAACTGAAGCACCAAGAGGTTAAGGGATTTGCCTGGAGGCACAGGGTAAGTGGCTGAGTCGGGAATGGACCACAGGCAGTGCAGATCAAGGGCCCAGCTCAGCCTCCCCTAACCAGTTAGCAACACTGCCTCTCATGGAAACTGGTAAAGTGATAACCTGGCACTAAACCTCAACCTCTTGTACCTGAAGGATACTCTTGCTTTATTGTCACTCTCAGCCTCTGCCCCGGTAGAAGAAACATCTTAAGTCTAGGTTGGTGCTAGCTTGTGGAGTTAGATAGGCTTGGGGTCCCAGCTCTGCTCCTTCTTGGCTGCGTGACCTCAGACACTGGCTTGCCTTCTCTGATCTCAGAGGATTGTATGGGACTACTTGCAGAAAGCAAGCACTGCCTGACACAGACAGTGTGTGGGTTTGAGACTTTGGACAGAGTCACCTGCACATCAGTGACTGGCTGGGGCTGCCTCCAGAATCAACCCAGCTCTAGACCCTGGGCCTGCACTTGGCCTTGGGGAGGGGAGCATGCTGAGCTGTTAGCCCCCAGAGCTAGCCCAGAGAACATTCCAGCCTTAGCTGAGATCGGGCGCAGACAGCTCCTGGTCCAGAGCCGGGGACACAGCAGATGACCGACAAAGGTAGTCACTGCCTGCACCAGCAGCAGTGACAGGTCACCGACCACAGCACCAACAGCCAACGAGAGCAGAGAAATGGGCTTTGGGGACAGTCCTGAACTGAGTCCTGGTTCCACTGCTTAAAATCTACGTCAGTTGGGGCAATTTACTTGAACTTTCTGGGCTTCAGTGTCTCTTTCTCTGCAAATGAGGATCCTTATTACCTGTCTGTAGATTAGAGATGAAACACCCTGAAATGACTCTTGGCTCACAGTGGCTCCCCAGCGTGTCTATCATCATCATCATCATCATCATCATCACTGCTGCAACTGATGCCACTGTTGTATTTTCTTTTCTACTATGTATCTCTGGTAACTCCTTGTCCCTGCTGGATACATGAGTGTGCCTGGTCTCAGGAACACATATTCTAGAGTCAATACTTAGGGCTCAAGTCTCATCTCCACCACTTCTAACCTGTGTGGTCCTAGGCAGGTGATGCTGCTTCTCTGGGCCTCAGTTTCCTCATCTATGCAATAGGATGAATAACCATGCCCATGTCCCAATCACATTCAGAGGATTCAATGAGATCGTGGGTCCTAAAAAGCCCTTAGCTCTCGAGCTGGCACACAGTAAGCACTGATTTAAGAAGCATGACAAAGTCTCTCTGTGTGAAAGGAAGAAGTGAGTCCTAGGAGGAGGAAGGGATGGGGGGTGCTGCCATCCCCACATGGAGGGAACTCAACCCCCACCTCTGTCTCTTTCCTGGACTCCCCTGCTCTCTTTCTTGGAACCCACTGAGCTGTCTCATACACTCCAAAGTAAAAAGTCAAGATGATTTTGTGTATGTTTTTAAAACATGCAGGTTGAAGTAACTGAAAATTGCCATATCCTGCTCAGCACCTTCCTGAGGCCCCTGTAGGCCTCCCCTGCACCAGCTGCAGCAGCCGCTGGGAGGCTGCAGGTGGCTGAGACAGGCTCTGGGAACAGTGTCTGGGAAAGGATGCTGGCTTGGAGTGGGAGGGGTGAAGGCGGTCCCAGGCCTGCCTGCCTACACCAAGTCCACTCTCTGCTGACTGTCAAGTGGGACACCCCTTCTCTTCCCATATGGGACAGAAGAGACTCATCTGTGCCTGGCACCACCCCAGTGTCCCTGCTTAGCTCCCCAGCAACCTCTACTGCCCAGGTGAAATCACAAAGGTTCAGAGCAGTGGTCAGTGGTGGGAAATGGAATGGGGACTCATTCACCCCCAGCCAAGGCTATGGAAGACCTCTAGGTGGGAGAACAGAGGTAATGAGGCATGGAAGAGAGAGTTCTGGTGGACCACATTGGCATGGCTCACCCAGGTCTCTGCACTGGCTTCCTGATGGGTCTCCCACTGTCCCCCACCCCCAGCTTCACAATGAATTCTCCGCACCCCAGGTGGAGAGATCCTATTAGACCCCAAGGCAGACCACTGCCTGCCTGACTCAAACACTCCATGGCTCCCACCTCCTATGGAGAAGACCAGAATCCATCAAGGGTGTGCAAAGCCCCAAATGAGCTGACCCACTCCTTCTGACCCTCTGTCCCCACTCAATTTCAGACCCATGAGCCTCATGGCTATTTCTTCATTGGCCAAGGACCTTCACCCCTGTCTGGGAATGTTCTCACAGTTCATTCGGGTCTCAGCTCAAATGTCGCCTCCTCAGAGCGACGTGACCTCCACCCACATCACCTCTATCTCTTCACACCACTTTACTTTTCTTCCTAGCACTTACCATCTCTCAAAATTAATATGCAAAATCTGTTCTCGTTCTTTCTCGTAGAAGGCAAGAAAACTTTGTGCTGTGAGCAGGGCATGGCATTTGCTCAATAAATTAATAACAAGAGAGACTGACCTATAGAGAGATGAAGGGGGAAATGATGGATAGATGAAAGGAGGAGAGAAAGGAAGGACGAACAGAAGGAAGGCTAGATGGGAGGGAGATAGGATGGATGGGTCGCTGCGCAAGTGGCTGATGAAATGAATGGATGGAAGGATGGGTTGAAAGATGGGTAGGGTGAATCAGTGGAAAGGAAATACAGAAAGAAGGAAGAATATAATCCAGATGGCTGGATGAGTGGATAGATGGATGGACAGATGGATGTGTGGGTGGGTAGGTGGAAGGAAATATAGATGAATTAATGTAAAGAAGAAAATAGAGAAAGGTAGAGCAATGAATGGGTGGTAGGATGGAAGGTTAGACAGAAGGACTGACAGACAGTCAGAGGGAGACACATTGGTAGACAAACACAAGATCAGGTCAAGGGGTGCACGTGGCTCTGCCTGAAAGGAGAGCCTAGGATAGGGGTACAGCTCACAGCTCCTTCCTGGGGGTCTCCGAGCCCTCCATCCCCAGCCTCCCCCTTCAGGAAGTGATGCAGAGGAACATGGCAGGTGGGGGACCGACCCCAGGCTTTATTGAGCAGATTCCGAGGAAGGGTAGACAGGCAGCCCCTTGCCCCAGCCCTGGAGCCTCCTCTTCTTGCCCTTGCTGCCCCCCAGGGCAGGCCGAGGCCACAGAGGTCGAGGTGCCCTTCAGCTGCTGAGGAAGCAGCCCCGCTTGTGCCACTTCTGGTCGCGGATGCGGCGCACAGACTGCAGCTGCGGCTGGTTGGCGTCCCACTCGTTCCAGTGGCGGTACTCGCCCTGCTCAAACACGTACTGGCGCCCGCGGTAGCCGGGGAACTCATAGCCGACCCACCTGCCAGGGAGACCAAGGTTGGGTGCACACCATCTGCTTCCAGCCACGCACCCCAAGCCAGACCAAGCCTTTTAGTAAAGCTAGCATCTGATCGTGCACCCCCAGCTGCCTAAATTCCTCACTGGCTCCCCAGTGCCCTCAAGATAAATCCAACCTCCTTACCCTGCCCACATGACCCTTCACAGAGTATCTCCAGCTTCAGCCTCCACTTGATACCCCAGCGTCTCTGTTAGTCCACTTTCCTCACACTTGCCGTGTCTCTGAGCCCGTGTGCATGCTGCTCCTTCTACCTGGAACACTCTTCCTTACTTCATCCTCATTCTCCCTCCCTCCCTTTCACTCGCATCTTTTACATCCCCTTTTAGAAGTCTCCTCCAAAAAGTCCTTCCTGACTCCCGGTCAGGCTGAATCAAGTACTTTGTTGGAACTCCCAGGGCCCATTGTGTGTCCCCTTCACAATTCTGATCACAATGAATTGTAATACCTGTTTCCCTGTCTGTCTCCCTATCAGGCTATGCAATCCTTGAGGGCAAAGGATGTCCTCTGTATCCCCACACCTGGCACATAGCAGATGCTCAGTAGAAAGTTGTTGAATTAATTATGATCAAGGAGAGGGGGCACTTCTCAAGGTTCAATCCCAGATCACACACACAGAGTTACATGTAATCACCAACAAAAGGCAGGCAAACCTAAGATTGCATTAACAGTGATATGTAGCCCAGAGTAGGGGAGGTGATAAGCCTGCCCTCTGCACTAGTCAGGTCACACCTAGACAGCTACACCCTGGATCCCTTGGTAAGAAGGACAAAGATTGTCAGGGTGAAAAAACAGTCTGAGGATTAGCTCAAGGGCTTGGAGATGTTCTGAAAAGGAGTAGAGACTGAGATGGGGACAGGTGGGGAGAACAGATTTCATTTGATTAAAAAAAAAAAAAGGTAAAACTCCTTATGAGCCAAGGTTTCCTAGAAGTCTCTACAGTACAGGTGTGCAGACGACTGGACATTTGCACCATAGGGACAAGGATGGCACAGGGACAGTGAGTTCAAAGGCCCTCCGGACCCGAAGGGACAAGAAACATCAACCAGGTAAGAAATAATGAACATAGTAGATTCAGTTGGGAGCCAGAGGTGTGGCCAAGTGGAGAATGGGGCAGGGACAAGCGTGTGGGTCGGGTCCCTTACGTCCCGTTGATGGCACGGACACTCGCCACACGGTCCTGGAAGCCATGAGCCCACAGGCTGGGCACATCATCGTCCACTATCTCCATCTTGCGGCCGCTGAAAGCTGGGTTCTCAAAAAGATGCAGCTTGTGATCTGGACCGTCCTGAGGGCAAGATTGTGGGGTGACACGGCTGCTCCCACACCCAGAAGATAGGTCAGGGAGGCTCCAGATGCCAGAAGGAATCAATAAGTCAGCACAAAACCATGCCCACCCCCTATACCCACTGCAGGAGCAAAGGGGCTCAGGAGATGACTCCACCTCCAAGCCCATTGCTGGAGGGATGGGGCACTTGGGAGATTCCTCCCCAGACAGTTACTTAGGAACTTTGAAGCCAAGATTGAAAGTGAAAGGAAACCTTTCAGATCTTGCTCAGTCCCATCAGTCCCATCATTGAACAGACAGGCAGCTGAGGCCGAGAGAGGGTGGGAGGAGATGAGAAGTCCTCCTGCATGAACACTCCCTTTCCCTAGTCAGACTCAGAATCATCCCCGTCTTCCTTCTTCCATTGCTGTCTGAGGAGGACTCTGTTACGTGACCAGGAGAAAGCGCTCACGTGGCCACTGAGTGAGTGAAAGGGGTGAGAGAGAAAGGCAGCATTTCAAGTGTCATTGTGCCCCTTTCAGGCGTAGGGGAAAATGCAAACCAAGGACTGGACTATTTTAAAGTTACTTTCTGAAGTTAACCTCTGGGCTGCGCTTCTTTGACCACACGTTACTGATCTGAGACTGGACTGTGTGGCCCAGGGCCTTTAAAGGGAAGCCCAGCTACATGGCTGGCTAATTCAAGATGTGAGCCCTGCTGTCCCAACCCCCAACCCAATGCCCATTCAGTAGCCCACTTGTTCCACATGATCATTTAGATCAGAAGCACAAGGGCCCTTCCCAGGCCAGGTCCATATTGGCCAAGCTCCTGGCCCGGCGGCATGTAAAATGAGCTTGTTCGACTGGCTCTCAGCAGACCCTGCTATGAAAACTCCCAGGAATGGGCAGGAGCCAAACTCACAACGGGCAGAGGCCGGAGGGACAGGAGGCTGTCACTGTTGTGGCTGTTGGACCAGGCATCCCAGCGAGGGTAATCCCCCTTCTCCAGGACAAACTGCTCTCCACGGAAGGCCCTGCGCTCAAATGCCAGCCACCTGTGAGAGGAAGAGGCTGAGGTTGAGGGAGGGGAGGACCCAAGTTTAGTGAGGACCTTTGACCTTAAACTTCTCTCTAACCCTACTACTGATTCCAGAACCTGTTATTGAAGGAGCTACTAGGATGGTCAGGAACTGTCTGAGACCCCCTAAGTCATGTTATTGAAACTAAATCTGTGCATGGTGCTCAGAAAAGTCCTTAGATAATGCAGGCATGTTGTAGTGAGTGTTCTGTAATATTCTTCCTTTCCTCCTCCTCCTCCTCCTCTTCCTTCCTTTTTTGCCTCTTACACCCACCTCCCTTCTCCTTCCTCTTCATATTATATTGTTATTATTATTTATTTATGCCATCATTCCATCTATTTTCTTATTTTCCACTCTCTCTGAAGCTTGTATCATTGTTATCCCCATTTGACAAGGGTAAAGAAACTTGCCCAAGATCACCCAGATGATTTAGTGCCAGAGTCAGGATTCTCAGTCCCAAGATGGAAATTCAAGAGCCCAGCTGGGATGCCTGTGTTCCTTCTGGATATGGAGGGGACACTTAATGACTTTGGTCTCAGTTTCTTCATTTATAAAATGGGAATAAGAATGGCACCTCTCTCATAGGGTGCTTCTGAGTACTCAATAATATGATGCATGCTGATTGTGGGTGTTCTAATTATCGTTAAAGTTATACATGGAGGGTGCCAAAAATGGGGGGATACACAATTTCAGAAAGGAAAAAACTGTATTAAAATTGTAATACCAAAGACGAATACAAGTCCACATTTGAGCACCTCTTACAATTGCAGAAGTCAAATGTGACTGGGGTATTACAATTTTAATACAGATTTTTTTCCTTTCTTAAAATGTATATACCTTTTTTCCCCAGCACCCTGGTATATTAAGTCCCATTTTCTAGCCACAGAGCTAGGTGCTGGGCTGTCTTTGTTCTCTTTCCACGGTTCCCTGTTATTAATCACAATAATCCAGAGCTAGAAGGACTGCATGAGAAATCACTTTGCAGACGGGGACACTGTGCCCATACAGGGGAAGGGAGTTGTTGCAGGCACTACAACGGATCCAGAGCCCGAACTCAGACCTTCATACTCCCGGAAGGCTTAGGGCTATGAGGAGAGGACAGGGGTGGTCTAGGTACTCACGGCCCGGACTCCACTTGGATGGAGCCCACCTTCTCCAACAGGCTGTCAGTTAGGTTGGGGCACTCGGCTGAGAGCTCGCATCGCTTGCCTTGGAAGTTCTCTAGTTCATACACGACCACCTGGAAGAACAGCATCCTAACCATCCCACCCCTGCAGGCCTCCCAGCTCCCATCGCTGCCCCCGGCGCCAGAGTCCGCCTGCTCCGTCCACTCTGCAAGGTGCCAGCCCGACCCCTGCACCTAAGCGGTCCTGCACTGCCCTCCGGTGGCCACGGAGGGAAACGCTTCCAGGAGCCTCAATTAGACCAATTAACCAACAGGGTGATTGCAACTCAAATAATTTTGACAAGAGCCAGGTGAGGAACCTAAGAGCTGAAAGGGAAATGAAGCTGCTCTTTCTGTAGAGAGTGAGGCACATTTCCACACTTTTCAAGAGAGGCCAGAAGTCCATAGTCTCCTTAATCTGAAATTTCTCTGCTAAACAAAAACCCTGTTCAGGACATATGAAACGCCTGTTTGCAAACTCTGTGTTGACCTTCACCTGCCCCAGTCCCAGGAAGGAAGGGGCTGCAAAGGCAGACCAAGGTTTTGCTTGTTTCACCCACCTGAGAGCACAAAATGTTTTTGTAGAAGGTCCTGGGAAGTATCTGTTCTAGTCATTTTATGAAAGGAATGCAAGAAGCTCAGAAAGGGTAAGACACTTGCCTAAGGTTGCACAGGGAGTTAAAGGCAGGCACCAAGATTTGATAAGTGTCTTGGTTCTTTTACTCCCCACACTGGCTTGGACAGGGAAAGGCACACAGGTGACAAAGAGGGCAGGAAAGGATGACAGTGAGTCCCCAAGAGAAAGCTGAGGGCCTAGAGCAAGGCTTGCCCAATGTCACCCAAGAGCCAGGCTGCTGCAGCCCTCCCTTCCCAGACTCCACTTACAGCCCCCAAAACATCCTCAGAAATGTCCCTGTTGGCAAATGTCCCTGTTGACTCTTGCCTTAGTCAACCCATCCTCAGACCTCATCCCAAATGGTTTTTCAAAAGCCCCTGAGAGGGTTTGGAAAGGGCAGAGCCCTCACGTTCAGACACTCCCTCAGATTTCTCATGTGCCTCCCTCCATCAGCTGTCCTTATTAAGTGAACTGTCTCTTAGCTCTCATGCCAGCCAGATCTTGGCACCAAGGAGTATGAGCATCATCCTCATTGTAAAGATGGAGATGCTGAGGTTCAGGGAGGACTAAAAACTGGACTGAGGCCAGGCAGGATGGTCAGAGCTCGAAGCCATGTCTCCTGGAACTCCCAGGCCTCTGTGCTCCCTGGAGACAGGAAGGATGTCAGTGACCAGTTCCATTTTGCAGACAAGGACCCGGAAGAGGAAAGATGCTGTCAACTCTTGCAGCAGGCTTGGAGCAGAGGGGTGGCAGTGAAAGGACCCACTCAGAGCGGTTTTCTCCTGGCCCAGCCGGCTGGACAAGCTGCTGCTGTTTTCTGGAGAAAGGACGCCTAGCCAGAGAGCTGACCCTGAAGCCCAGGAATGGCCCTGGGCCTGGACCCCGTGGAGCCCCTCCCAGTACCTTGTATGTGCCCCCGAGGCCTCCATGACTCTTGCCAGCTGCTGCCTGTTCCGGCCCTCCATGCTGTTCTGCCATCTTCCCAGGGACACCTCTGGCTTCAAACCAAAGGGAAACAAGTCACCAAGTCCACGTGGAGGAAACATTGATATGATTGGAGGTGAGGATGAGCTACAGAACCTTGCTGCCTATAAGGTATGGCCATTGCTCATGATCCACATTCAGTCATTCAGTCATTTGACAAACAGCTTCTGAGTACCTATCCTAGGCATGCAGACTGGGAGAGTCAGTGGGATCAGGATCCCCAGTGTAGAGATTCTAGAGAATCCCAAGGTTCAGCAAAGTGAGGCCACTTCCCTGAGGCACACAGTAAGTGGCCAAGATTGGGCCTGACTCCAAAGCCCATGCCCTTCTCCCCACACTCCACTCCTTCCCCCAAGCTAGGGTTCTTGGGGCTCTCTGAAGATGTAGCACCTCTGGACCCTGGCCAGAGTGGTGGGCTTGCAGGGGCTTCCTCTGCAGGGCTCTCCCCTGCTCCATACTCCAGGCAGTATGGACTTTTATTCACTCATTATTTGTTTGGCAAAGATTCTGTGAGCACCTTCTCAGTGCCAGGCCTGAAGCTGGGTGACCAGAATGGACAGGAGATCAGAGATGGTAGGAGATAGACATGGTGGGAGGTGGACAGACAAACATCTAGAGACCAGGTCCTCAGGCACCTGCTCCAGCCTAGTTACTGTGCATTTCAGTTATCATTCCATAAACATTTATCAAGCACTTACTGTGTTTCAGCTACTTTCAGAGACACAGACATAGACAGTTCCTTATCACCACTATGGGGACAGTGACACATAACACAGGCCCCTGCAGTAGTAACTCAGAGGATTTTCAATGATTGTGGCACACATGGATACACACAGGACTGTTCTATTTATTGTATTTATTAGCACATACATATGCATGCACACACATGCGTACACTCACACAAGCTTCCATGATGACTGAGTCATACCCCACCCACGGGTACACAGGACAGCTCTTTCTCTGTGTCTCACACACACACACTTGCCCATTTCAGATCTCCATCGTGGTCCATAATGAACCCACATCTACACCCCCCACCCAACTGTTACCCCCATGGCTCCCCACCCAGCCACTGGGATGCATAGTCTATTGTCTGTGTCCAGCCTCAGCAGGAAACAGGGCTTGCACCAGCTTATGGGGTACCCTCAGGAGCCCTGGCAGGTTCCAAGTGTGCCCACTTCCCTCCCACAGTCTTTGGACTGCTCTGTCTTTGGACTCCCCTGCCCCAAGCACATATTCAGGGCTCAGACCCTGGCCACCACCCTCTGACATGCAGGCTGCGTGGGTCCCTAGCTCCACCCCCAACTGGGCTCAATGGCTGTCTGGATCCTCTTGCTTGGCCTCGACCCTCAATACCACTATATTTTTTGCACGTGCCATGGAGACCACCCACAGTCTGGGCTTTCCACAGCAGTGCTCCCCTTCCCGCTGCCCGCCTGTCCCAGAATGAACCTGTCGCTGTAGCCTGGGGAAGCACAGAGGAGCCACGGCCTTCTGCAGACTAGGCCTGCCTCGCAAGGAGCATCCTATTTATGGGCGCTTTCTGACAGCCCAGCACATCCCAGCCTGCTGAGGCAGCGTCCTGTCCACCCAATTCTGTTCAGGCCATTTCACTCCAATAGCGGGTCCAGGGAGGCCCCAGTGCTTGTTTCCTCAGCCATGGCTTCTGATGACTTCCTGGGGGCAGATGGACCTCATTGGCTTTGTGGAAAGCTGGACAGTACTGGGCAGGGTCATCAGGGTGTCCCCTCTACCACCAATTCCCTTTCTTTCTCGGTGCCACCATTTTCCTATTGGGGGACGTGACACCTTTGAGGGACCCCAGAAGCCGTCCATTTTCCTTGTGCTATGTGGCTTAAATTTCAAGTCAGATCACCCTTAAATGTGCTCTCCAAGTTGTTAACAGACCCAAAGAAGATTTATTTTGTGCATATAAAAAGCTTCTACAAACAATAGCTACCATTTATTGAAGACCTACTATGTGCAAGGCACTGTGCTAACTTCCTGAACATTATGTTTAATCCTCACAAGCCATCTTTAGGGGAAGAATTGTGATCTTCATTTTATAGGTGGAGAAACTAAGTAGAGACAGGTGAACACACAGGGTGGTGGTAATGGGGTGCTGGCCTAGGCTTAGTCTTAATAGAAATAAAGGTGATCATGATGGTCATCTATTTATGCCCCCCCCCCAAATAGTGGGTCCAGGCATCTCTAAAGCACCTAACAAAGTATAATTTTGCCTCTGGTAGGTATTTAATAAATGATCATTGAATGAATAAAGTGATGACGGAGAAAAGGAAGGAATTGTTAAGCAACAAGTTTCTCCTTTGTTGTTATTCATTTTTGGCTGAAGTTCTCAAGTCAGTATAGAACTCAGTTATCCTGCCTAGAGGGTGAGGGTAGTGGGAGATGGGGTGACATCCACATTCCAGAGTCAAGACTTTAGGTGTTACTGTTACGTCAGAACTGCAGGCCCATCACTCGTCAGTGGAGAACCTTCTCTCCATCCGAGCGACAAGGAGATCACGTAAGCAAAGCACTCAGTGCAGTGCCTGTGACTTTATGCCTTTTATTCCAAGGATCCTGCCTACACTGACACTTCAAATCAGGGCGCTACTTCCTGCCGAAGCTCATGAAAAGTAGAGCTGGTTTTGACCCCTTAACTCAGGGTGCAATGGCCCTCAACTGGGGAGATGGAGCGGAAGACAGAGGTGGGGATGGCGTGGTTCCTCCATCATGTCCTTGAGGATCCTGAGGACCTACTACGTGCTCAGCATTTGCACGTGCCCCATCTCCTATCTCCAGACTTCCCAGCCTCCATACTACTGCCACTTGGGGTGGGGCAGGGGAGAGGGGAGAGGGCTGCCCTGGGCATTATAGGACAAGCAGCACCCCTTATCTGCACTTACTGATGCCCGTAGCATCTTCTCCCCTCCTTGTGATAAGCAAAAATGTCTCCTGTCATTGCCAGATGTCCCCTAAAAGGTATAATCCAGCCAGTTGAGAACCACTGCTTTAAACTCATACCCACTAATGTTGCTGCCACTACCCCACTGAGAACCAGTGCTTAAAGATATCCCAGGCTGGCCACGGTGACTGACACCTGTAGTCAGCACTTTAGGAGACTGAGGCAGGAGGATCACTTGAGGCCAGGAGTTGACACAGCAAGACCTCATCTCTACAAAAAATTTAAAATTTAGCCAGGCTTGGTGGCACATGCCTATCTCCCAACTAGTAGGGAGGCTGAGGCAGGAGGATGGCTTGAGCCCAGGAATTTGGGATTGCTGTGAGCTCTGATCAGGCCACTGCATTTTAGCGGATGGTGACTGAGAAGTATCCTGTCTCTTAAAAAAAAAAAAGAAAGAAAGAAAGAAAAGAAAGGAAGGAAGGAAGAAAAAGAGAGAGAGAGATCTCACAGCCATGAGGTGCTGGCAGCAGAATAAGGATTTAAGCACTTGTCAGTCTGACTGGAAATCCTGTCTTGTTTCCATGGCCTGACTCTGGATAGACACCTTCTCTCGGGACCCCAGCTATGCCCTCCAGCTGCCCCACCACAGCTCAGCAAAGAGACTGACTCAGCCAGCAGCAGGCAGGGCCTCATGCACGGGACACTCCTTTCATTCATTCACGTGTGGACACATCAACTTCTCCTGTGCAACTTGCTTCAAAGCTTTATTTGCTATTTTCATAGTCTGAATACAATGTCTTTGTACATGCAAAAGTCATCATGTGGTATTGCAGTCAACCAGATTTTTGACTGCTCTTCTGTGCATAGGAAACCTTTTTTACAGTTACAAAATATAAAAGCACTTGTAGACATCCAATATTCGTGAGGTCCCAGAAGGCCCCCCCTCCCTTTTTTTACATTAAAAATATAAGTTTTTCAAGATGAACACGGTTAGAGATTTTTTTCTGGGATTGGATAAAGTGCCTCTCGTCTGCCTTCCATTCAGAACTCCTAGAGCTTGTGAATTCATAAGGCAATTGCAAGAACACTGCAGTCCAGAAGCTTAACTTTGCTACACATTGAACTCAAGTCCTTCCTCTATCATGACTCAGATATCTGAGGAAGAACCAGAAGGCAGGTTAGGAAAATATATACTATATTTATATATATATTTCCATTCCCCACCCCATCTTACAAAGCATGTGGAGGGTCATAATTGTCAGAGAAGTGCAGGACTTGTAGGATTTAGGAAACAGCACAGTATAAAATATCTTCCATAATACAATATATTACTTTTGTGAGCCCCCTATTTACAAGATCTATAAGGCTATGTGGGATGAGATCATTGAAAAGCTCAAATTCTTCTTTAGACACAGCATAATTTTTAGCCAGCATGATGCCATCAGAGATTGTCAAGGAGCTGCCAGTCTGAGGCCTGGAAGATGTTACAGGACAGGCACAAGGGCAACTATTTAAGGAAATTCTGGGATGGCAAAGGGGACAGGCTGAGAGGTATTGCTGTTAAGGGTTAACTTGCCAGAGACCTCAAGGTGACTTTCCAGAGAAGAGGGCCTGGCTTTCTACCCCTCTTCCTGTAGAAGCCAAACCAGACCAAAATAGGGGTAGGGGGAGAAATCTCTAGAAAGGGGAAGATACCAAAGGAGACGCAGCCTGGCCTGGCACACTCGTGCTTCCTGCCACTTTGTGGCTCTAGGCTTCCAGAGCCTTGGCCTGCCAGGAATTTCAACAGAATGACTGCTTGCAGCACCTCGGCACCCCTTCTGGGTGTGGAGTGCATCCCGCCTGCTTCCAGGGGCTCCCTGCACGTCGGGAGTACCACCCTCCTACCCCACAGAACCATGATACCGGGGGCCCTGGCTGTCATGTTTAACACATGGTGGAGGGGAGGAAGGCACACTGAGAGGCCACAGAAAGTCTCCCCTTCACTACAGTGACTTGCTACAACTTAACATCTAAATGGTAGAGACAGGGGTACATTAACTTTGCCTTTGCACATAGTTCTCAGAGCCATCTAGGGGGCATATCATGATTAAAAAAAAAAAAATTGTTTTAAAGAACAGCTCAACCAGGCAGCCATGAGCATTGGGTGAGAGTAGCTGTGTTCTCCTGTAGGGAAATCATGCTGACAGCTTTTCTAAATCCCGTACTCAGCCGCTAAGGGTTACGACCTCGGGCTTATGCCTATGTTTGTTCTCACTCCTTAGGGATACCTGGAAGTTGGCCACACTTTGGGGGAAGCAGGAAGGACAACACGTTTGTCTGAAAGCATGTGACTTGGCTTGACCCCACCCCAGAAAATATCCTTATCCGATTGTCCTTTCCCTGAATCCTGGAAAACCTGCAGCTGCCATGTCAGCTTCATTCACAACCCCAAATGTCCCAAATACCACAAGGTTTCCCTTTCATGGGAATTTCGCTGGTGGGACTGATTCTCCCCAACGCTGATTTTTGAGACCTCACCATGGAATTTCACAGGCCAAAAGCCTGTTTCACGAGGCGAAGGGCCAGGAAGAAGCTTATCTACTGGAGGGGAAAAAGATACAGACTTACTAAAAGACCAGCTGTCAAAATGCTGATGTGCAAAGGGGCAGAGAGTGGGGGGAGGGATACTGATTGTACACACACAGGGATTTGCATTCTGCATAAGACTCATGTGTGGGCAGCCAAAGCCCCAGGGGGGAAGGTGACTTGATTGCACACAGGTATTAAGGCATATTTAAGTGAGTTTAAAAGAAGACAGATTTACAAAGAGGGCTCCAGGCAAAGAGCTCCCACAGTTCAGAAAGAGGAGAAATAAATAACCCATGGGCCCAGCTCTCTGCAAAGGCTCCAGAGCACTAGTCCCTTCTGGCCTCATTGTGTCGATCAGGAATAGGGCCCAGAGGTCATGTCTGCTTGGTGGTGCTGGAGGGACAAGGCTGCAGAAAGTGAAAGGAGCTGAAGCCCCTTCTGGGCTTGCCCTAGTCATACAAAGCAGGGATGGACTTTGTATGTCCTCATCAGCACGGAATTAAATGGGTTATTTCCAATCAAGGTGTGAGAGGCTAGGCAAAAGATCTTTTTTCTTTCCTGTCAGGTATTCTTGGACTAAAACACGACTAGTTGAGAAGAGAGAATTTTGCCTGGTGAGTATCAACATATTAAGCAGGTGCCTTCCTTCCTACTGCCTGAGGTGGTACCAAAGGGCCCTTTCTACCTGAAGGGAAGACTGTAGCCAGGAAAAGGAGTCAGGGCTGAAACATGAGGAGTTCATTTTAAAGGGGAGGGCGTCCCACTGACATGAAAAGCCATCACATCCAATTGTTATAAAACATGACTTGAATCTTTAAAAAAAATTAATGGAAGCAGTTCTTGGAAGAATTAAATCCCCAAATGGCCAAGACAACTGACCAACCCCTAGCTCAGCAAATGAAGAGGAGGCCAAGCAGGGCCAAGCACCCAAATCCAGATGCATGAGGCTTCTAGACACAAGGCCGGGTGCCGACAGGGCCAGCACACCACCCATGGGCAGGTGGGGGTGGAGGTGGGGGCCATGGCCCTGCAGGTGCTGTCCCTGGTGCTGAAACAACCCACACCAGGACCTGGGTGTTCCTCTTAACCTAGAGACAAACAGAGGACTGTTCACACCTATGAACAGAGGAGAGTTCACACCTATGAACTGCCCAAGCAACTCACAATGGGCGTCTCTCAGGCAAGGTTGGCACAAAGATTATGGCAACTCTAGGCATGGCATGTGGCCAGCCAAGCATATCTGGGATGTTTGCTGCAGCCTTGTGCTTTAGAAGTGAGAAGGCTGGTACTAAGGATTTCCAAAAAGGCCAGAGCAGAGAGTCTCTGGAAGCCCCCAGAGGTCTTGGAGATTCCCAGGAATGAGCTTATAGCTAACAAGAAAAAAGAGGCATGGCCAACCTAACATCATCTAGCACCCCGCACTTCTGTCCAGAATCCCTCACCTGGGGGGCTCCCCTGCAAAGAAGAGCTTCCATTAAGACTTGCATCTGAACCAAGGAAAGTGGGTGAAGTTAAGCACAGAAAAAATGAGGTGAGAAGAAACAAAAAAGTACCCCTCATTCACGCATTTGTTCTGAGGCCAATTTGGAACCACCAGCAGGCCAGGTTGTGTTCAAAAAAGACTCTACAGAGAGAAGAAGATCCCTAGGGCGGGTCTGACGTTAAGTGGCAAAGGCATTGCCATTGGGGCTGCAGTTTAGGAACCCTTGAGGCCGAGGGACAAAGGTCGCTCCACAGAAATCAGAGCTCCAATGAAGAGAAACCAGGAAAATATATGCAAGAGTGACAATTAAAATTCCTAAAATGCTTGGATAGGGACTAGATAACCTGAGGTGATTGGATACTTCAAAACAAACTATTCACACATCTTTCCTCCTGTCCTTTAACACGAAAACATATATATATGTCAAGTTTCAAAGAAAATTGGCTGAATTATTGCTTTTTCGCCTTCTAAAGCAGACAAAGGTGACATTAAATGACGCAGATCGACTATGCACACAGCCCTACTAGAAGGGTAAACAGTCTCGAAAGCATCGGGGAAGGTTTAAAAAACAGAACTGCTGATTCGTTGAGGAGAAGAAACTTGCCCCCAAAAGCAGTCAAACCCCCCATCCCGGTGGTAATACCTTGGACCAAGACTACAGCAGGAAAGGAACCATTTGACCTTCCTTGGAAATGTTCTTCCAAAAAAACACCTGCCCTGTGGTGAGGCAAAGAGGTGCTTTCACAATTCAGGTGTTTTTCAGAACAGAACAAGATAGTCCAGCCTCTCACTGATGTTTCCTGAAGGTGCTGAAGTTGTCTAAAGTGGGTAGAAATTTTCACATAAAAAGCAAAACAACCCGCATAGATGTTTTGGGGCAGCCTGGCTTCTTTTGCAGTCAGAAGTGCTTGCAGAGCATGGGTCTTCCCGTCTGGATCTGGGGAGGGCTTGCCAAGGGTAGGGGGCCACTGGACGGTGTCCTCCACCGAACAGGAAGGGCCCAGGCATGGAAGGAAGCGTGGTGCAGGAAGCAGCGGCAGCAGCTCGGCCTCCTCTGTGGGTTCTGACGGTTAAGGCTTCTGTTAATTAGACGCGTGGCAGAGTCCCCTGTCTGGAGAGGAAAGGAGAGTCCTGGTGTCAGCGGCAGGAACATTTGTCCTCATATCTCTCTGCTATCATACCTTAAAACCCTTTCTGATACGCATTAAGAAAGGCATCCCCAGAAGCCCGAGGCCAGGAAAGAAACTTTTGGGGGCAGGAGGTAGGAGAAGGCAAGGAAGGTGAAGGCAGCCTGACACAGTGGGATGAACGTGAAATTTAAGGTCAGGCCAGGGTTCCAGACTCAACTCTGAGCCTCAGTTTCCTTAAATGGGTCGCTGGAGGCTCAAATGAAATATCACATGTACTGTCTTAAACACAAAATAAATACAAGCCCCGATCCCCTAACCAAATCCCTTGAGCATAGATTTATTCACAAATTTACATTTTTATATTCAAGTCACGTATGACTTCTGGAATTGCAAGAGGTGTTCAACGTGACTCGTATTCATCTTTTGCTATCAGTACATACTGAGTATTACGATTTTAATACAGTTTTTTCCTTTCTTAAAATGTATATACATGTTACATGATGTTTTTATATATGCATGGGTTCATATGCATATGTTTTTCATGTAACATATATTATATACAAATTGTATAACACCCCCATAATCAAGGATACAATATACACCTACAATGTACTATAAATATGCATATAAAGTGGGGAAAATAGAGTCTAAATACATTACATCCACTCAGGTCAGGTTTTATCACCAGGTGAGTTATACAAAGAGCTTTGTTTTCAGAGCTTTTTGGAATGGGGGTTTGTGGATAAGGGATGGTGAGACACTCATGCTGATCTCATCAGCGCTGGCTCTGAGGATGCACACACTGTCCGCTCCTATGTGGACATAAACAGGCAGAGCTCAGTTAAGACTTTAGGCACCTTCTCAGTGGGCTCTGGGGACCCTTCTGCAATGTGGGCACTGCTGACCCATTTTACAGAAGAGGAAGCTAAAGTTCACAAAATGTTAAGTCATTTGGGATTTATACCAGGGCCTATCTAATCACTTGATGTTTTTAATATAGATTTTTCACTTTAATTTTTGATTACACCGGTGGTACATGAATACATTCCCCATGTGAAAACTGGAAACATTTCAGATGAAGCTAACCTCTGTTGTCTTGCTTTTCCACTTTATAAAGAGGGAATGAGATGCAGCAAGAAACACAGGCCAAATGCAAACAAAGCCAAAGACTCTTGGCCTGGTGCCTTTTCACCCACCCATTCTAGAATGCCCAGCTTTGTCCCTGAATGGAAACAGATGCTCAACACCCTCTTTATAGGAACTCGGAATCCCACCCCACCCCACACCTCTCCCCCTGCCCCCGCCTAAGTTCCCAGGTCTTCCTGCAGAGCACCTTTGTACCTACCTGGTCAAACTTGATTCTCATAAAGGCTTTGCCTCTTCTTGGATTTCAACTCCTTTAGCCACTGGGGAGAGGGCTCTTCTGACCTGAAACCACAAAGCCAGTGAGAGGCAAGTGTGCGTCAGACTGGGGGCTCCTGCAGGCAGGGCTGTGTGGTGCCAGGCTCTCCATCCCTGTGACAAGGCCTGGGCGGGACCGAGCACTTAGAGATGCAAAGATGCCCATATAGACATGACTAGTAAGCAGGAGAAATAAGCCGTCGTGTCCAACCATGGGGACTGTCACATAAATCATGACATATCCCTTCTATGAAATAATCTGCAGCTATAAAAATTCATCTTATATAAAATTACTGCCATCCATCCATTTGTCACCTACATAGCTAGCCATCCTTCTATCTAGCAGAGTAAATGCCTGCAGTGGTTAAGTTTTATGTGTCAACTTGGCTAGGCCACAGTACTCACATATTTGGACATTGTTCTAGAATGTTTCGCTGAAGGCACTTTTTTCTTAGATAAAATTAATATTTAAATCAGTAGGTGCTGAGTAAAGCAGGTTTTGAGGAGGGCCTCATCCAATCAGTTGAAGGACTTACTAGAAAAAGACTGACCTCCCAGGAAGAACGGAGAATTCTCCCAGGAGATAGCCTTTCAGATCCAAATTGCAACTCCAGGCTGATCTCCAGTCTTCTGGCTTAATCTGCAGATTTGGGACTAGCCAGCCTCCACAGCAGGGTAAGCCGATTCCTTAACGTCGGTCTCTCTCTGTATATATAAATGTATGGGGATGTGTATCTCTGTGTGTGTGTACGCATCTTCTGTTTCTCTAAAGAACTCTGAATAATACAAATCCCCACAATACACAGAAAGATATCTTTGGTTTACTGAATGTTAACAGTGATTGTTTTGTGGAGATGAGATTTGTCTTTTTAAAACTGAAGAACACAAAGTACTCAAATCGTATGTGCACAGCTCAGTGAATTTTCTCAAAGTGAACACATTTGAGTAACTACTATCAAATTGGTAATATTTTTGAGATGTGTTTTTTTACTTTCTACTTGGTAGTTTTCTGTGCTCTCAGAATTTCTTATAAATGAGAACATATCATTTTGACAAAACAAGAGTCATCACTCTTTAAAACTTTTATTCGAGAAAACATCATGCTTCGGAAGACTGTTTACTTCCTAAGCGTGAGGGAATGTTTACATAAACCACGAAGAAGGAATAGAAGCTGCTCACACTGGCTGTAATCGCAACTACATGGAAAAAAAAAAAAAAGGCAGGGCAGATCCCTGAGTATTGACAGTACAGGTCTTGGCAGGGCAGGATTATGGATGAATTTCTTTTCTGCTTTATAATTTTATACTTTCTAAAGTTTCTACAGAGAACAAGTACTGCTTTGATAATCAAACAGGACTTGACTTATTTTGATCTCAGAGAAAGTGCCTGACCTCATGGCCCTGTAGAGCTCAGGGAAATTGCTGACCTGGTTGGGGGTATGTTGGGGTGGGGGGGTCTGTGACTCAGGGGAAGAAGGATGAGGTGACTCTAGAGCTGTAGAGATGGGCCTTGAACTGCTATGCTTACAACCCTAGGAAAGAAGAGGAAGGGGGTGTCCTGCACAGACTCTAGGGTACCCCAGGGGTTAGCCAAACCTTGCCTAATAATAGCAGCACAAGCCCAGGCCTCCAGGGATGCCTCTGAGGCCCTAGTCTGGGGGCTCCTCCAGCCACAGAGAAACCTGACTGCCCTTGGCGGACTCTGGAGCCAGTCCTGCAAATCTGACATCTCAGCTATGGCCTGTCCCTCTCTACTTTTGCTTTCCACAGCCCACTCTGTGCTCTGGCAACACACACTGTCTGGGGCTCCCACGACAGACCAGGCCTCTCTGGGCCTTTGCACACACTATGGCTCCTGCCCTGGATTCCCTCTCACTGCCCCTCTGACTGGCTAAGACCTAACTGCTCAGCATGACTCAGATCAAGTGGAGATACTCTTGAAAGCCTTTTTTGGCACCTTTCCTCCTATGTCCATCCTGACGTCTTCCTTGATTGCAGGGATCAAAGGAAGAACCAGGTAGTAATTATTTTGGAGTTCATGGGCTACAGGGTGTCTGCTACTACTGTGGGCATGTTACTCCTGCCACACGGTTCATGTGAACATTCTGCAGTTCCAATATGAAAGCAGCCATAGACAATGCCCGGATACACGGTGTGGCTGTGTTCCAATAAAGCTTTATTTACAAAAACTGACAGTGAGCTGGATTTGGCCTGTGGGCCACAGTGTGCCAGCCCCTGCTCTGTCACAGCACTTATTAAAGCCCTAGTATCATAAACAGCCCCTAACGTTTACACATTAGCAGTGTAAGTAAGAGCTCATAGTAAGAGCTCCACTCTCCTTCAGTGGTGCTTCCGCACGCCAGGGTCCATGGCAAGGGAATTACACACATCCCTTTTCTGTCGTCACAACCACCTCAGAAGGTTAGGATGGTTAGTAAATCCGTTTTACAGAGGAAGAAACTGAGGCTTAGAGTGACTCTTCCCAGGTCATGTGGCTCTTAGGTGGCACAGCTGGAATTACACCCCAGCTGTGTGACCTTAGGCTCCATGTTCTTAACCTGAACCCCACTGCTGAGACACCCCAGTCTGAGAGGCCGGTGGGGCAGGAGCTGGGCTGTGCCCATCTCTGTACCAGGTGGGCCTAACCAGGACAGGGTGGCTGCTCCACAAAGAGCAGCTGAGCTGAGTGAAATCTATCTCATTCAACCTGGCTGTGTCCTTCCATCCACTTTCTCAATTCTCCCTGAGACCCCAAGACAAATACACTTCCCTGGAGGGAAAAAGGTTGGAGGAAGCCTCAATTTCCCCATCTGTCTGGAGAGGGAAAAACTAGATCAGTAGTCTTCTAACAGCAGAGCCCTGGTTTTCTGCGTAGGAGGTAGCAGGGTGGAGGGAAGAAGGGAGGCCGGCTGACCTCAATGCCAGCCTCATTTCCCCACCTCTGTTGTATTTTTTATAGTAGATACCAGAGAGCCGAGAGTTCATGTAAACAAATCCCTGTTGCTAGAGGAAAAAAATAGTTGAAACTCTCCTTTATTCATCTCCAAAAGTTACAAACATTTCTTACAAGTCCATCCTCAGTTTGGGAGGGGAGGGGCCCTCTCTCCCCAAGCCCCCCCTCACCTCTTGCCCTTCTCCGCACTGGAGGGCAGCACGCGACTGCTCAGCACCCCAGGCTGGAAGGGGGACTTGGGGGCCTTGGGCTGAGGGGCCCAGCTGGTGGCCTCGCCAGGACTGTCCACCTCTGGCCTCTTATGCAGCTGAGCCTGTGGAGAGAAGAGAGCTGAGTCTATAAACTGCCTTTTGTCTGGGGAAGGGCCCCATCCAGTGACACTGTCAGGCTTGGTGAGTCCTCTGCAAGCATAGGGCCCCCTGAGTCTGAATGAACTCAGGCAGGAAACTCAAAGGCTGAGAAAAATGAGAGGTCAGGCTGGTATTCCAGGCAGCTACCCTGGACCATCAAGATCAAATAATCACCCCAAATTCACAGTCATGTTCTCTGTCACTAAAAAGCCACTTTTTGTAGTGGCCTTAGCACACACAATGTTATCCTCCTGACAATCTACAAGGCATCCCAAACATTGCCCATAAAAGTTGCCATACGTAGGGCAAATGGAAAATAGTACAAAATTTTACAAAATACTCTCTAGGTGTCTGCCATCTCTTTGTAAAATTTCATAATGAATATTTTGTAAATAAAGGTACATTTAGCTTCAATTTCCCATTTCCCCTATGTATGGCAAATTTATGGCTGATGTTTGGAATACCCTGTAAACAAAGACAGTCAAAGGTTCAGTTCCATTAATTTCCTACTCCTGTAGCCACATAAATAAAAGGAAAAAATGAAGTATTTGATAGCTCATTAGAGTCCCACAGGAAAGTGGCAGCATGGGTTTTCACCCATCTTGGGAAGGTATGCTGAGAATGGATTCACTTAAGATGGTGTGCACAAAGTCCCCGAGGGGACCTAGGGGGAGAGTGTGGTGGTAGCATCTGTCTCTCGGGCCCCCAGCAACGGCAACCACCACTACTGTCTGCTGACAGCTCCTGAGCCTTAAAGTCTTCATTTGGACGCCCTGGGGCATAAAGTCTATGATAAATGTTGGCTCATTTCACATGTAAAAAATTCTTTTCAGGGTAGATCCTGGTTTTCTCCATTTTACAAAGGGGGAGTCTGAAGCTTGAAGCTTCGAGCAGTCTGCCCAAAGTCATAGCAGTTTTCAAGAACTGGGTTTCGTATTGTGTCTGCCCCATGCACAGCTCTGCAGCTCTTTCCAGAACAAGCCCTGCAGCCTCCTTGACGATTGCCTATGGCTGCCCATGGCCAAGACTTAACCCGAGTGAACAAGTGAACATGGCTGGCTGTTACCAGGCTCAAGAGGGCTGGGTTAGGATGAGCAGCAGGAGCCTTATTTTCTGCAGAGTGTAGTGGATTCCTGCTGTACACAGGGATCCAAGGATTTGCTCTAGGAGATACAATGTCCACACAGGAGCCCTGGGGCCTCTTCTCTGCCTCCTAAGTTATACTGTGTTATTAAGATTTCTTTTCTTTTTTCTTTTTCTTTTTTTGGAGATGGAGACTCACTCTGTCACCCTGGGTATAGTGCCAAGGCGTCATAGCTCACAACAACTTCAAACTCTTCGGCTCAAGCGATTTTCCTGCTTCAGCCTCCCAAGTACTACAGGCACCTGCCACAACATCTGGCTATTTTTCCATTTTTAGGGGAGTCTCACTCTTGATTAGGCTGGTCTTGTACTCCTGAGCTCAATCCATCCACCTCAGCCTTCCAAAATGCTACGATTACAGGTGAAGTATCATTTCTTTTGATGCTTAAAACAAAAAAAAGTTAGAAGATCTCTGGCGTAGTGTAGTGGCTGGAAGCTGTTCACATTTGCAGGGCCTGTAAAATCAATTATAGAGACCAGCATATACCCACTATTTATTGACTTTTTATCATGGTAAGAATACTAAGGGAGTAACAAATTCATGATCCTCCTCTGTGAGGTTGTTGTGGCCTGCAGAGAATAGGCAGAGTTGAGGGATTCTACAAAACAAACCCAGCTTTTTTGGCCTTAATTTATTCTTCAATAAAATGGGAGAGAACTACTTTTTGCAGGGTTCCTGAGGCCATAAAGTAAACTTGTGAGTGCCTGGGACAGAACAGGAGGGGCGAAAGTGCATAAAGTAAGTACCATTTGATCCGAGAACTATGAGAGATGCTTGTTGGACCCGGAGGTGGGAGGAGGAAGGCAGTCCATGACCTAGTGGGCATTCCGGCCTAATTCAAGAGAGTGCACCGTGGTCCCAGTGATGTCTTCCCTGGTCCTTTGGTATCGAAACAATCATTTTCTGTGCCTACCTCCCCTAGCAGACTGGATTCCTTAAAAGCCTCAGAAGGCTAGGTTTGTTCACTCTGTTTTCCAGACACCCAGCACTGGGCCAGATTGCTAAAATGGATTATTAGCCCACTTTATGGATAAGTAAACTGAGGCTTAGCAGTGAGACCAAACAGAGCAGGATGTTTAGAGGCTGAGGAAAGACAGAGAGTAGAGATTAAGCAACACAAGGCCACTGGTGAAATCCAAGTAAGTTAATAGTATTGCACCAAGACCAATTTCCTAATTTTGACAATGTGCTATGTTCACGTGAGGAACCATCACTGGGCAAAGTTGAGTGAAGGGTACATGGAAATTCTTGTACTATTCTTGCAATCTCCTTTGAGTTGCAAACTATTCCAAAAATAAGAAAGAAGGAAGAAAGGAAGACAGGAGGAGAGGAGAGAAGGAAGGAGGGGAGGGAGGGAGGGAGAACTCTGCTCTTTTTGCTGCTGTGGTCAAGGACCGTGGCCGCCAGGTGACTCTTGGTGAGAGGTTTGGTACCTTTAGCACTGCCGGATCCACTCCTGGTAACACCGGTGTCCTGTGAGGATGGCTGACTGGTGTCCTCTCAGCCCTAGATGGCTTCTCCTCCTCATCTGACTCCTCCTTCCTGGGTGATTTCTCTTCTGTTGTAAAGAAAAGGGCACTGAAGTCACTGGCTGTAATGAAGCCCACACGACAGACAACTTTGCACACAGCATCCCACGCAAAACTCGACAGCCCTGCACAGAAGATACCACCAACCCATCTTACAGACAAGGACAAACCCAGGTGCTCTGCTTTTATGCCCTCCCTTTGTCATAACCCTGCCTCTTGCCAGGTGATACTGATCACAGGCAGAGTAGGAAAGTTTTCTCTTGAGGGAAGGCACAGTCAGCCCCGCCTACCGGGCCCCTGGCTCGGTCCAAGTCAGAGAGATGGAAGGAAATCTCTGGCAGAGGCAGGGAAGGGGCCAGGAATGTGTTCAGCCCACAACATGCTGGGTTATGCTCTTAGGAAGAGGGTGGAGAGCACTGGGTGTCTTGTGAAGAGTGGCCCAAAGGTGGACCCAGAAACCACTTTCTTTCCCCCTCAAGCTTGTCCTTCCAGGATAACACCCAGGATAATTCCCATGCTTGAGGCTGAATACATCACCCATGCAAGAGACTTTCAGGTGTGAAGGATGAGGAATTTCAACCTCCTGATACCTGGACAATGGTAAGGGGTAGGTCAGGGGGTGGGGGGGCCAAAGCAGGGCCTGGTGGTCTGGAGAGCCCAAGCTAAGCAGGGAACTGAGGCACACTTGGAAAGCACAGGCCTCAGCCTTCCCCAGCCCCTGGATGCCATGTCCCAGCTGAGGGCACAGTGTGCTTTTGTCCGTCATTTGGTATTCATTTGCTCCAGGCAGCGTGGCTCAGAAAACTAAGAATGTATGCAAGGAAAAGTCTCACTCAAGGTGCTTAAACATTTCCTTTAATAACAAAAATGGAATGGGAGAGCGACAGAGAACTCTCCAAGTATTTGTTAGAGGTGCCTGGTCAGAAGCAGTGCCTCTCACTCAGCTCAGTCTGGTTTGACATTCTACTGGAGCCACCACTAAACCACCAAGGAATAAAATCACCCATAATGGTTTTGGGGGAACTTAGTGGGGAAGTAAGCTGCCACAGGTTCCACCATAAGAAGAAATTTTGTTTCTTAAATATTAAGAATAAACTTGTTAGAAAAAAAACAAAACAAAAATCTTTCAAGGCTCTCCATGTAGCAAAGCTTCAAGGACTTCCATGACCTGGTCCCTTGCCTACCTTTTCAGTATAATTCTTGCTAATCCCAGCTCGAGTGACACTAAACTGTTTAAAGATGCTCCTGCCACATACACACAATGTTCTTCCCATACCTCTTGTCCTTTTGACCCTGTTAATACTTCTGCCTGGAATATTCTTCCCTAGCTAATTCTTATGTGTTCTTCAAGATTCAGCTCAAGTTTTGACCTGAAATGCAGCCAAGGCAACCCTTAGAGGAAAATACATAGCCATCAATAATTTACTATAAAACAAAAAAGAATGATAATAAATGATGTCTCAACTCAAGAATCTACAAAAATACCAGCAAGCAAACCTAAAGAAAGTATTAAGGTGAATTCAACAAGGATAAAAACAGAATAATGAAACCCAATTAAATTATGTCTCTGTCGTTTGTAACTCAAACAGCCTCAACTAATATATCATCCCTCAAAACATTTTTTTTACCTAGTTTCTGGTAAGTTCTGCAGACCAAGAAATCAATTTCCTGTGTAATTGTGTTCTTATGTTCTAAAGCCTTCTAAATTGGGAAGTTCTTCCCAGGGCTTAACCTAAATCCTTCCTGCTGTTCAGTGTGGTGTCTGGGAGAAGAGAAGGACTGAGCATACCGGTTGAGTCCTTGAACATCCACTTGTTGTCAGTCTCTTCCTCTAAGGGAAACCTGCTCTCCGACTCACTGACGCGGCTGCGCCGGAGGGAGTGGGAGATGGGAGCCCGGCGGCGGCTTCTCTTGCTGAGTTGCACCCGGGTCTTGAGGGCACTTGAGTCGAGGACTGAGGTTTGCTTTAGGGGTGGAAGGGAAAAAGAGGGGTAAAAAGGAAGGGAACCATCAATCGAGGGCACCACCCCAGGGGGCTGTGTATAGTTCAGTTGATATATGAGAGGCTGTTCAGGTGGCACATGGGCCAGTGTTTTTGCATTTTCATAGTAATCTAAACACCTAAGCCTACATTTGTCCATAAAACATACCATACAGGCTGATGAAAAGAATCAGGTAGACAATGAACCCGAGTCTCCTAGCACAGTGCTTGGCACATAATAGTTACAGCATGGAAATGCCTTTCCCCCCTGCCTGGTGACATCATATCAGCATGTAACCTAGGGCAATACTTGGTACACAGTAGGTGCTCAATAAATGTTTATTTGTTTTTTGAATCAATAATGGGATTTGCCATCTAACGAAGTATATAAACTGTATTCAGAGTCCCTGAGCTGACAGGTTCAGATCCCTCCTGAACTCACATAGGGCGTGGGTGGGAAGGATGGAGCAACCTGCTAAACACCAGGCTTTCACTTTCAAGCATCCCTGAAGACTAACACTCTGAGCCAAGGCAAGAGAAGGAAATTGAAGTCGAAAGGGCATCCAAATGGGAGCAGAGGAGGTCAAACTCTGCCTCTTTGCTGATGATATGATCTTAGAGAACCCCAAAGACTCACCCACAAGACTCCTGGAAGTCCTCAAAAAATACAGTAATGTCTCAGGATATAAAATCAATGTCCACAAGTCAGTAGCCTTTGCATACTCCAATAACAGCAGAGATGAGAGGCTAATTAAGGACACAACTCCCTTCACCATAGCTTCAAACAAAATGAAATACCTAGGACTATACCTAACAAAAGACGTGAAGGGCCTCTATGAAGAAAATTATGAAACCCTATAAAAGGAAATAGCAGAGGATATTAAAAAATGGAAGAACATACCATGCTCACGGCTGAGAAGAATCAACTTTGTTAAAATGGCTATAACTTCCCAAAGCAATCTACCTATTCAATGCCATCCCTATTAACATACCAGCATCGTGCTTTCAAGACTTGGAAAAAATGATTCTGCGTTCTGTATGGAATCAGAAAAAAACCCATATAGCTAAGGCAGTTCTTAGTAATAAAAACAAAGCTGGGGGCATCACCATACCAGATTTTAGACTGTACTACAAAGCCATAGTGGTCAAGACAGCATGGTACTGGCACAAAAATAGAGACATAGACACTTGGAATCGAATACAAAACCAGGAAATGAAACTAACATCTTACAACCACCTAATCTTCGATAAACCAAACAAGAACATACCTTGGGGGAAAGACTCCCTATTCAATAAATGGTGCTTGGGAAAACTGGATATCTAAATGTAGAAGACTGAAGCTGGACCCACACCTTTCTCCACTCACAAAAATTGATTCAAGATGGATAAAAAACCTAAATTTAAGGCATGAAACAATAAAAATCCTCAAAGAAAGCAGAGGAAGAACACTGGAAGATATCGGGCTGGGGAAAGATTTTATGAAGAAGACTGCCATGGCAATTGCAACAACAACAAAAATAAACAAATGGGACTTAAAAAACTGAAAAGCTTTTGTATACCTAAAGAGACAACAACCAAAGCAAATAGACAAGCTATACAATGGGAAAGGATATTTGCATATTTTGAATCAGACAAAAGCTTGATAACTAAGATCTATAGAGAACTCAAATTAATCCACATGAAAAAAGCCAACAATCCCATATATCAATGGGCAAGAGACATGAATAGAACCTTCTCTAAAGAAGACAGACGAATGGCTAACAAACATATGAAAAAATGTTCATCATGCCTATATATTAGAGAAATGTAAATCAAAATCACCCTGAGATACCATGTAACCCCAGTGAGAATGGCCCACATGACAAAATCTCAAAACTGCAGATGCTCGTATAGATGTGGAGAGAAAGGAACAGTTTACACTGCTGGTGGGACTGCAAACTAATACAACCTTTTTGGAAGGAAATACAGAGAATCCTTAAAGAACTCCAGCTAGACCTCCCATTTGATCCTGCAACCCTATTACTGGGAATCTACTCAGAAGGAAAAAAATTCTTTTAGCACAAGGACACTTGTACTAGACTGTTTATTGCAGCTCAATTTACAATCGCCAAAATGTGGAAACAGCCTAAATGCCCACCAACCCAGGACTGGATTAACAAGCTGTGGTATATGTATACCATGGAATACTATTCAGCCGCTAAAAAAGATGGAACGGAAGTGGAAAGACGGAAGTGGAATACTGTATTCTTTTTTTTTTTCTTTTTTATTGTTGGGGATTCATTGAGAGTACAATAAGCCAGGTTACACTGATTGCAATTGTTAGGCAAAGTCCCTCCTGCAATCATGTCTTGCCCCCATAAAGTGTGACACACACCAAGGGCCCACCCCCCTCCCTCTTTCTGCTTTTCCTCCCCCCCATAACCTTAATTGTCCTCATATCAGAATTGAGTACATAGGATTCATGCTTCTCCATTCTTGTGATGCTTTACTAAGAATAATGTCTTCCACTTCCATACAGGTTAATACAAAGGATGTAAACTCTCCATTTTTTTTAATAGCTGAATAGTATTCCATGGTATACATATACCACAGCTTGTTAATCCATTCCTGGGTTGGTGGGCATTTAGGCTGTTTCCACATTTTGGCGATTGTAAATTGAGCTGCAATAAACAGTCTAGTACAAGTGTCCTTATGATAAAAGGATTTCTTTCCTTCTGGGTAGATGCCCAGTAATGGGATTGCAGGATCAAATGGGAGGTCTAGCTTGAGTGCTTTGAGGTTTCTCCATTCTTCCTTCCAGAAAGGTTGTACTAGTTTGCAGTCCCACCAGCAGTGTAAAAGTGTTCCCTTCTCTCCACATCCACGCCAGCATCTGCAGTTTTGAGATTTTGTGATGTGGGCCATTCTCACTGGGGTTAGATGATATCTCAGGGTTGTTTTGATTTGCATTTCTCTAATATATAGAGATGATGAACATTTTTTCATGTGTTTGTTAGCCATTCGTCTGTCATCTTTAGAGAAAGTTCTATTCATGTCTCTTGCCCATTGATATATGGGATTGTTGGCTTTTTTCATGTGGATTAATTTGAGTTCTCCATAGATCCTAGTTATCAAGCTTTTGTCTGATTCAAAATATGCAAATATCCTTTCCCATTGTGTAGGTTGTCTCTTTGCTTTGGTTATTGTGTCCTTAGCTGTACAGAAGCTTTTCAGTTTAATGAAGTCCCATTTGTTTATTTTTGTTGTTGCTGCAATTGCCATGGCAGTCTTCTTCATGAAGTCTTCCCCCAGGCCAATATCTTCCAGTGTTTTTCCTATGCTTTCTTGGAGGATTTTTACTGTTTTATGCCTTAAATTTAAGTCCTTTATCCATCTTGAATCAATTTTTGTGAGTGGGGAAAGGTGCGGATCCAGTTTCAGCCTTTTACATGTGGACATCCAGTTCTCCCAACACCATTTGTTGAATAGGGAGTCTTTCCCCCAAGGTAAGTTCTTGTTTGGTTTATCAAAGATTAGGTGGTTGTAAGATGTTAGTTTCATTTCTTGGTTTTCAATTCGATTCCAAGTGTCTATGTCTCTATTTTTGTGCCAGTAACATGCTGTCTTGACCACTATGGCTTTGTAGTACAGACTAAAATCTGGTATGCTGATGCCCCCAGCTTTATTTTTATTACTAAGAACTGCTTTAGCTATACGGGGTTTTTTCTGGTTCCATACAAAACGCAGAACCATTTTTTCCAAATCGTGAAAGTACGATGTTGGTATTTTGATAGGAATGGCATTGAATAGGCAGATTGCTTTAGGAAGTATAGACATTTTAACAATGTTGATTCTTCCCATCCATGAGCATGGTATGTTCTTCCATTTGTTAATATCCTCTGCTATTTCCTTTCTGAGGATTTCATAGTTTTCTTTATAGAGGTCCTTCACCTCCTTCGTTAGGTATACTCCTAGGTATTTCATTTTCTTTGAAACTATGGTGAAGGGAGTTGTGTCCTTAATTAGCTTTTCATCTTGACTGTTATTGGTGTACACAAAGGCTACTGACTTGTGGACATTGATTTTATATCCTGAAACATTACTGTATTTTTTGATGACTTCTAGGAGTCTTGTGGTTGAGTCTTTGGGGTGCTCTAAGTATAAGATCATGTCGTCAGCAAAGAGGGAGAGTTTGACCTCCTCTGCTCCCATTTGGATTCCCTTTATTTCCTTATCTTGCCTAATTGTATTGGCAAGAACTTCCAGCACTATGTTGAACAGTAAAGGTGACAGAGGACAACCTTGTCTGGTTTCAATTCTAAGAGGAAAAGCTTTCAGTTTTACTACATTCAGTAAAATATTAGCTGTGGGTTTGTCATAGATAGCTTCAATCAGTTTTAGAAATGTGCCACCTATGCCTATACTCTTCAGTGTTCTAATTAGAAAAGGATGCTGGATTTTATCAAATGCTTTTTCTGCATCTATTGAGAGGATCATATGATCTTTATTTGTGCCTCTGTTAATATGGTGGATAACATTTATGGACCTGCGTATGTTAAACCAGCCTTGCATCCCTGGGATGAAGCCTACTTGATCATGATGAATGACTTTTTTTTTTTCTTTTTTTATTGTTGGGGATTCATTGAGGGTACAATAAGCTAGGTTACACTGATTGCAATTATTAGGAAAAATCCCTCTTGCAATCATGTCTTGCCCCCATAAAGTGTAACACACACCAAGGCCCCACCCACCTCCCTCCTTCCCTCTTTGTTTCCCCCCCCATAACCATAATTGTCATTAATTGTCCTCATATCAAAATTGAGTACATAGGATTCATGCTTCTCCATTCTTGTGATGCTTTACTAAGAATAATGTCTTCCACGTCCATCCAGGTTAATACGAAGGATGTAAAGTCTCCATTTTTTTTAATGGCTGAATAGTATTCCATGGTATACATATACCACGGCTTGTTAATCCAGTCCTGGGTTGGTGGGCATTTAGGCTGTTTCCACATTTTGGCGATTGTAAATTGAGCTGCAATAAACAGTCTAGTACAAGTGTCCTTATGATAAAAGGATTTCTTTCCTTCTGGGTAGATGCCCAGTAATGGGATTGCAGGATCAAATGGGAGGTCTAGCTTGAGTGCTTTGAGGTTTCTCCATACTTCCTTCCAGAAAGGTTGTACTAGTTTGCAGTCCCACCAGCAGTGTAAAAGTGTTCCCTTCTCTCCACATCCATGCCAGCATCTGTGGTTTTGAGATTTTGTGATGTGGGCCATTCTCACTGGGGTTAGATGATATCTCAGGGTTGTTTTGATTTGCATTTCTCTAATATATAGAGATGACGAACATTTTTTCATGTGTTTGTTAGCCATTCGTCTGTCATCTTTAGAGAAAGTTCTATTCATGTCTCTTGCCCATTGATATATGGGATTGTTGGCTTTTTCCATGTGGATTAATTTGAGTTCTCCATAGATCCTAGTTATCAAGCTTTTGTCTGATTCAAAATATGCAAATATCCTTTCCCATTGTGTAGGTTGTCTCTTTGCTTTGGTTATTGTCTCCTTAGCTGTACAGAAGCTTTTCAGTTTAATGAAGTCCCATTTGTTTATTTTTGTTGTTGTTGCAATTGCCATGGCAGTCTTCTTCATGAAGTTTTTCCCCAGGCCAATATCTTCCAGTGTTTTTCCTATGCTTTCTTGGAGGATTTTTATTGTTTCATGCCTTAAATTTAAGTCCTTTATCCATCTTGAATCGATTTTTGTGAGTGGGGAAAGGTGTGGGTCCAGTTTCAGTCTTTTACATGTAGACGTCCAGTTCTCCCAACACCATTTATTGAATAGGGAGTCTTTCCCCCGAGGAATGTTCTTGTTTGGTTTATCAAAGATTAGGTGGTTGTAAAATGTTAGTTTCATTTCTTGGTTTTCAATTCGATTCCAAGTGTCTATGTCTCTGTTTTTGTGCCAGTACCATGCTGTCTTGACCACTATGGCTTTGTAGTACAGACTAAAATCTGGTATGCTGATGCCCCCAGCTTTATTTTTGTTACAGAGAACTGCCTTAGCTATACGGGTTTTTTTCCGGTTCCATACAAAATGCAGAATCATTTTTTCCAAATCTTGAAAGTACAATATTGGTATTTTGATTCAATGGCATTGAATAGGTAGATTGCTTTGGGAAGTATAGACATTTTAACAATGTTGATTCTTCCCATCCATGAGCATGGTATGTTCTTCCATTTGTTAATATCCTCTGCTATTTCCTTTCTGAGGATTTCATAGTTTTCTTTATAGAGGTCCTTCACCTCCTTCATTAGGTATACTCCTAGGTATTTCATTTTCTTTGAAACTATGGTGAAGGGAGTTGTGTCCTTAATTAGCTTCTCATCTTGACTGTTATTGGTGTACACAAAGGCTACTGACTTGTGGACATTGATTTTATATCCTGAAACATTACTGTATTTTTTGATGACTTCTAGGAGTCTTGTGGTTGAGTCTTTGGGGTTCTCTAAGTATAAGATCATGTCGTCAGCAAAGAGGGAGAGTTTGACCTCCTCTGCTCCCATTTGGATTCCCTTTATTTCCTTATCTTGCCTAATTGTATTGGCTAGAACTTCCAGCACTACGTTGAATAGTAAAGGTGACAGAGGACAACCTTGTCTGGTTCCAGTTCTAAGAGGAAAAGCTTTCAGTTTTACTCCATTCAGTAAAATATTGGCTGTGGGTTTGTCATAGATAGCTTCAATCAGTTTTAGAAATGTGCCACCTATGCCTATACTCTTCAGTGTTCTAATTAGAAAAGGATGCTGGATTTTATCAAATGCTTTTTCTGCATCTATTGAGAGGATCATGTGATCTTTATTTTTGCCTCTGTTAATATGGTGGATAACGTTTATAGACTTGCGTATGTTAAACCAGCCTTGCATCCCTGGGATGAAGCCTACTTGATCATGATGAATGACTTTTTTGATGATAAGCTGTAATCTATTGGCTAGGATTTTGTTGAGAATTTTTGCGTCTATGTTCATGAGTGAGATTGGTCTGAAATTCTCCTTTTTGTTTGGGTCTTTTCCTGGTTTTGGTATCAGGGTGATGTTTGCTTCATAGAATGTGTTGGGGAAGATTCCTTCTTCCTCAATTTTTTGGAATAATTTCTGCAGTACAGGAATAAGCTCTTCCTTGAAGGTTTGATAGAATTCTGGAGTGAAGCCATCTGGACCAGGGCATTTTTTGGTTGGAAGATTTTTTATTGTTTCTTTGATCTCAGTGCTTGAAATTGGTCTGTTCAGGAGCTCTATTTCTTCCTGGCTGAGTCTAGGGAGAGGGTGTGATTCCAAATATTGATCCATTTCTTTCACATTGTTAAATTTCTGGGCATAGAGTTTCTGGTAGTATTCAGAGATGATCTCTTGTATCTCTGTGGGATCAGTTGTTATTTCCCCTTTATCCTTTCTGATTGAGGTTACTAGAGATTTTACTTTTCTATTCCTCATTAGTCTGGCCAATGGTTTATCTATTTTATTTATTTTTTCAAAAAACCAACTCCTTGTTTCATTAATTTTCTGAATGATTCTTTTGTTTTCAATTTCATTGATCTCTGATTTGATTTTGTATATTTCTTTTCTTCTACTGAGTTTAGGCTTAGATTGTTCTTCTTTTTCCAATTCCATAAGATCTCTTGTGAGATTGTTGATGTGTTCTCTTTCTGTTTTTCGAATGTAGGCATCTAAAGCGATGAATTTTCCTCTCAAAACTGCTTTTGCAGTATCCCACAGGTTTTGGTATCTTGTGTCTTCATTGTTGTTATGCTCAAGGAAGTTAATGATTTCCTGTTTTATTTCTTCCTGCACCCATCTGTTATTCAACAGAAGATTGTTTAATTTCCATGCCTTTGGGTGGGGTCGAGCATTTTTGTTAGAGTTGAGTTCCACCTGTAGTGCCTTATTGTCTGAGAAGATGAATGACTTTTTTGATGATAAGGTGTAATCTATTGGCTAGGATTTTGTTGAGAATTTTTGCATCTATATTCATGAGTGAGATTGGTCTGAAATTCTCCTTTTTGGTTGGGTCTTTTCCTGGTTTTGGTATCAGGGTGATGTTTGCTTCATAGAATGTGTTGGGGAAGATTCCTTCTTCCTCAATTTTTTGGAATAATTTCTGCAGTACAGGAATAAGCTCTTCCTTGAAGGTTTGATAGAATTCTGGTGTGAAGCCATCTGGACCAGGGCATTTTTTGGTTGGAAGATTTTTTATTGTTTCTTTAATCTCAGTGCTTGAAATTGGTCTGTTCAGGAGCTCTATTTCTTCCTGGCTAAGTCTAGGGAAAGGGTGTGATTCCAAATATTGATCCATTTCCTTCACATTGTCAAATTTCTGGGCATAGAGTTTCTGGTAGTATTCAGAGATGATCTCTTGTATCTCTGTGGGATCAGTTGTTATTTCCCCTTTATCATTTCTGATTGAGGTTACTAGAGATTTTACTTTTCTATTTCTTGTTAGTCTGACCAATGGTTTATCTATTTTATTTATTTTTTCAAAAAACCAACTCCTTGTTTCATTAATTTTCTGAATGATTCTTTTGTTTTCAATTTCATTGATCTCTGATTTGATTTTGGATATTTCTTTTCTTCTACTGAGTTTAGGCTTAGAGTGTTCTTCTTTTTCCAATTCCATAAGATGGCTTGTGAGATTGTTGATGTGCTCTCTTTCTGTTTTTCGAATGTAGGAGTCTAAAGCCATGAATTTTCCTCTCAAACTGCTTTTGCAGTATCCCACAGGTTTTGGTAGCTTATGTCTTCATTGTTGTTATGCTCAAAGAAGTTGATGATTTCCTGTTTTATTTCTTCCTGCACCCTTTTGTTATTCAACAGAAGATTGTTTAATTTCCATGCCTTTGTGTGGGGTGGAGCGTTTTTGTTAGAGTTGAGTTCCACCTTTAGTGCCTTATGGTCTGAGAAGATACAAAGTAAAATTTCAATTCTTTTGATTCTGTTGATATTTGTTTTGTGTCCCAGGATATGATCAATTTTGGAGAATGTTCCATGGGGTGATGAGAAGAATGTATATTCTTTATCTTTGGGATGGAGTGTTCTATATGCGTCTATCAAGCACAGTTGTTCTAAGGTCTCATTTAAATCTCTTATATCTTTGTTTAATTTCTGTTTAGAGGATTTGTCCAGCTCTGTAAGAGGAGTGTTAAAGTCCCCTGTAATTATGGTATTATCAGATATCATATTGTTCAGACTGAGTAAGGTCTGTTTCAAGAATCTGGGAGCATTTAAATTGGGCGTATAAATATTTAGAATTGAAATGTCTTCTTGTTGTATTTTTCCCTTGACCAATATAAAGTGACCATCTTTGTCTTTTTTGACTTTAGTTGCTTTAAATCCACATGTATCTGAAAATAAGATTGCAAGTCCTTTTTTCTTCTGAATTCCATTTGCCTGAAAAATTGTCTTCCAACCCTTGACTCGGAGTTTTAATTTGTCTTTTGAAGCCAGGTGTGTTTCTTGCAGACACTAGATGGATGGCTTGTGTTTTTTAATCCAGTCAGCCAATCTATGTCTCTTCAGTGGGGAATTCAAGCCATTAACATTTATTGAAATAACTGATAAGTGTGGTATTATTCTATTTGTCTTATTTTGTGAGAGTCCATTGATTAGTTTTATCTTTTGCATCAGTGTGGAGGTTAGGTTCTGTCCTTTAATATCTGAGTTCTTACTTTGCTGCTGATCCATTGTGATGGTCAGTGTGTAGAACAGGTTGAAGTATTTCCTGTAGATCTGGTCTTGTTGTGGCAAATTTCCTCAATGTTTGTATATCCGTAAATGATTTGATTTCTCCGTCAATTTTAAAGCTTAGATTAAGCAGGATACAGAATTCTGGGCTGGAAATTGTTCTGTTTAAGTAGATTAAAGGTAGATGACCATTGTCTTCTTGCTTGGAAGTTTCATTAGAGAAGTCTGCGGTCACTGATGGATTTGCCCCTGTAAGTCAACTGGCGCTTACTCCTGGCAGCTTGCAGAATCTTTTCTTTTGTCTTGACTTTGGACAGGTTCATCACAATGTGTCTTGGAGAAGCTTGGTTAGAGTTGAGGCGACCTGGGGTCCGATATCCCTCTGAAAGCAGTATGTCAGTATCTTTGGTGATATTTGGGAAATTTTCTTTTATAATATTCTCTAGTATGGCTTCCATTCCTCTGGGGCATTCTTCTTCCCCTTCTGGGATTCCTATAACTCGTATGTTGGAATGCTTCATAAAGTCCCGTAATTCTGACAGTGAACGTTCTGCTTTCTCTCTCTTCTTTTCTGCCTCTTTTACTATCTAAGTTATCTCAAGAACTTTGTCTTCTACCTCTAAAATTCTTTCCTCTGCATGGTATAACCTGTTGCTGATACTTTCCATTGCATCTTTAAGTTCCCTAATTGACTGTTTCAGTTCCTTCAGCTCTGCTATATCCTTTCTATATTCTTCATATCGTTCATCTCTTATTTGATTCTGTTTTTGTATTTCCTTTTGGTTATTTTCCACTTTATTAGCAGTTTCCTTTATCATTTCCATCATTTCTTTCAGTGTTTTCATCATGTGTATTCTAAATTTCCTTTATGTCATTCCTAACATTTCTTTATTGGTGGAATCCTCTGCAGTAGCTACCTCATGGTCCCTTGGCGGGGTTGTTCTGGACTGGTTCTTCATGTTGCCTGGAGTTTTCTGCTGATTCTTCCTCATGAGTGATTTCTTTTATCTGTTTCCTTGCCCTAATTTTCCTTTCACTTCCTCTTGCTCTTTAAGTTCTCGTGCCTGTGGACTAAGGTTTTGATGAGTCCTTTTGGTACAGGACCAGAAGGATGAGAAGGTTGAAGAGCAAGAAAGGGATGAAAGAAAGGAGGAATGAGCGAAAAGGAAAAATAGATAGAGAAAGGAGAGGGGGTGGGTAAAAGGAATATTGACAAAAAGAAGAGAGGCACAGAAAGAGGGAGACAGAGCAATATAGGTGTACAGTAGAGTACTTTGACACAACCTTAAAAAAAAACCTAACCTTCTGGAGGGTGGTTCCCTTGAGGTCAGCATCTCTTTGCTAACCTGGTCTGACACAGTACTCCACCTCCACCAAGTAGAGAGGAAAGACAAAAATGCTATAAATCAAACCAAAACATGCAAACAGAAAACTTTACGGGATAAAATTGGGTGAAAAACCAAATAATAGTGGTAGAAACACTAGCAAAAATGAAGTTCTAGTTATTGAAAAAGGCAGCAATGGGAAAGTATAATTACACTAGAAAAATTGAGAAAGCAAAAAAAATTTGAAATTAAAAAACAAAAAAAAAATCAAAATAAACATAAAAACAACCAAACCAAAATAACAGAAAAAAAAAAAACAAAAAACACAACCAAAAACAAAGCAGTATGTATATGTTGTTGAATATTGTCTGGGCAACACGTGGCCTCCTGGGGTATGAGCGTTAATCACAGTGCTGATACGACTGGAGGCTACAGATTTCTCCAACCCCAGCAAGTAGACACCCTAAATCTCTCTTCAGCGCTCTTAAAAGACACTTTGAACTTGTAAACTCGCTGAGTAGAAGCTTTCCCAGGAAAGTGCTTGTCGCTGGAATCACTGCTGAAGTGGCTATCCACTTACCCAATGTGCGAAAACTGGTGTCACTCTGCCCCTGAGGGTTAGGGCTATAAGGTGGCTCAGACCCCGCCCTTAGGCTACTCAGTTGCTGGGTTACCAGCTCCTGCCAGATTCTTGCTCTGCGACCCTGAGGGCGGAGCTTGCCGGGGCAGATCACTCACAATGGCTCCCTGTGGCCCACAGCCAAACACCATTAGCTCCATCTGGCTCAGTGGCTCAGACTGGGGCTCTAGACAACGGCCAAAGTTCTCCACTCCTGCTCAGGCTCTCCCCAAGGCAGTTCAACCGAGTGCCAAGTCCAAAGACACCAAAACAGTTCGCAGGTAAGGCCTTTCCGGTTTGCAGTCTCACTGTACTTACAGTTGCTGGCGGGTTTAGACCGATTGAACACACGTGACCACTTGCCGGTTTTCCACTGTTTTAGTCCTCCTCTTGGGGTTCAGAAGTCTGTCGCTGACTCCCTGTATCCTCACAAGGATGGTTATAGGGAGATCCCACCAGCCAGAGATGCCCGGAGTCCTATCTCCCCAGACTCACGATGCCCAGATGCAAGGAAGCTGCCACTCGGCCGCCATCTTGCTCCAAAAGCCCAGAACACTTTATTCTTAGTAAAGCATCACAAGAATGGAGAAGCATGAATTCTATGTACTCAATTTTGATATGAGGACAATTAATGACCTAGTACATGGTGGAGGGTGGGGGAAGGGGAGAGCAAGGAAGAACAGAGAGTGGGAAGGAGGAAGGGAGTGGGAGATGGAAGAGCAGAGAGAGAGGAAAGGGAGGAAGGGGATGGGGGGTCTCGGTGTGTGACATACCCTTTGGGGGCAAGACACAAGTACCTAACAAATGCAATCAGTGTAACCTGGTTTCTTATACCCTAAATGATTCCCCAACAATAAAAAAGAAAGAAAGAAAGAAATCTGAGGCTTGAAGATGTGAAGATTTTTGCTCCAAGATGCACAGTGGATATATGGCAGATCCAACTATATGCACAGGTGAGTCCCATCTCAAGGACTGTGCCTTCTGTACCTCCTACAGGGGTACTTGGAATAAGAACAGATTCTATCCCCTGAAAGGGAAATTCGATGGGAGATGCTGGAACTTCATTTAAGAAAAAAATTACTATTTCCAAAGTGGCCAATGCTCCTGGTTATTGACTTACATCAATGAAGGAGAAGTCGTCCACTCTCTTTACAGGGCAGGAGTCCAGTGGGAGTGGCCCCTCTGTTCCATCGGTAGATTCCAGGTCAGTGCTGGAACGGTCCACACTAGTGCTCTGCTGGTCCCTGGAGTATTCGTACTGGTCTCCAGCTGAGGTGGGCTCCGTTTGGGAGGACAGAGAAGATAAGCGGCTACTGGGGGGCTGTTTCTGTGTCGATGTGACACTGCTGTCTGGGGACTCCGGGGCTGAGCTACAAGAAAGGTAAGGAAGGGAGACATGGTTATGTAGGGTGTTTCAGAGAACAGAATTTCAAGTTAAGAAGGTGGCAGAAAGTGCAGCTCAGGGTGTGTTTTATATGCCAGGATACAAGAGACAAACACATCCCAGGAGGAGAAACTCTTTGGAAACAGCAGAAAATATGCCAGCCAGGTGCTGGTACACCTGGCCAGGTGCATAATGGGAGGAGTCAGCCCTGTGCTGTCCCATATGGGAGCCACTTGCCATAGGTGGCTGTTGGGCTATTGGGATGTGGCAAGCGAGAGTGGAGATGTGGTCTGAGTGACAAGTACACACTGGATTTGCAACACTTTGAATGAAAAAAAGAATGTGAAATATCTCATTAATAACTTTTCATGTTAATTACATGTTGAAATTATAGTGTTTTGGATCTGTTGGTTTTGATAAACTATATCATTAAAATCAGTTTCACCTGTTTCTTTTTAATCTTTGGTGTGGCTCCTAGGACATTTTAAATTATGTATATAGCTTATATTTGCAGCTCACATTGTATTTTCTTTTTTGCTTATTATTGACACATTAGAATTATATGTGCTATGGGTACAGGGGGATGTTTCAACACATATATACAGTATATAATGATCAAATCATGACTTTGTATTCCTGTTGGACAGGACAGCCTGACATACAAAGATCAAATGATTACTAGCAGTTACCCATGGGCCAGCAGGGCTAGGTAATGTCTTGCATTTTTTCATTTTCTCATTCAATAAAGATTTACCAAGCACTTACTACAATCCAGGCACTATGCTAAAAACAGTGTCCTTTAATCCTCTTCACAATCTTATGAGGATTATTTTATACTCCTCAAACCTTCACAATTCTTTTAGAATCAAGTTCATGAAATTAAATATTAGCCTTGTTAAAGATGAGGAAACTGAGGCACAGAGATGAATTTGCTTGTACAAAGAGGCAGAACTAGGACTGAGCTTAGTCTGACTCCAGAATGCAGGTCCTCAAATTTCTCCTACTTCTAAAATCTCTTTCCATGATAATATATTCAGGGACTACTCCAATAATTAAACATAAGATAGAAAGTTTATAAATAATTCAAGCCATTAACTCTCTTTCCCCTGGACTCCCTCCAACACACATAAAAAAGATATGTAGTCAAGAGCATAACAAGGAATCCAGGGCCTTCGGGCACAGGGAACCCTAACCTTGAAAAGGGGCAGGTGGACACACCTGATAGGTGGGCCCAACCTCAATAACCCCAAAAATACACCCGTGAGTATAACTTTGGATCCAGGTACTGGCATTTTTCCACGCTTTTGTCAGTCCTGGGATGATTTTATCGCTTGGAATATGGAGGATGTTGGGGGCTGTGGAGCGCGGTGGAGGCAAATCCACAAAGGGCGAGATAAATACCACTGAGAAAGCAGCAGATGGCGCTCCTGCCCAGGGCACGAGAATTTCTTTCTTTTATTTTTTTACAGTGAGTATGCCTTCCTCCTGCAATTACAGACAAAAGGCAGGCCCGAGGAAGGGAGGCTGCAGTGCCAATGCCAGACGGCAGGGGGCGCCCACCCACGGCGAGTGCCCAAGTGGGATTTGTGGGGGTCCAGATGGGGGAGCCAAATGGGGGGCTCCCAGGGTCGCACAGTGTGACATGCGCAAACGGAGACCCAGGCTTCCAAACTCAAAGTCGAGAACCTTGCAGGGGCATTCTAGTCAAACTTAAGTAAGCTCGTTTGCGAAACACCTTTCACAGGGGGAGGAAAAGGCTTTCACAGATAACTTTAAGAAACTTGTTTCCCTTTTATTTTTTTCTTACACCATTTTTAATTCCATCAATCTCAATCCAATTTTATTATTAATGAACTTATCTTTTTTTACTACGGTAAAACGCACATAACATAAAATCTACCATTCAGTGTAGTCACAGAGTTGTGCAATCACCATTGTAAAGTGCTGAAACATTTCCACCACCCCAAAGAAAACTCCGTGGGCATGAAGTAGCCACTCCTCATCCCCTCCTCCCCCAGCCCCCAACCTCCTTCGAGTCTCTGAATTTGCCTGCCTTGGATATTTCATATGTTGTACTCCCTAAATTTCTTTCTTTCTTTTACTTTTTTACAGGGAATATGACTTCCTCTTACAATAAGACAAAAGAGTTTCTAGCGCTCTAGAAATCAACTCCAACCCAGATGCCCATCCCTGAAGCCAGGATCCCCACACAACCATCCTACCTCTCCCTGCTCTGGCGCTGGTCTGTCCATGTCCCATACTGGCTGTCGGCTTCATGCACGAGGGTGTCTGTGTCCTTGGCCTGCGGGGTTCGTCTGGAGAAACACTGCTTCAGCTGGTCCTGCAAGGACAAGCCAGGTGGGAGATTTCTATCCAAGGAAACGTTCAGCGCTGCAGTCCCAACTGACACAAATCACATTGCCTGCCCCCCAAGCTCAAACCTGTCCCAGTTCCCTGCTGCCCACAGAGTTGGGACAGACGTTGTGGCTGAGCACTAGGGATGTCTTGGTTGTCTAGGGCAGTTTTCTTGCCCAAGACAAACCAAGACATCCCAGGACACAGGACTTGTGGTACAACAGCTGGGCAGTCTGAGACAAGGCGGTCACTCTATCTGGCCCCATACAAAGTCCTGCTGGGTGTCACCCCTCCTTGGTAGCCCCTCTCTTGGGGTCACTGCACAGCCCAGCCAAACCTCCCTCTGCCTTCAATACTGCCAAAACTCATCAGGCTGGTTAGGGAATCCCACTCAGGGTGCCTATCGCCACCAGGCTTCCTCCACCAGCATCACGCAAAGCAGCATCCATGGAGCACTGAACTTAGGCCGGGCACCAGGCTAATCTTTGACATGAGATCACTTTGCTGAACTGCAGTCCCTTGACGAGCCTATCCCCATTTTACAGACCAGAAAACTGAGGCTTAGAAAGGTGAAGTGACACACCCCAAATCAAATAGCCAGTAAAGGGCAGCATGGAATTCAAACCCAGGTGAGGGTCTTGCACCCCCCAAGTCCAAACCACTGTGCCCCAGGCAACATCAACCCCTGGTCTGCTACTACGTGGGCTCTCTGCCCTTGGCCTGGGCCCTCAGAGGCGGGCAGGGAGCAAAGGCACTGGCTACTACAGAGCTGGCCACAGGGCCAAGCCCACTGCCTGGCACATGGTGGGCAGCCCATCAATCTCCATTGAATGAACTGTGGCTTATTTTATTTATCCATTTGGCAAATTAAAGCCCATTCCCTGTGACGGAGCCACTGAACCTGTGCTTTAAAAGTCTAATTCCTTGTCTGGGCCACTGGCACAGTAACAGTAACAGTAACAGTTCAAATGGCCTTGGCTGCTTGAGCTTTGATCGACATTCCCAATCACCACCTTTTGCTGAGGAATATGGAGGTAAAGATAAGGGGGTGAGAGTGACCCTGCCCCCAAATCCAGAGAGACCAACAAGGCATGTCTTCAGTCCCATTTGGAGTCAGGAGGCATATTCTGCTGGACTGTGCTTCAGATCATTCATCTCCTGCTCAGAAACATTCAAGGGCTCCCTACTGTCCTCCGACACAATCTCCATGGCCACTTAAAATTGAACTCCAAATTTCCTGTCCAGTCTCATCCCCTGCCCCTGCTCCAAACATACTCCCTGTCCTCCTCTCCCTGATCTGCTATGCACATGCTCCTCCAACTTCCCATCCAGACAGCTTACCCAAAGCTCATGCAGCGCACCGTGACCATTCCTTCCCTAGACTTGTTGCTGTACATGCAGGAGAATTTATCAATTGTACTAGGCAAAGTGGGACACATAAGTTATTTACTCAACAAATATTTACTGAGTACCTAGTATGTGCCAAACACCAGGGAACCAGGAAGTGGGGGTCGCAGAATCTGGGGTTCTGTGCTCAGCAGCTGCACCCTTTAAGATTGGGGTGCTCCAGCATCTTGGGGTCTGGCTGGCACGTAGTAGTTATTGGAGGTGAGCTGACTGGTTCCCAGCAGTAATGCTCTTCCCAGGCATGGCGAGCTGGCCTCTTTTCATCTTCTTTGGAACCATCCTTAGCCAGGCAAGTGTATGTGGCCCAATAGAATGATCGAGTTCCTGGGGAAGCCATGCTGTGTGACCTCAGGGCCATCATTTCCCTCTCTGAGTTGCAGAGAAGTTATAAAGAGTGAGGAAATGGTGGCAACCCCCAGGGCACAAGATGCCAAGTGAGATTTCCCACATGACAGCTCCTGGTACTCAGGGAAAGCCCAAGAAATGCTCACTTCCTTTCCCATTCTCTTTCTCTCATATTTTGGGGATACTCATCTACCCCATCATGGGAATGCTGCAAGTGAGGTATATGCAAAAACTAGAATTCACAATCAGTCCCCCAGTCACCTCTGGTAAGTAGCCACACTCATAGACCCTAATAACATCTGCTGGCCCTATTGTATTACCTGTCAGACTTTTTCTTTCTCTAGGTACCAAAATAATGCATGCTCAACATACAACATTTGGGAATAACAGAAAGTCCCAAAGAATACATTTTAAAATAAGTCATCACCCAAAGACAACATCCTTGCATAGCTCTGTCCAGAATTTTCTGAGTCACTTTTCTGCATCATCATCTCTAATGGCTGAAGAATATTTCACTCTATGAATGCAACATCATTCAATTAGCCAATCCCCAAGTGTTGGGACTATTACATTGCAGATTATTTTTTCACTGCTACAATCAACAACATGATCAACATCTTTGTGACTCCCTACAAGAGAAATTCCTACGTATCGAATCACCAGGTCAAATATAGCACGTCTTTAAGGCTCTGCCACATGATGATCAAGCCAGTCTTGGAACAGGCTGCCCAAGCTCCAAGCCCACAGGCAGCACATGGTAGGGATGGAGTCAGTCCCTGCTTAGGGCGGCTCTTATGTTTTTGCCTTGAAAGGTCACCTAACATGCTCAGAGGCAGAGTACTCTTAACAAGTTCTGAGACCCAGGAATAGAAGTGATCATCTAAGCACACTCTGAGCTGCTTACTGGTTTTCTTTCTTTCTTTTTTTTTTTTTTCATAGTAGAGATCAGGTCTTGCTATGTTGTTCAGACTGGTCTTTTATGATTTTTTATTTCAAATTATTTAGGGGGTACAAATGTTTTTATTACATAGATACCCTGTATGATGTTTAATTCAGGGCTTTTGGTGTTCCTGTTACCAGAATGGTATCACTATACCCAGTAGTAAGTTTTTATTCCTCCCATACACACCTTTCCCCTTCTTGGTCCTTTACATCGCTTCGTGCCTGTGTGTGCCCATCGTGTAGCTCCCACTTATTAGTGAGAACATGTCTTTCCATTCCTAAGATACTTCACTCAGGATAATGGTCTTCAGTTCCATCCCATGTTTCTGGATCTTGGCAAGTGTATCTGATGATTGCTACGAAAGACATCATCCCATTCCTTTTTATGGCTGAGTAGTACTCCATGGCATATACATACCACATTTTTCTTTATCTACTTGCAAAGTGATGGGCACTCTGGTAAATGGCCACGTTCTTTGCAATCATGAACTTTACTGCAATACACATTTCAGTGCAGGTGCTTTTGTATAAAAGGACTTCTTTTCCTTTGGGTAGATACCCAGCAGTGGGATTGCTGAATTGAATGGTAGTCTATGTGTATTTCTTTGAAGAATCACCACAGTTTTCTGTACAGATTGTACGAATTTGCAGTCCCACCAACAGTATAAAAGCACTCTTGTCTCTCTGCATTCACAGCAGCATTTATCGTTTTTTTGACTTTTTAATAATGGCCATTCTGATAAGGGCAAGATGGTATCTCACTGCAGTTTTAATTTGTAATTCCCTGAGGATTAATGATGTTGAACATTTTTTCATGTTTGCTGGCTATTTGTCTTCTTTTGAATAGCTTCTGGTCATGTTTTTTGTATACTTTTTTTTCCTTGATAATTTGAGTTCTTTAAATAATTAAAATTAAGTAATATTAAGAAATCAGTTCCTCAGTGGCACTGTGTTTCAAGGTCTCTGCAGCTCCCTTCCTATGGCTACTATACTGAACAGCAAAGCTAAGTTCAATCACTGCAGAAAGTTCTAGTGGACAGCACTGCTAGAGAACGTCTCATAATATAATAATTATTAGCGACCAGTTTCTTTTCAGTATTCACTGGACAAGCACTGTTTCCAGGACCAGAATACCTGGGTTTGAATCCAGGCTCTACCACATAGTAGCTGTGTGAGCTTTGGTAACTTACTTAACCTCTCTGGGCCTCTACTTAACAAAGTAAACGTTAACTATTACAGTGAATGCCTCTAGCAGGGGTCCTCAAACATTTTAAACAGGGGGCCAGTTCACTGTCCCTCAGACTGTTGGAGGGCCGGACTATAGTTAAAATAAAAACAAAACTATGAACAAATTCCTATGCACACTGCTCATATCTTATTTTGAAGTAATAAAACAAAACGGGAACAAATACAATCACACCATCTCATGTGGCCCACAGGCTATAGTTTGAGGACCCCTGCTTTAATGCGGACCATCAAATTTGGAGTAACAGAATTCATCTTTAATTTGGTTTAAGAAAGCAAGCTGCTTACCAACACTTTCTTCATTTAGTATCCTGGTAAACGCGTGAGCATTACGAGATATTTATGCTTCTACCAGACCAGCAGTGCCTGAGCTTAGCTCTCAGGGCCATGAGGCCTCAAGATCAACCACAATAAAGGCCTGAGACTCTTCTAGAACTTTCTAAAGGTTAGACTGTTTTACTGGCTTTAAAGTGGGAAGCCGTTTCAACTCAGTTTTGCCTCACAGGCTGCTATGAAACCTCTTATTGACTGCAGGCAAGTAGATGTCTACCAGGCAGTCTGAAAATACGCATGGAAGTTAAAAGGCAAACAGAAGAGCTGTGTCCAAATTACTCTTCCTTTATCAATGTCCCCAATCCATATCTCAGTTTTGTCATTTGTCAAAGGATGTTAATCAAGTTCTATAATGTAGACCTGGGAGGACCCCTGAGTCCATTCAGTCAGCCCTTCTTTTTCAGATGAGGAAATGGCCCAGACAGGGCTCTTCGTTTTCATGGGCGTGGAAAGCAGTGCTGGGGAGATGGGCACCCAGGCTCTGGGCTCCTTGTCCAGTGCTCCTGGCAGCTACCAACATTCTACCTGTCCCACCTTCTTCACCATACATCAGGAGGCTCTGAGGAGGAAATGTACATAAAAATTCTCCAAAAAGGAAAAAACCTTAAGAACTTGGCATGTTTAAATACTACTTGCTTACACTAGCTTACCAAGCCCCAAACCTACTAGTGGATGAAAACTCTGGGACCTTGATTGCAGGCAAAGATGACAGCTCTCCAAAGTCCATGCTGGGGAGACCAGGCTAACACACTCCTATAAGGGCTGTGTTAAAACAAGCCATAACACATATTCTGAAATTTAAAACGTGCACACCCCGAACTCGGTAACTCTAATTCAAAAAATTTATCTCAAGGAAATCATGAGATACACTTGCCAAGATCCACGAACACGGACACCTCCCTGCAGGATCAGTTATCATTGCAAAATACTGCAAACGACCTAAACGTTCAGCAGATAGGATTGGTGAAATTCAGTGTCCACACAATGGATAAACACAGGTAAGGTGAACAACATTCAGAAAGGATATTTACTGTCCCAAAAAGATGTTTGCCAAGTATTAGCAAATATTAAAAATAATTATGATGGTAACAAAGCAATGTGTGTTGTGATACCAGTGCCATAAAAATAAACACATAAATTTGAGTATAAGCAAAGAAAAACATCTGGCAGATTTCCATACCAAACTGTTAACAATGATGCTGTCTGGTGGAGAGATAATAGTTTGTCTCTTTATTGATACTTAGTGTATTTAGTAACACACTTGTAATTTTATATCCCAATATAATTAGATCATAAAATAAAATTGGTTAAATCATCCTTCCTAGTACTATCATATTGTACACATCATGAATGAAGAACAATTCAGAAGGGGGCTCGTTATTTGTTAATCTACACCAGAGCTTAGCAAACTTTTTTTTACAAAGGGCCAGATAGTGAACATTTTAGGCTTCGAGGGCCATAAAGTCTCTGTCTGAATTACTCAACTTTGCCATTGTTAACTTGAAAGCAGTTCAGATTAATAGGTAAGCGAATGCACACTGTGTTCCAATAAAACTTTATTTACAAGCAGGTAGCTGGCTAGATTTGGCCGTCAGGCAGTATTTTGCTGATCCTTGATCTCTGGGGAGCTTTTTGATTCATGACTGTACCCAGCTAGCACTTAGAACTAATGCTTGACATTTGGCAGTTGTTGAAAAGATCTGTTGGAGGAATATGTTTCTTGAATTTTTTTATAGCAAGTCAGTATGAGCTTCTTAACCAGAAAAGGCAATATAGTTATGGAAGGTTGGGGAAAAGAGAAGACATTATGCCTGCATGTCTTTTGGGGTGTTTGACACATCCACCTAAGAACCCTTAGTAAGGCCCGTGTGAGCGGCACACAGCTGACAGAGCAATTCTGAGAAATTCCAGAACTCTGTCTCATAACCTCTGCAACTATATACTCCCAGCCGTGCAGGGAGCTCTGTGGTTACAGGGCCCAGGCTGTCATGGGGGATACCTGCTCTGTCAGTGCCACTGAGGGCCTGTAGCACCTCACCAGCCTGTGTCTAGGTCAGACCTACAACAATCACACCAGCAATAACAATGAGGGCTGACCTACAACATGCCCATCACTATGCCGTGGAAAGCTACCAGCAACTGTGAAGTAGGAGCCCTCATGGACCCATTTTACAGAGGAGGAGACCAAGACCCAGACAAGCAATTCAACATGCCCGAGGTTACACAGTTTGAAAGTAGTAGAGATGGGATTTGAATCTGGGTCTGCCTGACACCCACAATCGTGCTCTCCAAAGCTGCCATGTGCTCTCCCACAATGACCATTTTTCAGAGGAGAAAACTAAGGGCCAGAGGAGAGAAGCCCAGCCAGGCCTAGAACCCAGTATCTTGACGCTTGGTCAGCTCAGTCCACCCCTAAGTGTGCCCATAGGTGGGGTCTCAGGCCAGGAGGAGGAGAAAGGGAAGGGGGTAGGGGTCAGGATGGGCCAAGTCCCCCAGTTTGTCTTACACCCACTCTGCACTCCAGGATGGTCTTTTAAAAGGTCCAGCATGACCTTCACACACATCGCCTGAACAAGCCCTCTCTGTCATCCTGAAAACAAAGCCTGGATTCTCCCTGTAGCCTCTGAGGCCTGCTTGCCCAGCACTCCCTTCGCTCCCTCGGCCTTCTGTTCCAGCCATGCTGAGCTCTGCATGCACAGGGCATTGCCACAGGCCTAGCTGAGCCATTGGCTCTGCCCACGATGCCCCCTTTACCTGGCCAAGGGGTTCTCCTCCTTCAGACTGTACAGTGACATCAGCTCCTCCCAGAGCCTTCCCTGACCCCCCAGGCTAGGTGGGAGTCCTCTTCTCCAGAGCCCTGACCTCAATGTGTGGTTCTAAAACCATTCCTATGATAGGTTGACTGCATGTCCCTCTCAGCACAAAGTTTCCAAGAGGAAACTTGTCCCCGCAGGATTCTCAGTGCTTAGTTACAGTACCCAGCACATACTAAATGCTGGAGATGGAGGGAAGGAGAAGGGGGAAGAAAGGGTAAGAGAGATAAGAAAGAAGGAAAAAGTAAGTTTGGAAGGGAGGACTAGAGGAGGGAGGGGTGGCAAGGAAGGCAGGCAGACTGAAGGAAGTGAATGCGGCTGGGGCTAAGCAGAGCCCTTGGGACCCTCTCTCTAAGCTGCCAGCAAAAACTCTCATAGTAGGTTCGGCTGGCACCTGTAGCTCAGCAGCTAGGGAGCTCAGCCACATACACCGGAGCTGGCAGGTTTGAACCCAGCCTGGACCAGCCAAGCAACAATGACAACTACAACCAAAAAATAGCCAGGTGTTATGGTGGGCGCCTGTAGTCCCAGCTACTTGGGAGGCTGAGGCAAGAGAATTGCTTAAGCCCAAGAGTTTGAGGTTGCTGTGAGGTGTGACACCACAGCACTCTACTGAGGGTAACAGTAAGACTGTCTTAAAAATAAAAAAATAAAAAGGTCTCATAGTACCATAGCATCCCTGCCCATGGACTTGGGTCCCAGTGATGGGCTTCTGGGCAGACCACAGCAGCACCTCCGATGACAGCAGAAACCAGGCCCTGCCTCTGCCCCATTCAATGGCAGGAGAAGGGGTGATGCTTCCCAGGGAAAGTTGGTGGGACACCAGTCACGGGCCCTTCTCAATGGGCTCCAAGAACAACAGTGCAGGTGTGGCCAGGTGCAGCCAGGTATGGACAAGTAAGGACAGGTGTGGCTAGATGTGGCCGGGTGTGGCCACACTGCGGTGGCTTGAGTAGGGGCATGGCTAGAGGTCTGGGCTGCTTGCCTGGCTATAGTCCATTCAGGACATGTGTGCACTCCCTCAGTGGGGCAGGGAGGCCTCGGGGTCATCTCTGAGGTTGGTGGTGAGCTTAGAGTAGAGAGAGGATTGGGAGGGGGAGACAGACAGGCAAACAGAGGCAGAGTAAGACAGTCACTGAGAAACACACAGACAAGGACACAAGGCAAGGGTAACAGAGAGGCATGCAAGGCGTTGTGTCCAGGCCTCTGAACGAGGGGGCTCAACAGGCCCACCCGAGCTGTGGCTCTGTCCACAGGGACACACCTGTGTTTATGTGGCTGGGTTCCACCCCATGACCCATAATGGTGAGCATGGGTGCCAGCCTCAGCTCTGGGTCCACTCCCAGGGTGACCTGAGCCCTAGTGAGTGAAGGCCTCAATGGCCTTTTGCAGCTGGATGGCCAACCTCTGACCAAGGGCTCACATCCAGTGATGACAAAACCCATCTGCGCAATCTGTTATTTCCCAGAGAAAAGGGTTTGGTTCATGACCCTTTAAATGAACGTATACTCAGATGGTTCCCACCATATTGGCAGTGTGTCCACCTAAATAATGATAAAATGTTGTCCATTCCTTGGTGCTTGAATAAAACCAGTTTTTATAAACACTCTGTAGGTAAGCTGAAGGCCTCTGATGCTCAGCAAACTAAATCACAAACTTTTAGGCTGCAGATGCAACATCAACCTACCCCAGTGTTCCAAGACACTGGATTTGGGACAGGTTAGTGGCTCTGAACGAGGGCTCTATGATACAACAGATGAGGACATGTCTAGCTCTGCCATTTGCTAGCTGTAACTCAACCTTTCTAAACCTCAATTTCCCCATCTGTAAAATGGAGATGGAGAAGATGCTTAGAAGTGCTGGGAGGATTCTGTAAAATGTTTGGCAAGAGGTTGCACATGGTCAGTGCTAGACAGATGCAAGTTCACGTGATAGTGAGAATGTCTGCTGTTGAGTTCCCCAAACACATCATTTTGGCAAACACTGTAACAACGTGCTAAAGAGGCTCTGGTGAGGTAGTCCTGCCATTCAGCTACGACCCAGCAGAGCTGTCTAAACCAGTTCCCTGAGTATCTCCCTCGACCTGGACTTTAGTCCAAGGTCACCGTGGGGAAGGTCCCACATCACAAAGTGACCCTGTGCCCCAGCTCTGCAGGGCAAATGAGTCTTCTACCATGATGCACAGGCTGCAAAATGATGGCTCCGGCAGAGACATGCTGTCTCCAATGGACAAGTGTTACCCAAACTGACAGGAACACAAGTTTGCAGTTGGTCCCCAAGAGGTATATTTGGTTTCCCAACAAGGCTCTGAGCAGGAGCTTCCTCAGAGGCTATAAACAGAAACAGCAGCTGGGCTGGGAGGCCCAGGCTCAGGGTAGCCTCAGAGATAGGGTTACCCCCAACCCAAGTAGCCTACCGGCACTCTGGAGCCTGCTTTCTAGGTGTCAGAGGTGGGCAAGGAGGTGATAAAAATAGTAAAAGCCACAAACACTTAAGAGGCACCAACTGTGTGCCTGACACCATGTGAAATTTCTTGTGCAGACCATCCAGTTTAATTCCCATAATAGACACTATGGAATATCCCCATTTCACAGGTAAGGGAGCAGAGGCTCTGAGAAGTTAAATAGAAACAACAGGGCAGCGCCTATGGCTCAGTGAGTAGGGCGCTGGCCCCATATACCAAGGCTGGTGGGTTTGAACCTGGCCCCGGCCAAACTGCAACAAAAAATAGCTGGGCTTTGTGGCAGGCATCTGTAGTCCCAGCTACTTGGGAGGCTGAACCAAGAGAATCACCTAAGCCCAGGAGCTGGAGGTTGCTGTGAGCTGTGAAGCCACAGCACTCTACCAAAGGTGACAAAGTAAGACTGTGTCTCTAAAAGAAAAAAAACAAAAAAGAAAGAAAGAAACTACAGCAGACATTTATATGGTGTTTACTGTATGCCAAGCTACCACATTCAGTCCTAAGAACCAGGTATTGCTATCGCCCCCGCTTTCCAGATGGGAAGACTGAGGCACAGCCTGATTCAAACCTCTTGCCCCCCACCCCCCACTCTGCCAACACCTGTTGTAATTTCACCCAGGAGATCCTCCTAGGCAATGTCAGGCTGGGAGCTGCTAGGAATGTGTCCTTAAAATGAAGCTCAGACAACAACCCCCACAAGAAGTCTCCTCGGGCTGCCCAGTCCCTATGCCCAGGTGAGCCCTTGACATCCCCAACCAACTTTCACCCCAACACAGAAATTATTATGCTGAGCTAGGGTTACTGTTTGTCTTCCAAACTGTGAGCTCCCTAAGGGCAGCAATGGGGGCTGTTCCCCTTCAAACCCCAGTGCCAGTTTAGAGACAGCCACAGGGGACAGAAAGTGATGGATAGTGCAGAGATGAATGAATGCATGAAAAAATAAACCCATAAATGGCCCTTCTCTAATGGCTATAAACGACACCGCTGCTTACCTAAATCATCATGATACTGCACAGGAGCATGTCTGTTTTTATATACAGCCTTACAGTATAATTCTTGCTGCTTTTTAAAATAATGAAGTGCTTTTTATAAAACACCATGTGCAGTGTGCTGACATTGAAAGTAGGGTGGCCAGTGGGATACATTTAAGGTGCTAATAGGAGAGACTGATACCAAGGGAGGGAGAAATCCCCCAAATAATCAGGAACTTTGGTGCAGAGGGACGAGAGGAGCACAGAACCTTCTAGAAGTATTGTGATACTCTTGCATGGGGACCAAATAATTTGATTTTCCTTTTCAGTCTAAAGTTCTATTAATAAAAGTTCTACAGTTCTAACGTTAAGATGAGCCAAGGGAAAGGGAAATTTGGAGTTTTAAAAAAATGTACTTAACCTAAATTCCAGAATAATTATAACATGGAATACTACTTAATTGTTAGAAAGAATTGCTAACAAGAACAAGGGGGATGGAAATGTACTGGTATGAACAACCTCCAAGATGTGCTGTCCAGGGGGACAGCAAGGTGCAAAGTAACAGGTGCAGCAGCTGCCATTTGCCTATGGAGGGAAAAATTGTAAATATTTGAAAATGCGGGAAAAGTCCATTAATACACGTCTTTAGGAGGGGGGCTTGAGTGACCGGGGAAGGGAAGAGGAGTCAGGTTTTTTATTCTAACTCCTTTTATATTTTGTAACATTTGCAGTTGGTAAAATAAAAAGTATATTTAAAAAATGTATAATGACACATAAATATATAATTTTTTTTATGTTTCCCAGCATCTCCTCTTTGCTCCCACCCCAACTTGGCTTCTCTTGGAGGGATTCTTAAAACAGCCTAAGCCAAATTTGACTTCTTTTTTTGAAACATCACATGTCAAAACATCTCACAGTTTATTTTAGGCAAGGGCTCAACTTGTCAGGTGACAGAATTGCAGCCTGGAAGTGTGTCAACTGCTGAGAAGTAGGGACCTGCGTCTGCCCCCTGACTAACACAGGACCCCAGATCCTCCACACTGAGGCCCCGGAGTGCTCTCCCTGGTAGAACAGAGCTGCCAGCTCAGCCATGATCTGTGGGTCCGATCACAGTACGGTGTCCCGCCATGGCTTCTCCACCCCGCTGTGGGCAGTTCATCCGGCAGAGATGCACACAGACACAAACGCACATGTACATGTATGTGCACGCGGTTGCACACACACCAAAATACACATATACACACATGCACACACACGCAGGCATGTACCTTTATATATACACACGAGTGCATTTACACACAAAATCACAAACACATTTACACATGGTTCACACAAATATACACACATACAAATATATACACCGATGCACACACATACAAAAAAAGCAGTCAACACAAAAACACATAAGTACATGCACAACCAAAGACAGCTCCATATACACAAATAGACACACAAAGAAACACATACATACACAAATACCCAAAACATACCATACACATAGACGCACACACACAAACTCACATACAAAGCCATGGTCACAGCAGTGCTGATTCTGGTAACAGCACACACAACTCAACTGTTCTTCCCTGAGGGCACCTGATTCATGAACTACAGCTTGTTGGTGCAAGAGAATAATGAAGTGCAGCCATTAGAAACAATGACGTAAAAATTCCACGGCCTCTATGGGAAGATGCAGTATCATTATACCTAAGTTTAGGAAGAGCAAGGGGCAGGGAACTGGGGCTTAAATCGCCATTCTTGGCATCTTGAGTTCCATGGATTAGTAAAGGTTTTCTATCCCAAGCTTCCAAGGTCCTCCTTGGAAGGACCCTCTGAGCCTCAGAGGGTCCACTGCTGCGTGTGACAAGGAGGCAAGGAACATGGTCTCAGCTTTGAAAAGTAGATCAGAATTGGACAGGTGGGGACATCAGAGAAAGCACAGCAGGCAGAGGGGACAGCCTGGGGCAGGCAAATGCCATGTTTATTAAGAGCTACTTAATAAACTACTATGTTGTGGGTACCATGACAGGTACTGCAAGCCCCCCACCCACCCTGCTCGGTAGGCGTATGACCCACCTCACCAAGCTGGGACCTCAAGGAACCCCCAGTGGGGGCCCAAGGAGAGGAGACTTTGGAGCATGAGGCATGAATGAAGCTGCCCTTCTCCTGGAATCAGGGGTCCTGGGAGGGAGGGGGGGTTGTCATGCCTGAGAGCTGAAAGCTGTCAGCTGGCATGGTGACTCCTTTGTGAAGAACACCCAGTCCCACACCCAGCCGCATATGAAGGGGGAAAACCAGTTGGGCTGACATTCCACTGCCTGATGCGGAGCCAAGGGCTCTGTTTCCTTCTGGTGCCCAGCCCAGCTTGTGGCTTTGTTCAAGACCCTGCCCAGGGCCCAGAGCGCCGCCTGTTCTAACTCATAGCTAGCTCCACCCACCCTCTTTCCCAGTCCACACCTGGGTAAGCCAGAGAACTCTGGAAAACACCCAAGTGGATGTTATCTCTTTGGCCAACCCTTCCCAGTGCCCAAGGAGGGGCAGAATTGCATCCATGGCTATTGAGTCGTGCATTGGGCAGAGCAACCTGGTGGGCCCTTGGGAAGCCACAACAGTGAGCTCTAGGATGCAGGGAGTGGGTACCTTGAAGCTGGACTGTGAGCTGGCTGAAAAGCTTGGAACATTAGGAGAGCCTAGAGGCCCATTCAGGCAGAGACAGGGCCTGTGTCAAGACCCACAAACAAAACAACGGCCCCATGGGGGAGGAGCTGGGGCACACGAGGTTCTCAGGCATGCTGGTGAAGCCCTGCACATCCTTGGAGCCCAAGCTCACTGGTCAGACTCAGCAATCCGACTTAGTGACTCTGAAAGGCTCACAAAGGCACAGGAGTACCACAGCAAGCATGTCCAGTGGTAGAAGGGCTGTTTCCCAATATGGGGCAATATCCAGGGGCTGAGACTGTGGGCATCTCAGCTCACTGTGGGTGAGCAGGTACCCTGGAGCAGGTGTTCAGCAATGCACTTTACTGTGCCAGCCCCTAAAGAGGCCCACCTGTGAAGTGGCTTATACTGCCACAACTCAGCTGGGCCCAACTCCAAAGCCAGCGGTCAGGTCTATTTCTAATTCAGTACTGTTCAGTGTTTAGAAAGTCAATGTGCGGAAACAGTGTATATTGTAAAACACACCTCTCCCCAGCCCGGTGGGGTCTAAGGCAGGGTTTCCCAGCAGTGGCACCATGGACACAGGGTGGGGGCTGTCCGGTGCACTGGCTACTATTTTAAAGTCACCAACATCAGCAGCAACCCAACCTCACAATCATGATAACTGAAAATGTCTGCAGACATAGCCAAATGTCAACTGGGGAGCAAAGTCACCCCTAGTCGAGAACTACTAGTCTAGTTCATGCATTCTCAGTAAAGGGGACAAAAAATTGGTTGGGGGGGGTGCATATGAAAAAAATCTTATCTTTCAATGTATAAAGCACAGGTACGTTTACGGTACCTACCTAGATGTACAATACATCTGCAGTGTTGAAATTTCATAGCAAGGCAATAACTAGGAGAAAAAGCTTTAGAAAGGCCCCTTGGGGGATGATAAATGCAGAGAACAAGGTTGATGAATGTAGGAGCATGGCAACACTCCACAAGCAAACGTGTTAACATTTCTGCAGCAGCAGGTAGGAGGAGCCGAACCTTCTGGAATAACATATACCATGAATAACCTCACATCAATGCACAGGTGTAGGGGTAGTTTTGTCTCAAATGAGAGCTTTTTGGATTTCACAATGGTGGATCAGGAATTGCAAAGCTGGTATGACATTTTTACATATGTACAGGAAAATACTGAGACGCAGAGAAATTAAGCAACTTGCCTGTGTGTGCGCCTGTGGGCATGCATGTGTGGATATGCATTTACGGGTATGCGCGCAGGCTCACACCCAGGTCTAACTGTACACCAGGGGGATTTAATCATCCCCACACCTGACACATGTAACAACCATGACTATGGACTTAAACCCACTCAGCCTTAAAACTACATATGCTCTTTGTCTTTGTCCTACTCACTCTACCACTAAGAGTCACTCTAAAAGTTATTCTGAATAGGCGGGCGGCGCCTGTGGCTCAGTGAGTAGGGCGCTGGCCCCATATGCCGAGGGTGGTGGGTTCAAACCCAGCCCCGGCCAAACTGCAACAACAACAACAAAATAGCCGGGCGTTGTGGCGGGCGCCTGTAGTCCCAGCTGTTTGGGAGGCTGAGGCAAGAGAATCACATAAGCCCAAGAGCTGGAGGTTGCTGTGAGCCGTGTGACACCATGGCACTCTACCGAGGGCAGTAAAGTGAGACTCTGTCTCTACAAAAAAAAAAGTTATTCTGAATAGGCAGGTGTGGGAGAACAAATGCCCAGTGATATTGACTACACCTTTATTGTGGGAGGCAGACAGGCTCATCTCTCTGCAGGGTGTCTCAATCCAGGGTCAAGCAAGCAGACAGGATATCCCTGGGGGCTCTTTATCAAGACCACCAAAGATGAAATGCAGATTAGACAGGGTAAAGTCATAAAGACCATCCTTACACAGATAGTCAGGAGGTGGGCAGTGCCGAGACTTTGAACTCCTGATCCACAGTTAGATTAGGGAAACTGGGTTGTTTGCCCTGCAGAGATAAAACTTGTTTTCCCCCTCCTCCTTTCTGAATGTTATCGGGCATACCCAGCCTTATTCTTCTACCCATCCTTGGGAGGGAGGAGGAACTTGGGATTCCTTTTTTCCTATTTTTGAATTTTGACACTTTTGCATCTTTTCACGAATGCTTTGTCTTCTAGATCAATCAAAGGTTTCTGAGGAGTCAGAGGGCTACTGCAATGTCACGGCCATCTGCCACTTGGCATGTGAGTCAATGTACACCCCTCCAGTCTACCCAGACTTTATACATTCAGTTAATATAAAGTCTTGTTATTTCCCCAGTGTCATCTCCCTTGTTGACCCCCAACCCAGGTCGGGGTCCCCACAGAACCCCAACAATTTATAAGACAGAAAAACTAAAAACAACTGAAGTATCCAAAAATTGATCAAAACCTGACCAAATGAAGTAGGCATAACCCAAAATGTGGAATTCTGCACAGCCACTGAAAATGAGGCCACAGGTTTATCTCTACTCACTGACACAGGACGTCAGTCATAGCAGAGAAGATGAAAACACACCAGGTACCAAAGAGCTCAGGTAGTGTAATTTGATTTCATTTATCTGCCTATGTTATGGATATATGTGCAAAAATATACACATACATATGTATATATTTATTATATATGCACATATATAGTCCATATATAAATGCAAAAACATCTTAAAAGATTCAGAGATGTTATAAGGATTATTTATAGGGGATAGGGTGCTAAATAATTTCGTTCTTCTTTCTTATCTATAATTTTCTATAATCTTATTTATCTATGGTGAGTGTGTTTCCTCTGAGTAATTCTTCTAAAATAAGAAAAGGGGCTCGGCACCCATGGCACCAGCCACATACACCAAGGGTGGCGGGTTCAAACCTGGCCCAGCCAGCTAAATGACAATGACAACTGCAACAAAAAATAGCTGGGCATTGTGGCGGGTGCCTGTAGTCCCAGCTACTTGGGAGGCAGAGGCAAGAGAATCACTTAAGCCCAAGAGTTTGAGGTTGCTGTGAGCTGTGATGCCATAGCACTCTACTGAGGGCAACATAGTAAGACTCTGTCTCAAAAAAATAAATAAATAAAATAAGAAAGGATCCAGAACATACCTCTAAACCCAGTTAGCTAAGTGCTGTGATTTTCTGGCCCAGAGGCTGGGACAGCAGAGTGCTGAGCCCCTTGCAGACTCACACTTGCTCCACCTGGTGTTCAGGTATTTTATAAGACACTCCAAGGAAGAGTGAGAGGTGAAGTCCAGGCAAGGAGCAGGCCTTAGAGCAGGGTGACGGGAGGAGGAGGGACAGAATGTAGGTGGTGCCTTCCTGACAGTGTCCACTGCCTGGACACCAACCTGCCCCCATGGCTCAGAGAAAGGGTTCAGAGGTCAGAGAGAGCATTCCTTGGCTGTGTGATTGGGGTAAACCAGATTCTTGGGGCCTCAGTTTCCCCCTCTATAAAATGGGGCCTACCACTGGGATACAGGGGTTTTGCTGACAGGCAGAGAGCAGCCACCCTCTTGGGCCAATTGTTGCTACTACCCATAGGGTCCCCTCTGTACCACCACCACACAGTGATGGCAGCAACAGAGAAAAACAATGCTTGTTTGTCACACAAACCATGGGATCAGGGACTTTCACAAGGAAGGGAGCTCAGAAGCAGCCCTGAACTTGCTCAGGACAATGAATGCTTATTCAGCACCTACCCGCCCTGGGGAAGCTTAAAATCAAGTTGAAGTCGGGGAGACAGATGTATAAGCAGACCATTTCAACAGGGCATGGGAAGGGCAAGAGCAGAGTCTGTAGGGGCTAAAACGGGCAGGGAGCAGCACAGAGCTAGGACACAGGAGGAGATCAGGGAAGGCTTCCCGGATGCAGTAACTCTTGAGTCTTTAATGAAGAGTAGGGGTTAGCCAGGGGAAGGAGAGGGCAACTAAGGCAAAGGTTCAGGGACGGTGTGCAATTTACATGGCAGAAACACCATTCCAAGGGGAGAGAGAACACCTCACCTGCTGCTGTAGGATGGACTAAAGGGGGCAAGAGAGGAACCTTGAGGGCCAGAGTGGAGGCCATGGAGGCCTGGCCCAGGGCAGAGCACAGGGATGGGGAGAAGCAGATGCAATTAAGGAAATGTAAGGCGCTAACACTGGCAGGTCTCAGCAGGCAATCAGGGTGAGCCCAGACTTCCAGTTTCAGCAGCAGGGTGGAAACTGCACCCAACTTGGCTGGAGAGAATGGGAAGGGCATCTGGGGTCCGATCTCGGGAAGGGCAGGAGGAAGGGCATAGAAAAGGGAGGAGGCAAGATGCTGGGGGTGCCAGCGGCAGGGCAAGAAGGAAACTCTAGGGGGAGAAAGGGATAGGACTCAAGGCAAGGCTGGTGACCAGCACCCCAGAATATCAACTGGCTCACTTTCCTCCTCCGGATGCTTCTCTGTACCACTAGTGAATTCAGGAAGGGAAAGGATGAGGTCTTGCCTCTGAGGGGCCAGGACTTCAGCTGCAGACCACAAAGGTCACCGGGATTCAAAGAATCCTGAGAGATGCCAGGTTAGCAGGTGCCTTGGGACCAGAGCCAGGCTCCAGTCCCAGCTGCCTGGCATTTCAAGGCTGTGCAGGCTTGGGCAAGTTAATTCGCCTCCTGAGCTTCAGTGATAGTAGAGAACCATTCCAATGTCCATCCTTCAGGCCAGCACTTCATGAGCTAATAATGGTGTACGTGAACTGCTGAGCACGTTTGCCAGGCAATGGTAGGTGCTCAGGAAGTGACTGTGAAGTCAGAATCATCTCTCTCTGGCTTTGAAACCAGCAGGAGACACGAAGCCCAAGAGGCAAGATGATACAAGGAGCTTTTAGAAATTAGCTGTCTTTGGAATTCATGGTATACATCACTCCAGTTAATGCTCTCGTAGAGGAGTTGGCAGAATTTATAGGAATTGTAAGAATCATTGCAGCAACAACTGCCCTGAGCTTCCGGAAAATAAGGCCTTGGCAGGAAACACCATTCATTCTCTGAAGGGTAGACGGGAGCAGTTACGGAACTGAGATGTAAGCTGAGCCCAACCACCATCCCAGCCCTTTGCAAAAATCCCAGGTGATGTGGAAACCTGTGAGCTGGAATCCCTCCCAGTGTGGCAAAGTCCTAGTCCCTCTGCCCAGGACTCCTCTCAGGCCTGTCGCAGTGTCTGTGACATCTGGTGAGCCCATCAAGCAGCAAGGAAGGGGCAGAAGCAGCCCCACCCTCTCTCCCTTACTCTCCAGATCACATCCTTTCACCTGCTCTTAAACCTTGAACTTCCTAAATTATCTCAAGGACAAGCACACAAAGTGTTACCTGCTCATTCTGTCCCCACAGGGCAGAAGATAATCCACAGAGCCACAGTGGGAAGGAAGCCAGGCTGAGGTTGGCCCAGAGAGCCCAGTTCCAGGTTCTTAAATAGTTCCCCACAGTACTTTGCTTTATTTTATTTTTAAACACTTATTGGGCACCAACTGTCTACACATGAAACCGCCTAGTGAGTAGTTTCATAAATGTGATCTCAAAATGTGAAAACCAAATTTGGGGGCTTTAAATATTCTGCTCCTGTTGTGGGGGAGGAGACACGTTATCCACTGTCAGTATCCCATTTTCCAGATGGGTAAACTGAAGTTCAAAGGGAAGTGACCTGTCTAGGGACTGAAGGCCAGAAGAGCTGGGAGTCAAACCCAGTAGCCCAGATTCAATGATATTCCCTGGGTTACCTTCCCTGGCCTCCACTTCTACACAGATCCCATGGTGACAGTAGCAGCAAACTTGACCCTGGGAACTACTATTGTTCAGATGTTTTCATGGTAACTAACATGTCAGTGCTTTGCTGATGAGGCCTGGGGAGCAAGGCTGGGAAAGGCAAGGTGATGCTTTAAACATACACACAACACACACACACACACACACACACATGCACGCACACACACACACACGCGCGCGCACACACACACACACAGTCTCTCAAGTGCAGGCACGGGATTTGTTGGGACAACTCGTCATACAAATTCTCCTTGCTCAGGAGTCTAAATATCATGACAGATCTGAGGCCAGACACTCCTGGGCTCTGCAGCCCACCAGCTATGTGACCTAGGGTAACTTGCTTCATCTCTTTGAGCCCATTTGAGGTGGTGGCTGCTAGGACTTTTATCATTATTATTTATATATTATTAGATTCTACCAAACTCTGCCCACGAAGGAACTTCCAACCAGTGGTAAGTTGACTCTCTGCGCAGGTAATGTCTTGTGTCACCAGGTTTTAACACATGGTTTAATACATCACACCAGCACACGTGACACTCATGTACACTACCACTGGCAAAAGATGGCTCTGCTTGCTGGCTTGGGTTTTTCCACTGAGTGCCTCAAAGGTGGCTGGGACCTCGTTTAAGGAACAAGGGTATCTGAGGCCTGAGGTGGCCAAGTGGCCCATGCAGGTGGCATAGCCAGTGGTAGGTAGCCACATTCAAAGCCCTGGAGGTTGCTTTGTGTCACCTCCCTCCTGAAGAAAGCACAGGTTAGGAATCCAGGACCACAGAGGCACAAAAGTCATACAGGGGCCCCTCTGTGGCCTTAGGAAAATTATAGTCATTGTCATGGCCACAGGGCAGGTCCTCAGGAGAATGGAAAAAGTCAGAAGTGACCTTGGCCATTCCTGAAGACCACCTCTCAGCTGTCCCCATCCCCTCAGGCTTTTTAACACCAAAATGCGTTATTCTGAAAGTTTTCTAACTCTACCCACCTTCACTGGGTCAAAGAGCTGGTGGCGTTTTTTAATTCTCCCTGCAGCTCCCTATGTACAGAATATTGCTAGACAAAGGATGGTTTCCAGCAATAATCAGGGAACTCACACTGGGCCCCAGGCCTCAGTGGCTCTGGGAAGCGGGGAATCTACCTTCTCTAAAGGGAAGGGCCTCCAACAGCACCAGAACCAAGATGTACACGACCCAGGGGGATTAAAAGCAGGTTACTCAAGCACTATGGAGTCGAAGGGCATTTCCCCTCTGAATCTGGAGGCTGCACACTCCTTACTCCTTCTCTGTTCTTTATGGAACCATCAGATCATATCCATTACACCAAGACACTGGCAAAGTTGGTGCTAACTCACAGTGAATCAGGTTTATATGGGGACCCCGGTAGAGACAGGCCTGAATCCCAAGCCCCTCTCTGCCCCTGCCTAGCAGTGGGCCCCTGGACAAGCTTTATCTCAGTGGGCCTCAGTTTCCATACCTGCAAAATGGGAACAATAATTGGACTCACTTTCCTCGGCTGTTGTGAAGACTGTACAAATACTTATATCAGGTTTGGTGAGCTCGATTCTCCTCACATAGGAGGCCACGTGACACTGAAGAGTGTCCCAGCTCAAAGTCCACACTCCGTTTTGCTCAACCTTAGAACTGCTTTATGAATTTGTCCAGTTGCCTCAGAGAAGTGTCATTTGTTGAACTGGGCCCTGTGGTAGGGCAGAGAGCATTAGGGGCCAGATGTATCTGCAGACTACTAGAGTCTGTTGCACGTCGTAAGTGGGGACGAATTTGGCAGCTCAGAGACAAAACTGGGAAGTCCACTTAGAGGAAGAGCCACATGTACTGGGCCTCAGAGGATGGGGACAGTGCCAAGATATAAAAACGAGAGAGCAAAGATCCTTTGGCAAATGGTGAAGGCAGAAAAACTGAAGCATTTAAAAAAGTAGTTAATGCTAAATACCAAAAATACAGAAGTAGGGATGTGGGAGAGGAGTGTGTGCACACACGTGTGTGTCCTATACTCCTGGCAAACTTTTTCACAATGAATCCTCTCAAAACCCTGTAACACAGATAGTATTATCATTATTCTCATTTTATACATGAGGAAACTAAGATTCAGAGAGGGTGACTCATTTACTCAAGATCACACAGCACGTGAGTGGCAGAACCAGGATAAACTTGATCTAGTCTAATCCCAAGCCCAGGATTCTAGACCACCAGGCTGTCCTGTGCCCTCATGGCTCATGGTGGGGACTCAGGGCAGGGCACATCTGCCTTGGCTGAAGTACAGGGAAAATACGCAGAGAATAGTCCACAGGTGACAGTGGCTAAGGTCTGGTCTGACCCTGAGTTCAGGAATCACATCTGTCAGATGACAAGTTGGAACCGCATGAGTGGAGACCAGTGTTTCACATTTCAAAACCCAGGGTAAGTTATGGAAAGTAAGGAAGGAATGGAGGGAAGGAAGGAAAGACGAATGCTGAGCTGTGAGAAATGCTTTCACTTATATTGATTCATTTCAAAAATGGACATTTTGATACTTTAACATCCTTAAAAAACAACAAACATCATTTCGGAACAAAAGGCAATTGCAGCTTCCCAGCAACCCTGCCCTGTATTTCTGCCCACTTAGACCTCCCCCAACTCCCCCGACGCAGAGCTGGGACCCACCTGGCAGGGCTCCCCATCTGTTTCCTCTCCTACTCTTTGGAAGTGTTTGTGTGTCTGATGGTTTTCTTGTTTCAAGGCTGTCTTCCTCTGGCCACCTGGAAACTTCCAGATGGGGGATAAATGTCACTCACCACTACCTTCCTGGCATCTTGGCCAGTGCCTAAAAAATACCTTAGTAAATGGATGTGGGTAGAGGGTGCGGAAAGCCCAATGTAAAGTTCGCAGCAGCCTTCAGCAGGCAAAGTGGTGGAGATAGCTGGGGTCTGTAAGACACCAGAGCACCTGGGGTTTCATCCATCTGTTTAAACGAAGTGCAGGGGAACTCGCTCGCCCCAGCCTCGCCTCTGCCCCACCTGAGCCCCAAAGACCATTTGAAAGACAAACCCACAGGCCAAGACAGCAGCTTGTAGCAGTTCAGATGGACAGTGTTGAGAATTCCTGGTGATCACGCGATCTCTGCTGGGAAAGACCCAGTCTCCTGGCTCTGCTGTGGCCTCCCAAATCTCATTTATGGCTAAGAAGACTCTGAGAAGGGATCAGATTCTGCAACTTGTGGACCGGTATGTGCATGCTGCTGATTTTTTTCCCTTCTCCTGTAACTGAATACCGGCGCCATCTCAGTGGGTAAAACATTCCAATAAATTAGACTATCAACCACTAAGGTTTTCCTGTTGCCAGGCAACCAGAGACTGCTGCTAAAGTACACACGCCCCCACCCCCAGGAATTACAGGGTGCTGCAGGTGTTAAGAGGTCTGCCCTACAGAAATGCTTGATAGGGAAATCTGCAACTCGCTAATTCTTAATCTTGAACAAATTAACCATTTTTGTGGTGTTTCACAGCTTGGGAGGTGCTTCTGAGTGATTCGCTCCATTTCATTTTTCCCCTTGTCTTTATGAGGCTGACTATAGCATTATTCTTAAAGCTGGGGAAACTGTGGGCTTGGAGAGAAAAAGAGGAGTTTGACCAAGGTCACAGACCCACTTCAGCGTGAGAACAGAGTTCTAATTCATGTCTACTCAACCCCATGCTTTGGATGATGCCATACAGACCCATGAACTTGTGGTCTAAATCTAAACCCTGAAGATTCAGGAGGTTGGAACAAGAAAATCCAGTTTGATAGACCAACTCTTAAAATAAAGATGGGGAGATGGGCAATTTTCCCCTCCCCTGCCAATTAGCTGTTCCCAGAGCATGGGGGAGGACAGTCAGAAAAAGGGTATGTCACCCAAAAAGCTCTGGCAGTCTTTCCCCCTGGTTATTCAAATTACAGATTTTCTTTTTCTTTTCTTTCTTTTTTTTTTTTTTTGCAGTTTTTGGCCAGGGCTGGGTTCGAACCCACCACCTCTGGCATACAGGGCCGGCGCCCTACTCCTTTGAGCCACAGGTGCCACCCTCAAGTTACACATTTTCATTGTAAAAATATAAATATAAATATCTAGATACAAAGATATGTGAGTATATTAACTAAAGTTAGAAGAAAACAAAAATAGTTTGGATCTCACCATCACAGAGAATCACTATTAAGATGTGAGTAGATTTTTTTTTTTTTTTTTTTTTGTAGAGACAGAGTCTCACTGTACCGCCCTCGGGTAGAGTGCCGTGGCGTCACACGGCTCACAGCAACCTCTAACTCTTGGGCTTATGCGATTCTCTTGCCTCAGCCTCCCGAGCAGCTGGGACTACAGGCGCGCGCCACAACGCCCGGCTAAGGATGTGAGTAGATTTAATGTCATATAAATCTAGGATCAAATTGTAAGGGCAAGTTGCCAGTGTGATTATTTGTTCAGTGTCTGGTTCTCCCAGTAAACTGAGGAGTTGCTGTGTCTCTTATCTGTTTTACAGACTCATGATGGACTGGGGCTCAGAGACAAGAGGGCCTTGCAGAAAGTCCCAAGAGTCCCAGGAAAAGCCTGAAAGATAACTGTTTTTCCAACTCTTTCTTTCTTCTCCTTCCCAACACTGAATTCTGCCAACAACCTGAGTGAGCTTGGAAGTAAATTCTTCCCCTGGTAACCCTCCAGATGAGAAAGCAGCGCAGCTGACTCCCAGACTGCAGCCTTGGGAGATCCTACCGAAGACCCACCTCAGCCTGCCTTCCTGGCCTATAAAAATGGAGATACTTGTGTTATTTTAAGCCACTGAGTTTGTGGTAATTTGTTACGCAGCAGTGCTAACTAATACACTGCCTCCATGCCACTTCTCAGTCTATTCACTGGCCCCCTTAGGTGGTTTCTGAAGCAAGCCAAGCACAGCACACTCCAACCTTAGGACCTTCACACTTGCTTCTCCTGGTTCTGGAATGTTCTTCCTTCTACCTGGTATCTGTATGGCTCCATCCTTCACTTCACTCCTCTGCTCATGCATCTCACACTCAGAGATTCCCTGACAGCCTGTGTGTCCTCCCTGTGCCTCTCCATCGCCCCCAACCTGGCTTTATTTTTCTTCACTGCACTTATCGCTCCCTGATATTAGGTAATTTTTATGGTTTTTTTTTTTTTTTTGTAGAGACAGAGTCTCACTTTATGGCCCTCGGTAGAGTGCCGTGGCCTCACACAGCTCACAGCAACCTCCAACTCCTGGGCTTAAGCGATTCTCTTGCCTCACCCTCCCGAGTAGCTGGGACTACGGGCGCCCGCCACAACGCCCGGCTATTTTTTGGTTGCAGTTTGGCCGGGGCCGGGTTTGAACCCGCCACCCTCGGCATATGGGGCTGGCGCCTTACCGACTGAGCCACAGGCGCCGCCCCGGTAACTTTTATGGTTTATTGTTTCACTTCCCAACCTCAACTAGCAAGTAAAATGTATTCTCTCTAAGGTATCCCTAGCATGCAGTAGGTCTACAACAAGCATTTGCTGAATAGATGGTCTCATTAATCCCCACCATAACCTTGACAACTGAATAGAAGGGGAAACTAAGGCTCAGAGAGGCCACATTATTTACACAGCAAGTAGGTGCCACAAAGCCAAGTAGGATTCAAAGCCAAGTGGGCTAGACCACCACTTTCACACCATACAGCTTTCCTCCACCCCCCAGCACCTCCACATAACTAGAGAGGCTTCTGATCCAGGAGCTTCTCATAGCAGTAGCTCGCCAAGTCTCCATCTTCCTGCAACCCTCCTCGGGTAAACCCATCAGCTCCTCCTTCTTACTAGTAATTACCTGGCTGAGAACCCCAGGAAATGAGCATTCCTTCTATAAATATCTTCTAAGCACCATCACCAGAATTTTCAACTGAGAAGAGATAAGTACTAATGCTTAGGGGACCCCTTAAGACTATGCCTGAAACCCAAATTAATTGTTCCTCCACTTCTGCTCAGCGGCTGGGGCTTCTCTCCCATAAGCATTGAAGTGGTTTTCGCTTTTCCTTAGAGGGAAGACCAGGCAGGGGGTGGGATTCCCAAGCCCCAAAGACAGCATCTCCTGGAGATCTCTGGAACCCTCCTGGGTCACAGAAGCACCTGGCACACAGCAGGCACTCAATAAACACTGCCCATCTGGAGTAATGCAAGCCCTAGGGCTTCCCAGCAACACTTCAGTGGGTTGCAGAGATAATAGGTGTGAATGTCTTTATTTATTTATTTGTTTTTTAATTTTTGCAGTTTTTGACCAGGCCGGGTTTGAACCCACCACCTCCCACCTCCGGCATATGGGGCAGGTGCCCTACTCCTTGAGCCACAGGCACCACCCTGAATGTCTTTAAAGAACTCCGAATTTCTCTGGAAAACTCTGGTATTCCTAGCTTCTTTTTTTTTTTTTTTCCATTGCTCATTGCCAGTGCACATCTAGGATGAACCAAATGAATGAAAATGTTGAAATCAGAGATCGGCTGTACTTGAGAAAGGGTATATGTTCAAATCAGAGCTCCTTAATAAATGCAAGACACAAGGGCAGAGTTAATCTAAAAGGGGAATTCATGCTAAAAATGGACCTACTCAGCCTTATTTCTACAAATGAGTCCATAAAGATCATGCTAAGACTGTGGCAGGCTGACCATATGACGGGGCACACACAATCCAACCTTGAAGAAGGATTATTTATACACTCCTCTGGAACTCTGGGGCTGTCACATGACTTGCTCTAGCCACTGAAATGTGAGAAGAAGTGGTATCATTTATTTCTAGGCGGACACTTTAAGAGCCAGGGGCCTTTGGGCTGTGATTTTTTCCTTAAGCTGTGTAGCACGCCATTTCCCCAAGCAATCTATTCCATCACGCTAGACCCCAGAGGAAAGATGACATGGAACACAGACACAGCCAATGTCAGCGGACATACAGAGTACTGAAATAGAAACACGTTTTTTCTGTTTTAAGCCACCGAAATATTGAAGTTTGTTTGTTACTGCCGCATAACCTAGCCTTATCCCAACAGATAACAGAGGCAAACAATTTTTAAGATAAGGACAAGGAAACTGAACCATCATATATTGAACACCTACAAAAGCAGGAGCTTTGGAGGCTAACACACCTCAGTTCTAGCCCCAGCCCTGAGGCTTTGTGGATGTGTAATGTTTTTTGTTTTTTTGTTTTTTTTGGTAGAGACAGGGTCTCACTTTATGGCCCTCGGTAGAGTGCCGTGGCCTCACACAGCTCACAGCAACCTCCAACTCCTGGGCTTAAGCGATTCTCTTGCCTCAGCCTCCCGAGTAGCTGGGACTACAGGTGCCCGCCACAACGCCCGGCTATTTTTTGGTTGCAGTTTAGCCGGGGCCGGGTTTGAACCTGTCCACCCTCGGTATATGGGGCCGGCGCCCTACCGACTGAGCCACAGGCGCCGCCCTTGTGGCTGTGTAATGTTAAGATCTAAGTTGTTTAACCTCTCTGGGCCTCAGTTTCCCCCACTGTAAACTGCTTACTGGAAACTTTCCTAGCTACAGGCAGGTCCTGGCCAGGGGGAAAAACTCTCCCAGGAAGTATTAAGCAACTCTTTATTTTGCTCTGAAAGGAAATCACTTGATGAGGACACAATGGTTAATAACAGCAATTGAGCATAAGTTGGTAAACTATGCCTAACTTGATTTCTCAGCACATGTCCAGTTCACCTATTAATAGCAGCTTTGAAAATTAGGCAGGTATACAAAAGTGACCCCTTTTGAGAAAATTTGAGAAGAGATTAATCTCAAATTTTCTTCTTTAGTACCTGTTTTGTTAGCCTCAATTACTGGCTATTATTAAATCCTATCAAACTGAGGGAAACCAAGGACAGGCATCATGAATAAGAACCAATCTATGATTTCGTGACACTTTCCTAAAGCCTCTGACCTTTACAGAGAGATCCTACAAGTCTGGTAATGCAGGACAGAGAACTCTGGGTGTGGGAGTTTATGACTGTTACTATGGTTGTTGATTCCTTGGTATAAAGATTATTTTGAATTAAAGCCCATTCATGATCAGAAAGCACTGGAAAAGCCTTTCCTCTATCTACATAAAACCAGAGTAACCTGATTTAGAATCAGAAGGGGGCTGCTGACTTCCTTATTGCATACTAATAGACCAGGCCCTAAGGTAATTTGAAGCAGGAGACCTGTCTCTCAGGTTAATCTACAAATCAATCCATTTCCAGCCTTCTACACACATCCCCCCCAACTAGCAACCACTAGCTGCATAGATACTTTCCACACTCTCCCTCCTCCCTTCTAAAAGGCATCTTGCACCTTTCTTCACTCACAAAAATTGATTCAAGATGGATAAAAGGCCTAAATTTAAGGCATGAAATGATAAAAATCCTCAAAGAAAGCATAGGAAAAACACTTGAAGATATCGGCCTGGAGAAAGACTTTATGAAGACTTCTATAGCCATTGCAACAACAAAAATAAACAAATGGGACTTAATGAAACTGAAAAGCTTCTGTACAGCTAAGGAGACAATAACCACAAGCAAGTAGACAATCTACACAATGGGAAAGGATATTTGCATATTTTGAGTCAGACAAAAGCTTGATAACTAGGGTCTATAGAGAACTCAGATTAATCCACATGAAAAAAGCCAACAATTCCATATATCAATGGGCAAGAGAGATGAACAGAACCTTCTCTAAAGAAGACAGAGGAATGGCTAACAAACATATGAAAAAGTGCTCATTGTCCCTAATTATTAGAGAAATGCAAATCAAAACCACCCTAAGATATCATCTAATCCCAGCAAGAATGGTTCACATCACAAAATCTCAAAAACCACAGATGCTAGCTTGGATGTGAGAGAAAGAAACACTCTTCTTCTTTTTTTTTTCTTTTTTTGAGACAAAGCCTCAAGCTATTGCCCTGGCTAGAGTGCCTAGACATCACAGCTCACAGCAAACTCCAACTCCTGGGCTTAAGCAATTCTCTTGCCTCATCCTCCTGAGTAGCTGGGACTACAGGTGCCCGGCACAAGGCCTGGATATTTTTTGGTTGTAGTTGTCATTGTTTGGCAGGCCCGGCAAGATTTGAACCTGCCAGCTCTGGTGTATGTGGCTGGCGCCTTAGGGACTTGACCTAGAGGTGCTGAGCCGAGAAAGGAACACTTTTACACTGCTGGTGGGACTACAAACTAATGCAACCTTTTTGGAAGGAAGTATGGAAAACCCTCAAAGCACTCAAGCTAGACCTCTCATTTGATCCTGCAATCCCATTACTGGGGATGTACCCAAAAGGAAAAAAATTTCTTCTACCGTAAGGATACTTGCACTAGACTGTTTATTGCAGCTCAATTTACAATTGCCAAAACGTGGAAACAGCCTAAATGCCCACCAATCCAGGAATGGATTAACAAGCTGTGGTATATGTACACCATGGAATACTATTCAGCCATTAAAAAAAAATGGAGAGTTTACATCCTTCGTATTAACCTGGATGGACGTGGAAGACATTATTCTTAGCAAAGCATCACAAGAATGGAGAAGCATGAATCCTATGTACTCAATTTTGATATGAGGACAATTAATGACAATTATGGTTATGGGGGGGGAAGCAGAAAGAGGGAAGGAGGGAGGTGGGTGGAGCCTTGGTGTGTGTTACACTTTATGGGGGCAAGACATGATTGCAAGAGGGACTTTACCTAACAATTGCAATCAGTGTAACCTGGCTTATTGTACCCTCAATGAATCCCCAACAATAAAAAAAACCTGAATGGAAGTGGAACACATTCTTCTTAGTAAAGCATCACAAGAATGGATAAGCATGAATTCTATGTACTCAATTTTGATATGAGGACAATGACCTAGTACATGGTGGGGAGTGGGGGAAGGGCGGGGGGGGAGGTGAGGGAAAGGAAGAGCAGAGAGAGGGAAGGAGGGAGGGAGGTGGGGGGCCTTGTTGTGTGACACACCTTTTGGGAGTAAGACACAATTATAAGAGGGACTTTACCTAACAAATGCAATTGGTTTAAGCTGGTTTCTTGTACCCTCAATGACCCTCAACAATAAAAAAAAAAAAAATTTTAAAAAAAAATTTTTTTTTGGTAGTTTGGCCGGGGCCAGGGCTTGAATCCACCACCCTCAGCATATGAGGCCAGCACCCTACTCCCTGAGCCACAGGAGCCACCTCTAAAAATAAATTTTTTTTTAAGTCTTTGACCATCACTGAGACTTTGGGAAATCATTCTTGTGATTATCCCCATGTGCTTGGTATTTAGAAATAAACCTTTTTCTTATTAATCAACCATAATTGTGAGTTGATCTTTCAGCGAACCAACTCAAGGGAAAAGGGCAAGTTTCACTGTGATCCCTGCATATCCACGCCCTACTTTTAAAAAATATAGTAATAATTTCACACTGAAAGCACAAAGGGTACTCTTTAGAAAACAGCAAAGATGAAAACAGAAGTCAATAACAATACTCCCTTGCCCATGGCAGACATCAATAATCAGTTACAGAACTGAGCCCTGATAAGCCCCAAGAATCCTTAACACAGCACCTAGGACAGCCACCCAAGTCATTTAAAGTTAATCAATCCCATTTGGTACCTGCTACAGGTTCGCCAGATGGTTATCTTTTATAGGAACCATGGGACTACAGAGATGAAAACATTTGCATCTAGATACCTAACATCTGCTTTCTTGCCCCCAGAGATAGGAGACTCACTATTTCACGTTCCCTAATGTCTGTAGCTTCAAAAATGTATCCCAGTGATGCAGTGGTCACTCACCATCTATATATTCTCTGACTAAGAAAAGGTCTCTCTTTTGTTGTTGAATAAAAAAATGTAACTGGTTGGATAGAGCCTGTGGCTCAAAGGAGTAGGGTGCTGGCCCCATATACTGGAGGTGACGGTTCAAACCCGGCCCTGACCAAAAACTGCAAAAAATAAAATAAATAAAATAAAAATTTTATTGGTCTAAAGTCTGTATCAATAGACACACAACACAGATGTGTCTCATTCGCCCACCCTAGGGGCCCTATCGCAGGTCTCCAGGGCTGCCCTGAGTTTCATCTGCTTAAGGATACACAGACAGGCACTTTTTGCTATAATCAGAATTGATAAAAAAAAAAAAAAAAAAAAGGTAGGTATGCACAGGAGGCTTGGAAACCAGGGTGATATAAAGTGATATAAACGAAATGATGCAGGCAAAAGCAGAGGCAAGATTATCTGTCCCTATAGCAGATTCTTGCCCAGAAATCCCAGGCTCCCTGACTCCTGGCCTAGGGCTATTTCCATGATGCTGGGCTCCAGAATCACGTTATCCCGTCTCCTGTTTGAAGGCATGCTCAGAATTAATCAGACCTGGGTTCAAATTCTGATGCTTACTGGCTATGCAATCTGGGTAAGCCTCTTAATGTCTCTGAGCCTTGATATCTTCATCTAAAAAGCAGGGAACATAACACCAATTGTGTGTTCTTTTGTGTGTGTGTGTGTGTGTGTGTAAGAGAGAGAGACAGAAAGAGAGAAGCATATAAAAACAGAGAAGGAAATGAAAGACATGTTAAAAGGCTCATACCACCCAGCACATACACAGAGCAGACAATACATATTAGGAATATGAGCTCCCTCCCCATCTCCCTCTTTTAAAAAGGGCCAGAGCAGTTTCCCACTCAGAGCTCATGTTAGTTGTGGACTCTACAGTTCAGGGACAGCTGTGTGTTATGCTCAGGGGCTCACATCTGAAGCCCCACATCAAATGCTGTGTGACCTTGGGCAGGTCATTTCACCTCTGTTCCCACAACTGTAAAGTGGGACAATCATCCCTACCTTGCAGGGAGGTGGTAAAGATTAAAATCATCGAAGGACTTTAGCACAGTGCCAGGGACATAGTAAGCCCTCAATCCACACCAGGTCCCACGACTGTGGTGACACTGTCACTGTGTGGCTACTGTCTGACTCGCTCTGTGAACCGGAAATGCAGGTTGGAAGAGGACGGCCCAGAAGGAAACACTCTCCTGGTCCTTTTCCGGAGCTGACACCCACCAGACAGCTGCGTGAGGGGCAGAATCACCTTCTTTTTGTAGCTGCCATTTTAATAACATCTAAAAGGTCATATTTCCCCAATTAAGAGGTGTTAATTAGTCACACGTCTGGCTTCTGATGCTTTAGACTTTGAGAGTGGGAAGGAAATTTCAAAAGTGTGAATGCAGAGGGAAAAACAAGCAGCCGCTGCACGGGGAGATGTGCACTAGATCAGGCGATGGAGGCCGTTCTTAACAGCCCAGAGTGCCAACCATTCCCCCAGATCTTTGTGAATATAAAGGAAATGGGGGTTGGAGGGTGGGTTTATCACAAACAAACATCTAAACATGGTGTTACACCAACCCTTTGACAAGTTGATGAATCTCCCAGGACTCAGCAGTCACACCTAGAAAATGGAAGGTATATGAGAGTGATCAGGACACCGGCCGCCATGTGCATATAGTGTTGGCTGTGAGACGCTGTGCTAAGTGCTGTGCCTACGGCATCTCCTTTTATCTTCACATCTAACCCGAATGTGTTAAGCCGGTAATACATATATAATATTATCCCTGTCTCATCTAACAAGAAACAGATTCAGAGAAGTTAAGGAGCTTACCTCAGGTGGCACAGCTAGCAAGTGGTGGATGTGGGATTTAAATTCAGCCTCGTCCCAATCTTAGCCTTATAATCTCTACACTACCCTCCTTTGCAAAACTGCACAGTACTGGGCATGACTAGGCTAGGCTGCTTTCCCGAGCAGCCTCCTCTCTCCGAGTTTAGGATACCAGGTTTATCTCTGGTTCATCACACACCCCCACTCCGGCTTTATGTGCTGGGTGACAGAACAGACAACAGAGCTCCCACGGAGGTCTGCCTGTAGCAGAGACGACACTCAACTGCTATTTTTAGGCTCTCTAGGGGATGTTTTTTTTCCCCAACAAATTGGTAAAGAATGCTAAAAACAAACCACTAGCATCTTTTCAAACAATAAAGAAAGAACCATTATGTAGTCAGATGGTTATAAAGGGGGACTTGGATTTAAGGTAGCTTCTCTCTCTGTCACCTAGGACACATACACCAGGAGGGCAGGGGTGGGGAGATGGGCCCCACCCCACTCCAAGTTCTTCCTGAATCGCCTGCCAGCCAAGCCCGTGGTAAACACAAGAACCCAGCTGCCAAGCCCTCTGGCACATTTATTAATTAAACTCTATGGATTTGCTCTGTTCCCGGAAACCTCCACTCATTTCAATAATAACTGGAGGCCAACCAGGCTCAGCCTGAAAAAACAGCATGCAAGGAACTCAGCCACAATGAAGACAGCATAAGGAAAACCAGGTCTGGGGTGAAGCTCTGGATTCTGGATCTGTTCTTAAAAAGCTGTGTGACCAGGGCCAAGTCACTTCTTCCTCTGGGCCTCAGCTCCCTTATCTAAACATCCCTGGATCACAAGGAGTCACTCTTCTGGAATCTGGGGCCACTCCCCGGCCTGCCCCTTTGCCTCTGGAGAGGATGTCAAGGCCCAGACCAGAGTGATGCAGACGCCTGTGCACCTGCCTTCCTCCCTGCCCAGTAAAAACAGAAGAGGGGGAATTAATGTTGATTGCGTAAAGACTGTCTGGAGAACAGTCTCTTGGTGGAAGCCGGCCTATCTAATTCTAAAGGGAAAACAAAAATGACTGGGTATATTTCCTCCAGATACCAAAGCAGTGAAATGCTTTGTGAATTCCGTGGTCGGTGCATGCTACAGAATCCTTCTGTTCAAAGGCACGTTTCCCCCGGCCCACACCCCCTGACCCAGATTTAGCATTTCTGAAAGTAGACGTTTCACAATCGGCGTGTATATTCACTGTAGTGAGACTTTCCCACTCAAGTCAGTGAGGAAATCTACAGCACTTCTCTCAGCTAAGGTCCCAGAAACATAAGGTGATGCCAAGGACCATCTCTGGAGGTTCCTAATGTATATGTGAGTAATAAAAGGCTCTGAAAAGTTTTGCATTAAAAACATTGTTTAACCAAGTGACTCTTAAATGTATTGTCTCTGTTATTCTTTATTCATGGAATAAACTCATCAACATGCCAAGTGTTTCGACAATGAATTACAATGTCAAGACTGGGAAAGTGAGGGGAAGACCTAGAACTGGGATGTTCAGTAGAGACCTGATGGGGCAGCTGGCTGAGGGTTTAAGGTGCCTTCCCAGTCCTAATAACCAGAGAATGAATCTGTGAAACGTCCACCTTAACCCACTAAGAGGGACCATTCACATCTATCTTTTGTGTCTAACAGACTCCTAAAACACCCTAACAGATAAAGGAACTCAGGTTCTAAGAGGTGCAGGAACTTGTCCATGGTCACCTAAGGAGGTAATGGTAGATCAGAGATGTGATCATGGCTCTGTCTTGCTCCAAAGCCTGCGTTCTTTCTGCTACACCACCTGACTCACTGGGTCTCAGCCCTGGCTGCATCTTAGACGCATCAGGGAGCTGTTAAAATTGCCTGGACATATTCCAGACCAATTATGTCAAATGCTTGAGAGGTGGGACCCAGGTACCTGCTTTATTTGAGAACCCTGGTTCTGTAACAAGGGTTTGCAAACTGGGAGGGTGAGAGCTTTATCAGAGTGAAGGTTTTGGAAACTACTCAAGCCCCTGCTTACAGATCGTATGTGTCTTGTTAAGTTGCATTGATTTAAAACCAAGTGGGGATGGCTCAGCGCCTGCAGCTCAGCGGCTAGGCTGCAGGCCACATTTGAACCTGGCCCGGGGCCTGCCAAACAACAGTGACAACTACAACAAAAAAATAGCCAGGCATTGTGGAGGGCGCCTGTAGTCCCAGCTATTAGGGAGGCTGAAGTAAGAGAATGGCTTAAGGCCAAGAGTTTGAGGTTGCTGTGAGCTGTGATGCCACAGCACTCTACCGAAGGCGACATAGTAGTGAGACTGTCTCAAAGAAAAAAAAACATGTGGGGATCTAACAAGGTACAAGCATGTTTGTTTTCTTCGAAAATTTTGAGTTCAATCAGTTCTGGGATTAATACAAACAACAGTCACACCATCTCCCATATTCTAATAACAGCTGTCAACACCACCCAACACCACCATAATCATAACTATGGCAAATGAGTGTTCCTGTGGTCAATCACTGTGCTAAAACAGTTTTACATGTGTCACTTGATGTCATCCTTACAACTCTGAGAGGTTGAAGGAAGAAACTGAGGCACAGAAGGGTGAAGTAGCTTGTACACAGGCACCAGGCCGGGGTGGCAGAGTTGGCATTTGAATGGGAGCTGTTTGGTTCCCCCGCCTGAGATGCTTTGAGAAGAGGGTGGTGTCGCCCTGCTCTTGGGCAGCAGAGAGAAGAATGCACCTGCAGCTCCTCCTTAAGCCTGCCCCACATGATAGACAAATAGGACGCAGGACACAGGCAGGCAGGAGGCCGGGGCTGAAGGCAGCCCCCAGGGTTAAATGGCTTCCCGGGTGACATCAGCCTAATGCAAGTGGCCCCTTCACCTGACCTGCCACAGGGCTAGCCTGGGCCTGGAGGGTGACTTCATCCTTACCTCTCCCTGGGGAATGAGCAGCCCTGTGCTACCTGAGAAAACCCAAACCAAAGACTCTGATCCCTTTAGAAGCAGCAGGGACCTGCTAGACCCAGAGGAATGAGCACTACCCACGGGCTGAAGAGGCACATGCCAGGGGCCTTATGCATTTAAAATCCCAAACCCAGAGGGTGTCATGTGGGAAAAGGATCTTCCCAGGCTGCAGGTGTGTCCTCCCAAATCACAGATTCAGCTCGGGGCTAGGAGACACCCAGATGGAGACCCTCTTCCCTGCTGGGCAGAAATCCCCATGGGAAAGACTCAGAACTCCTAGGAGGGAGCCCAGACTCTTTGAGAAGAGCCCCTGCTGCTGTGTCGCCATGCCACCCTATTAGAGAGCCTCCTGTCTCGGACAGGGGGTGGGGGGTGGGAGTGGCACCACATCACTAGTTTCCCACTTTTCCTTTTGAGCCTTAAACAAATCTCTAAGCAAAATCACAGAAGTCAAAAAGATCAAGGAGCAACTGGGTTTGGGGTGCAGAAGATAAAACTGAAGAGGCAGGAGCTTTGGAATCCCACCTCTGTCTTCCTGGTTCCTGGCCCCTTCCCCCCAGACATTTCCCGGGCCTAGGACTCTAAACTTCTAAGCTTCTTTGTTTCCCCAGAAGGGGCAGGGTTGGAGGGTGGTGGGGAGAGAGGCTCTCTGCCCAGGGTTGCCAGTGGCACAGATGCCAGGGAGGGCACACCTGGGAATATGGGAGTGTAGAACCCATCCCAATGTTTACCGTGTCTCACCCCAGTCTTTGACAGTATCCTCCACCCTGCATAGGAAAATAGCTCTTTTTAAATTTTTTAGATTTTTATTAATATTTTTTTTTTGAGATAGAGTCTCACTCTGTTACTGCGGGTAGAGTGTCGTGGCTCACAACAACCTCAAACTCTTGGGCTTAAGTGATCTTCTTGCCTTAGCCTCCCAAGTAGCTGGGACTACTGGCACTTGCTGCGATGCCCAGCTAGTTTTTCTATTTTTAGTAGAGACGGGGGTCTCACTCTTGCTCAGGCTGGTCTCAAACTCCTGAACTCAAGGTATCCACCCACCTCAGCCACCTAGCGTGCTAGGATTTCAGGCATGAGCCACTGCTCCCAGCCATTACTTTGTTTGCTCCCTCTTTTTTTTTTTTTTTTTTTTGCAATTTGCCTTTATGGAATCTTGTCATCATGTTTAATTAAGTTTTCATAGTATGGCAACTCTTTATCTTTGCACACGTACCTCATACATTTATGTAACAGCCAATCGAGTTATCTGATGATAATTAATAGTAGTGTAATTGGCATAAAGAAGCTTGAGATCAAATCCAACAAATTCTCAGTATGTATTCATTCACTCATTCGTTCAAGAAACAGATGTTTATTGAGTGCTGAGTAGGAGGGATTAACAGGAAAGGGGCTTAAAGAACTTTCTGAGGTGATGAGACCCCAAGATCTTCATAGGTATGGGCATTTGTTGAAACTCAAGCTATAAATTTAAGATACATGCATTTTGCTGTATGTAAATCATATCTCCAAAACATTTATGCATAACATTTTATGTATTTATTCATAATATTCTTAGAAAACAGCAGTGAATATAATCATGTCATTCTGATAATATTAGCACTTTTAGATCTTACGACGTGCCAGCCACTGTTCTAAGAACTTTATGTCATCAACAGATACATTTTTCACAACTGTATGAAGTACTATTATTGTCTCCATCTGATACATAAAGACACTGAAGCCCAAAGCTGTCATGACGTGACTTGCCTTAATCACACAGCTGGTAGATTGTGAAGCTGGGATTCGAACAGAGGCCACCTGGTTGTGGGGTGTGTGTTTTCTGTGACTTTCCACAAAACAGAGAGGTGGGAGGGCCCTGTCCTCGTGGCTCTATATGCTTGGTGGGCAGAAAGAGAGCAAAGCATGTCAGCAACTTGGCTGGAAGAAGCAGTGGAACACAGAATCAACAGGGAGAAACCCCAGCCTTGGCACCCACGGGCCTTGCTGCTAAGTGCAGCTGCCTCCCTTCTTCTCAACCCTCAAGGTGCTTATGAGAGTGATGTCCAAGGCCAGGTACATAAATGCAACCAGAACTGTGGCTAGCATGTGAGAAGTCCTGAACGGGGGTAGCTTAGTTGCACTAATGAACAAAGGACAGAGTCCAAATCCACTACCGAGAAGCCTTCAGGAACCTCCCTTTGGCAATGTCTCCTGTTAGTTCAGAAAGGGTTCCAGGGGAGCTCCAGAGAAGTCTGCCTGGCTGCAATCCCACACAGCCACATAAACAAAGATCTGTGAGCCTGGCAGAGCTTTGAGAATCTTGGGGTCCACAATGATGGTGTATGGGGGCACAGACATGGGACAGTGGTACTCACAAAAGACCCAAGTGTCCTGCAGGGTATCAATTAGGAGAATGAGAACAAACTGAACTTCCGCTGGTTGGTCATGACAAGGACCGACCATCAATTTCTTGAGACTCTTGACCCCAATAGAGCCTCAGTCTTCTGCGGTCCTTGGAGGGAGACAGTTTGCTATTGAACAACTCAGATTTGTAATCTTGAGCCTCTCCAAACCACATTCCTAGCAAGACAGCACAGAGACCGAGTCACCCACCCAACATGTCTGGCTTGCAGCCACCCAGGAGCTCAGGATCATTCATGCAGTTGTCCACGCATCCATTCATCAGTCAGGTATTTACTGAGTGTCACGGACCTGCCAGACACCATGCTGGGCTTGGAACAGCAAACACTTCTCAGTATTGCTTTGTGGTGTCACCAGAATTGCCAAAGAGAATTTGGAAGCTAAAACAGAGACACGTCTATGATCAGGAGTATGGCCATCACAAACCCGTGAGAGAAGAATTAACAATTTGTTCAGTTTGACAATATTATATATCCTTCTCATTCAAACACAGGATATTCATTATAGCAAATGCCCAGAGTGTGCTTCTGTAATGACACAGTGTCTGAGGGGGCTGGGACCATCTCTGTCTCGCTCCCTGATGGCTTCCTCAGGGCCTCCATCTGTGCCTGGCACACAGTAAAAGTTTGCAATTAATATTTGCCAAATGAATGAACATTAAGACACATAAAGAATTGTTCCTTAGAGGGTGGTGCCCACATGACCGTCTCCACCTGGAACTCACAGGCTTATTCTGGGACCCACCTCAGACCCCCAAAGTACCCAGCTGGGATTTTTCCCATGGGCACCAGGACCTAAGACCCACCCAAGTTCAAGTTTCTAAATTCAAAGTTAACTTTCAGCCCCTCTGTGCATACAAAGGGCACCACCATTCAAAGAGGTCAAGGCTCTCAGCCAAGGTCCCAGATACAGGAAGGAGCAGTTCCAGGACTGGAACCCAGGCCCAAGGGCATCACCCCATTCTCTCTTCCCCCACCCCAATCTCAGACATCCCTGAACCAGTACAGTCTTCTCACAACTCACCTCAGAAATCTGGAAGGATGACATCGTTCACCAAGGGTAGCGAGTTGCTGAAAATCCAGGGAGCTCCATGTTCGTGAAAGGATTAGGAAACTTACTAAGCAAAGAGACTCCAGTGACCTCTACTCTTTTCTCACCAAGCTTCTCCCACAAAATGACTTGTATTTAAATGAGAGAAGGAAAAAAATATCCACCATAGGACATGAAAAATCCCCCACCACTCGGCCCCCAGGCATATATTATTCAACCCTGCTCTGTCCCCTCTTTCCTGATTAGCCTGTGGCTGTTTGTTAATGACCCTCAAACATGCTTTGATCATCCAACAGCAATTTAGAGGCTAATCAGGAGAGGAGGAGGGCTTAGGGTGGTGCTTCTTGCAAGAAACCCAGTGGAAGCCCAGGATGTCAGGAAGGCATGGGGAGGCTGCCGGCCCTGGGTCACTGTTGGCTGGACCATGCATCAGCCTTGCCCACTTCTTATGACGGAAACACCTGAGCATTGAGTGTCATTCTGGAGAGAAGATGGCTGGCGCTGCTTTAAGAAGAGGCTTAAACTTCTTAAAAAACACCATCAGAGCCTGTTCCACTGTTCTATCAATCTTTCCAGGCTGAGGCAACAGCTTGTGCCCAGGCTAGGAGGAGGGAAGGTAAGCCAGTGCTGTGAGCTATCCCTAAGTTCTAGCTACAGAGTGCTCAGCACAGGCCAGGCACTGTGCTGAGCGTTCCGTTCTCAGTACCACAGGGAATTTGCACCACCTTGAGACAGTATTATGATTCCCTTTTTTACAGATGGGGAAACTTAGTCTTGCTCAAAGACAGGGGAGCTGGGATTTGAAGCCAAACAGATTTCTTTGGGAAGGTCCTAACTGGTTACACCAGAAACTCCATCTATAGATGGGAAAACTGAGGCCAACAGTCAGCACAATGGAGAAGAGGCTGGTCCAGGGCTGCACAGCTGGGTATACATATATTCACTTTTCTGAAAACTACCCAAAGGCAGGAACTGATTATCTTTTACGCCTCATAGCGCTGACAGCAGGGTTTTGCAAACAGTAGGAGCTCAAATATCTCTGGCTCAACTCTGAAAGATGTCAAGGCTGAAAACTGCTTGGCCTCTAAATGCCTTAACTTTGAATTTAGAAACCCAAGTTCCAGTCCTGGGTCTGTCATCAACCTGCTGTGTGACTTTGTGTAGGTCTTTTCCCCTCTCTGGGCCTTGGCTTCCCTGGTTATAAAAATAAAGAGGTGGACTAGAATGATCTACCAAGGGGTGTCCAACCTTTTTTTCTTTTCTGCTGCACACTGAAAGAAGAAGAGTTGTCTTGAGCTTCACATCAAATACTCAAATACTAATAAACACTGATAAGCAAAAAAAACAGGCTCATGCATAATTTTTAAGATATCTGACACCACAGATAAACAAAACAGTTCTCATGTAATCTGTATGCAGCCTATAGGCCATAGGTTGGACACCCATGATAGATGCTCTGACAAGTAAAGCTCTGGAGCTCTGTCCCTCAGTGACCTCAGTGACCTCAGTGACCTGTTCACTTGACTCACAGACTCATTTAAAGACTTTTGTGAATACTGCTTACCCATTCTCCACCATGGTGGCTACCTTTGAGTGCTCTTCAAACCCAGCACCACAGATTCCAGAACCTTCTAGGCGCTTCCTGCTATGACATCTGCAGAGTGTAAGGGAGGCAGCTGCCTCGACCTGGCCCCCACGTTGGCCCCTCCATTGTGCCAAAGCAGAAGGCAATTACCAAGAAGAAAGGAACAGGCCCCTGGCTATGAATTGAGGAATTACCGGTGTTAAATTATAGGAGTGCCCAGGGAAGAGTTGTTTCTAGAAATCAAGTTGCTGAGTGACAGGAATGTGGGATAACTTCTGGCTTTGGCAGAAAGCAAATATTTGGATGTGGAGCCCAGTGACATGGAACTGGGAATTCAACAGACTATGAAGAATATCTCTGAATGCTAGAAAATACACCCCTCCTCCAACCCTCCAATCTGACAGGTGATAACCAGAATGTCAATAAAAGCCACCATTTATAAAGCACTGACTGTGTGCCAAGTGCCCCGCTGGGGGCAAGCATCCTGTGTCATTGTCACAACAACTCTATGAACTGACATTATTTGTTCTATTTTGTGCCTGCCTTATCAGAGCTGGAAGACTTGCCCCAATTTAGACCAGGAATCAAAGGTCATTCTACCTAGAAGCAGAGATGTTCCAAAGCGCTACTACTAATGCTGTGACTTTGCTCAGTCTGTTGGCTAAGGCCACATGGTTACCCAGGGCCCAGGGAAGACCTGAACTCACATCTATTGGCTCCCATGTTGGTCTCTTGTGGTCCACTTCAGTGGCTCTCAAAATTGCCCCCCAACTTTTGCAATACCTGGAAAGAGATGAAAGCTGCCCAGCATCCTGCAATGCACAGGACAGTCCTAACAACAGAGAGTCACCCAGCCTGGAATGTCAATATTGCCATGGTACGAACCCCGGGTCTGCATCACAGTGCCTCTCGGAAAAGCATGCCATATTCCTCGAACTACTTCCTCAACTGGGAGGTAGAAGAAATGAGAAATCAGCAGACCTGGGCTGGAGTCCATGCTTGGACAACTGTGAAAAAGGTGGCTTTGGGAAAACTACCTCATGCCCCTGGGTCTTGATTTTATCATTTGTAAAACACTGATGACAAAAATAAATACCTACCTTATGAGGTTGCTGCAAGGATATGAGATAACCTGCTTAGCTCAGTAAGCTGGCACTTGGGTCCTTGCTCAAAATGTGCTAGCTCTCCAGGCCTTAATTTCCCCACCTATGAAATGGGCCAATAGCCTCTGCCTTGATCTCCAGCTTTTGTCCTCTGACACTGTTACACAGAAGTCATGTTTCCCCAGATGGCCTAACTACCAGATACGAACAGAGGTGGCTGCTATAGACAGCCACCAGACTACCATCGAACTTTGTGTGGACAAGAGACAAACATTTTGTGTTGAGCTACTGCAGCGTAGCATACCCTAATCTGACTGATGTGTCCACAGTTATAAGGGTAACAGCAGCAGCTAACATTTCTTATGTATCTCCTAGAATCTAGGAACAAGTGAGACTCATAAAATTAAAGTCACCTGTCCAAAGTCCCATAGCTAGTTGATGGGAAAGCCAGGATGGAAACTCAGAACTGTCTGAAGGCAGAAGCTCTGAACTATATTCAGCTAACTCTACCTGTACCCTTTTTTTTTTTTTTTTCAGTCAAGAAAGAATACAGAAGATACGAAATCTATGTTTAAAAAAACAAAAGTAAAAATTGTTCACAGACTTTGCAATGTTTAATTCTCAGTAATAATCTGTGTTTCTGTATCTTCCTTTCAAGGGAGCAGGGCAATCTGATGGGACTCCTGGTAGCCTAGAAATTGATGCCAGAGAAAAGCCACCCTTATACACCATGCTCTCATATCCATGTGGAGAGTTCACTGCTGTTTATGGCCAAGCCCTTACAATGAATGTTTGATAAGTTAAACGGGGTGATGAACAATTAAGAGCCAAGAAACAGATTTCCTCCCATGCTGGGAGATTCATGCCAACTCCTAAGATGGTGAGTTACTCAAAAGCTCCTGGGACTCTACTGGCCCAGCAGCCTCCTTTACGAGCAAGAACACCAAAGACAAGAAAAGCATCCACTGGAAATGCCAACACGTACCACATTACAGACCCTGGGAAAGTCACTGAGTTCTTCCTAGGTCAATTTACTTACCTACGAATGCAGGATTAAAAACTATTCCCTGGCCATCCTCAGATTATTATTGTAGGTGTTAATGAGAAAATGCTTGTATTAGTCATCTCTTGCTGCATAACAAACAGCCCTACAACTTAGTGGCCCGAAACAACGTTTACTATCTCACAAAGTTTCTGGAAGCCAGAGATCTAGGAGGGGCTTAGATGAATGGTCAATAGTTATGGTCTCTCATGAATTTGGAATCAAGCTGTAGGCCAGACGTGCATTTCATCTGCAGGCTGGAAGATGTGCTTCCACGCTCACTCCCAGGGCTGTTGGTAGATTTCGGTTCCTCTTTGGCAATAGACTGGAGGCTTTAGTTCCTTGCCACATGGGCCTCTCTATAGGGCTGCTCAAGGGTCCTCAAGAGGGGCAGCTGGCGTGCCCCAGAGTGAATACTCCAAACAGAGAGAGACCACAAGCGAAGCTGTAGTATTTCTTGAAACCTAATCTCAAAAGCGACACCATGTACTCTGCTGGTCACACAGACCAACCTCCTTACAGTGCAGAAGGGAACTTCACAATGGTGTGAATACTTAAAGGCAGGATCATTGCGGGGTCATCGCAGAGGCTGCCTATCAGAGTTTGACTGTGTCTTCTGAACTGTTAAGCACTTAACAAATAGCAAGGATGATGTTGATGAGAACAACCGTTTACTGAGATCCTACTATATGCCAAACACCGTGCTAAGTGTTCCATACGCATTACTTCAATATAATCTCTTCCATAACTGTGGAAGGAAGTAATATTCTTGGCCCCATTTTACAGAAGGCATAGAGAAACTAGGTAATCTACCCAAAGTCACATGGCAAGTAAGATTCAAATTCACAGCTCTCAGATCCCACCTTTCTCTTTGAGACACAGTCTTGCTCTGTCACCCTGGGTAGAGTGCCATGGCCTCAGCTTAGCTCACAGTAACCTCAAACTCTTGGGTTTGAGCAATCCTCTTGCCTCAGCCTCCCAAGTAGCTGAGACTACAGGCACCTGCCACAACATCTGGCTAGTTTTTCTAATTTTTTTTAGTAGAGATAGGGTCTTGCTCTTGCTCAGGTTGGTCTTGCTCCTGAGCTCAAGCGATCCCCCTGCCTCGGCCTCCCAGAGTGCTAGGATCACAGGCACGAGCCACCACACCAGGCCACAACTCCTCATTCTCTTAACAGAAAGTGAGTGGAATGGTAGAGCTGGCCTACCTGAGATTTTCAGGATCCAGTTGTTAAACACAGCCATAATAAAAAATTAAATTATGTAAACTGACAATTAAATAAATCATATTAATAGCAAAGTTAATAAATATTCAAATCCCATGACTTCCTAATTACTTTATTACATGGTCACTGTTATCTATGGTCTTCAGGTCACTTGTGTCTACTGTATCCATGTGGTGAAAATACCAGAGAAAAGTGATCGGCTGCCTGTCTTTGTCCAGCACTATGTTCAGTGATAGCTGGTTGTTAGTTTGCAATTGCCCAAGTGGGAGTTTTTATGCCACCAAAATGCGCAAATGCTATAAATCAGGGCTTTTCCCCCAAAGACTGGGTTGTTAAACATTTGCCAGCATACCACCATAATTAATACAGTATGTCATTCTTCTTAAAGAGAAGTCTCATGATGACTTCTTTCTTCATAAAATCTAAAAACGTAATATTCCCCATGTTGTATATCAGTCCAGATTTCCTTCCTGAAATTTCTGACTTCCTGAAGAGGAAGCAGGAGGCTTTTGTCTGAACACAACACCTGAGATTTGAAACGCTGGTAGAGGGGGAGAAAGTGAGAGTAACAAGGGGCCCTGGGATCACAAAGGAGGAAACGGGCGTATTCTAACCTCATGGATATCTCAGAAATCCAGGCAGAGAAGTACACACGCCGGCCTTGCCCCTGAGAGGTCATCTGCGATAGCCCAGAACGGGAAATGACACAGGTGTCCAGCCAGATGTGTTAATAAATTATGGAGCACACAAATAGCTACATATTGCAAGGGCATTAAAAGTGCTTGATAAAGACATATAAAACTATCCCACTTTTTAAAAGGATATAAAGAGATAGAAGGTTTGTGATCCTGTCTGGGAGAGGGAGGAGCAAAAAGACAAGGAAGGAAAAGGCATCTGAATGCCAACAGTGGTTTTCATCCATGTGAGAAGAATGGGTGGGTTTTATTTCCTTTATGTTTTCCTGTATTTTCCAAATAGAAAATGAGCACATCCTACTTTCTTAGTTGGGGAGAAGAGAAAAGGAGGAAGATTACATATAAAGATTAACATTATTTAACAAAAGCAGACCCCTGTGGGGCAGCCCAGCCCTCTGTCCTACCCCTGTACCCCTGTCTTCACTCCAGGTCTCTCCCATAGGCATCTACTCTGGGGCCAGCCTTGGCTCTGGAAGGGCCGATAAAGGGACCATTGTTCTCCTGGTGACATCATTCTGCTGCCAGAAGGAGTGAAAAGCAGACCTGAAATTGGGTAAGGCCAGCCCAAAGGAAAGCAGCCTGGCCTGTCCGCCCAGAGACACGGTAGCAGGGGACAAAGTGACATCATGCTGGCCTTTGGGGCCAGGTTGAAGTCCAAAACCTCCAACTCCACACCCCAAGGTGCAGCCTGAGGCCAGGGCACCTGGCAGGGTGGGAAATAGAGGAGGAGGCACAGCAGTTGGACCCAACTCTTTTGAAGCCACCATGTCCAGGAGAAATGTACCAACCTATGCCTGGCATACAGTAGGCACGCAACGTGGTAGCTGGAGTTGTTATTCTGCCCTCTTTTATAATTATATCTTACATCGGGCACAAATCTGATAAAAGCACTTCCTTGCCCCAAACCCTCCAATACTAAATTCCAACATGCTTACCAAAGTGCCCAGCCCCTGCCCACCTTCCCAGGCTCACCTTCCACCTTCTCTTCCCCGGCTCCCTCTGCCCCAGCCACCTGGCCTTCCTCCTGTTCCCCTTGCACACCAGGTGTGGCCCCGCCACGGGGCCTCTGCACTGGCTTTCCTGCCACCTGAATGGTCCATGCCACACCAGCTGAGGCTCTTCTCTCTTTCATCCAGTTCTCTGTTCTACCAGCACCTCCAGAGAAGACTTCCCTGGCCTCTCTTCCTAAAACACACTCCTGCTGGTCCCTGCCCCTGTTATGTTTTTCTTCAGAGCCCTAATTACCAGTGAGTATGTTGTTCATTCACTAGTTTATATATTTCTTTGATAAGTCCCCTATGAGGGCTGAGACCCTGTCACATCCTCCACTGAGCATAGTACCTGGCACAAAAGAGATACTCAAGAAAAATTTCTTAATGAATGAATAAATGGGTTTTATTCCCATTACATCTCAGATTTTCTATCCTGCACCCTACATCCATTCCCAGGGCTGGAATCCTGAAGTCAACTCAGATCAGATGAGATCAGGTGTGTCCAAGGTGGTGTGGATGTAGACATGGTGTCTACTCTTAGCAGATGTATCCCAGGCTCCCCAGGCCTCAGTTTACCATCTGTAATTTGGAGATGGTGCCACAGGGTAGACACAAGAATTAACAAGAGTGAATTTGGGGAAGGTAGATACTGCCTCTGCCTGTGAGCTTCCAGCCACTGTTCCAGGAGCTGGCAGTACCAAGGTGAACCAGAGTGACCAAAACCCCAGCCTTCAGGGACCTTCCATTCTGATGGAGGAGTGAGAGAATAAACCAGTGACAAGAGACAAGAAGTAAGTACAGACTGAGGTAAATACCAGGAAGAAACAAACAGAGATGGACTGGAGAGACAGGGATTTGTCTCAGAGGGGAAGAGGGGGAAAGGGCATTTCAGCCAGATACTGTGAGGCAAAGGCCCTGGGCCTGGAAGGAGCACAGGATGACTGACAAAGAGCAGGAGGTCAGAGTGGCAAGGAAGGAGTGAGCACAGAGGACAGAGGTAGGAGCTGAGGTCAGGAGGGGGTCGGGGCCAGGTCTCATGGTGAGAAGCCTAGACTCTATTAAGTCTGGGGTAAGGCAGGGGAATGACCTGACCCCTTGAGTTACTGGGTGGAGAATGGACTGGGCTGAATGGGTCAGAATGGAAACCATGGGGTAGTTCAGTGGGCTGAACAAATACACGTCTACCTCCTAATCCCTAAAACCTGTGAATTATGACCTCACTTGGAAAAAGGGTCTTTGTAGATGTAATTGAGTTAAGAATCTCAAGGTGAGATCTTCTTGATTATCCAGGGAGGCCCTAAAGCCAGTGACAAGTATCCTTACAATAGACAGCAGAGGAAATGACAGAGGAGAGAAGGCTATGTGAGGTCAGAGGCAGAGATTGCAGTGATGCTGCCACAAGCCAAGAACACCTGGAGCCACCCGGATCTGCAAGAGGCAAGGAAGGAGCCTCCCCTAGAACCTTGGGAGGGACAGCTGACCCAGACTTCCAGAACTGTGGGAGATAAAGTTCTGTTGTTTAAAGCCCGTAAGCTTGCAGTAATTTGTCACAGCAGCCCTAGGACACTAGTACAGAGGTATATTGACTGAGATGGGGTTGAAATGGAGTTTTCAAAGACAACAGTCAGAAACATGCCTTTATTTCAAATTCTCTCCCACGAGCTAGGAGAGAGTGTGTGTGTGTGTGTGTGTGTGTGTGTGTGCGTGTGTGTGTGTTAGGGAGAGATGTTGGTGTTAGGGAGAAATGTTGGGCCCTGCTGAAGATTAAGAATCTTGTTGGGGGCACCTGTGGCTCAAGGAGTAGGGCGCCGGTCCCATATGACAGAGGTGGCAGGTTCAAACCTAGCCCCGGCCAAAAAAAAAAAAAAGAATCTTGTTGGGTACGGTGGCTCACACCTGTAATCCTAGCACTGTGGGAGGCCGAGGTGGGTGGATTTGCTTGAGCTCAAGAGTTCGAGACTAGCATGAGCAAGAGCGAGACCCCCATCTCTCCTAAAAATAGAAAAATTAGCCAGGTATCATGGTAAGCACCTATAGTCTCAGCTACTCGAGAGACTAAGGCAAGAGGATCACTTGAGCCCAAGAATGTGAGGTTGCTGTGAGCTGTGATGGCAGGACACTCTACCAGGGAGACAGAGACTCTGTTTCAAAAAAAAAAAAAATTCTAAACATCGATTACCAATCTGTGACTGACACAGTACCAAATACTCCTATGTGGCCATGGGCTGGAGGATTGAACTCTCAGCATAGGGGCTGATATTTAAACAGTGAACCCCCCTGCATCCCTTGCCATAAGAATGGCTGTGGTCCCAGCAAGGCCAACACATTCTAGAGTCCCAGCTTCACTGACTTCGGCTATGTGCCCCAAACCTGTAACTTCACCTCTCTGTGCTTCAGATTCCTCACCCACAAAACGTGAGGCTGTGCCCTCTTTCCCACAGGGATTTGACAACCAGCTCCTGGGAAGTAGAAGGGGCTCAGTGTATGTGGGATACCTGACCCTCTTCCCACACTTAGGTCAGCAGGAGAAAACTCTGATTACAATTATTGTGCTCTATACCAAATTATACACGGCAGTGGTTCTCATATCTGGATCGGGGGTGGGGAGGGCGCTAGTGATTTGTTCCCCAGGGGACACGTGGCAATGTCTGGAGATATTCCTGGTTGTCACAACCAGGGGATGCTACCAGCACCTAGTGGGTAAGACCAGAATTGATCCCACAGCGCACAGACACCCACTCCCAACCCTCACTGACACAAAGAATTATCCAGCCCAAGATAGCAACAGGGCTGTAGTTGAGAAAGTCTGCAGTAGTTTGAGGTTACACAGCCTCTATTTTAAGACAGGTCCCTCATTTTCAGCACATATAGGACTTATTTACATGTTGGTATGCTTTAAGCTCTATGAAGACAGGAGTTTTGTCTGTTTGGTTCACGGCCAGATTTCCTGCGCCAGCATCGCTTATAGGTAACTGATAAATACTGGCTGAATAAAAAGGCGAGTGAATGGATGATGAAACACAAATGATACCTACTCACGCTTTGCGCAGGGCCAGGCACACAGCAGATGCTCACAAAAAGACCACCCCGTTCTAACTGTGCTTTGATAGGACGCCATTCTCGGAAGGCGGGACTCATGTTCCCAGAGGCTGAGCTCTGGAAAGGGACTTGCAATGAACACTCTTTGAGCACCTGCTGCATGCCAGGGCTGTGCTGGCTCTTAGTTGGCCCCATCCCTTTGAATCACCCTCTAGACCAGTCCCAGTCAAATCCCATTTCACAGATAAGGACATCAATGCTGCAAAAGGTGATTCTGCTTGCCCAGCCACTCAGCTGGCATACGCAGTGCTGGCACTTGGCGCAGGCCTGTCTGGCTTCTAAGCCCTCTCGGCACAGCATCCTGTGTCCCCAGAGATCCATTTCCTGCTTTTCTTCCAAGCTTGGCCCCAGTGGCATTGTCGTTGTTCCTGGGTTCTGGAATTTTCTGTCTGGCCTCTAACTGGAGTCTTCCAAGTCTCCTGAGCTAAACTCAGCACAGCCAGCTCCTGTCTCAGGCAACACACTGGTCTACAGCACAGACTTGCCTCTTCCTGCCTTTGTAGCTCACAGACAAAGCATTTGTTTTTTCCTCTTTCCTCCTTTTATTCCTTGGACACAGAGGCAGGCCATTAGCAAATTACTTTTTCTAAAGGCTGGCTTTAGAAAACATTTCAGGGCACGCCTTTGAGGGTTATTTTATGCCTGTGATGGATTCTTCTATGTGGCTCTAAGTAAATATAAGCCAGAGACAGGAATCAGGATGCACTGAATGGATTATTTAGATAAATCACTTACAAGTACAGGACCAAAACCCTGCCCTCTCCCAACCCCAGCCACAGGGATACTGCTGGTGCTCTGAACTCTTAAGTAATTGTCTATGGCTTTCCAAAGTTTCCTCTCATAAACCAAGTATTTAAGGGAAATAAAAGGGGAAAGTGTAGACTTTCCAGTTCAGTGATCTTTGATGGGATGATCTGAGAAAAAAGGATTGGTTGTCATATTTAAGGCACACACACCACACGTTAAGCACAGCTACCCCCACCACACGTTAACCAGCACATCAATGAACGATCACCCCCATTTCACAGAGGAGGAAAATGGAGAGCAGGGAGGGGAGGAGCCCAGCCAAGGTGACACAGCTGGGAAATGGCAGAGGTGGGATTTGACCCCTGGCAGCTGGACCCCAGGTCTGTGTTGACTTCTCTCCAGGACTATTCCCATCTCAACTCCAGCTTCACAGAAAGAAGGCATTTTTAAGCGCGCACCTACTATGAGCCTAGTGCTGTGTTGGGAGCTCACTTCACTCTCATAGCAAGTGCATGCTTCTTATTTCACAGAAGAGGAAACTGGGCTTAAGAACCAGTCAAGGCCCCTCCATTAGGATCTGACAGGTCTGATTCAGGCTGTCAATGCCAGCTGGTACCCACCACTTAGCAGATGCCAAATGCTAAACGGGAACGAGCCTGAAGCCCAAATTTTCTTAGCACATATTTATGCTGTGGTGCACTGGCCACCTTCATTCACTCAACCAGCTAAGGAGGCTGGTCCTGTTGGTGGCACCAACCTGTTACATGGGACAAGGAGGCCCAGGGGATTCAGGCCAATGCCTGGGGTCACATAGTCTGCAGGGCAGAGGGCAGGGGGCATAAATATAGCCTGACTGTCACCAAATCCCACACCCTGAAAGAGAGCAAGTGATGGAGAGAGAAAGAAAGAAGGCAGGGTGGGGGTGTAAAGCAGAAAGACATACCCAGAGACAGGAGCAGACATAAACACAGACACAGAGGGACAGACAGAGACATGGAAAGAATTAAGGAGATGACTCTTCCCTGAGCCAGGTCCCTGGGCATAGTTTGGGTTGGAGGCTCTGTCCCATAAATTCAAGCTACACTAATTTGTGCAGGGCCACAAAAGAGCACAAACCCACACAGCAAGGGGAAGTCCTATTAATAAGACGTGTCATGATCAAGTACTCAGCTTCTGGCTTGGATTTGTACCTGCCTGCTCTGGTTGCTGTGTGACCTGAGGTAAGTCAGTACACCTCTCTGGACCAGCAGAGGGGATGCTGAGTCCCTGTGCCTATCAGGGCAGCTGTGAGTTCTCAGTGACCTTGAGTATACAGGTCTAGCTTGGGGTTCCATCCCTAAATGCTGGGTCCCTTCATGACTATTGGCACTCATGCTAAGGAAGAGCCCAGAGAAGGAGTTGGCTTAGCCCTTTGTCCATCCTCAGATGCTCCCTGGAACTGGGCCTACACAGTCAGGTGGCAGCAGAAGTCTCCGGCTGCGAAAATGCCAGGCTTCTCTTCAAGTCATTCCTGGTTAATGACATGGTCGTCCCTGAAGTTATCGAGATGGAGGGAGGCAAGTAGTGGTAATTCCCCTGAGCGTGGGGAATTGCTGTGCTTCCCCAGACAGCTACCTTTCCTTCTCTGGGCCCAGTTCTACCCCTGCAAATCATCATGAATGTCTCCGAGATTGATCGGCACTGTACCCTAGGTCAAGTTTTTGCCCATTAGCTGTCTCTCTGCCCTGCTCTCCCAAGCCCTATGTAGCCTGCTGGAGTGAGAAACTGGCCTGAGGCCTGTCACCCTAGGTCACTCACACCAAGCCTACAGGTTAGTGGGCAAAGCTGCCCACCACCTCAGGTCCCCCAAAGCCCTCTCCCTTGGTAATCAGATGAGAGCCTCCTTTTGCTCAACAATGGACGGAAAAAAGACACAAGTCAACATGCATATGATAGAGACACTTGGTTTTGTCCTGCGAGGGTGACAGGAGATGAAGCAGGTGCCCACTAATCCTCCCTAAAAATAGGGGAGGATGAACATTTGTGTCGGCGCCTGGAGCATCCACGCTTAAAGATAAATCAACCGGCAAAACAAGCTCAACTCACGTGCTGGTCCTGTCCACAAAGACTTTGAATCCAGTGAAAATTTCCTGACCAACTTTGGGGCAGAGAGGAATCCCACACTCAGGGGAATTACCACGACTTGCCTCCCTCTGGAGCTTGGGGAACAGGAAATGCCTGGGCTTTGATTGACAATTATTCTAGAAGAAGTAACTTTCCTGGGTTGATAAAGGGGGTCCCCTCCCCAGGAGTAGTAGAGGGGAGGAGTTTTTAACTGTTGATTTTAATATTTTTTAAAACATAATAAGCTTACAATATCTGGCGGCTCCGAATCTGTCTGCCTTTTCCTCAGTGAAGAAAATCTCTGTTGGCTGCGGGCAGAGAAGCGGCGGAAAGACTCCCGACTCCGGGAAGCGAGGTGTCGGAAGGAGGAGGTACGCTTGAAGGGGGTCCGGCCACCGGGCTCTCCGCTCGTCCGTTCGTGGCCCACTGTGGTGGTCACTAAATTTAGAGCTTCCTGGAAGGACCTCCGCACGGTGCCTACCCACTGGGTCATGTGGTTTTGGGCCACGCTGAGTTTGTCTCCCAGGTAATCCATGGGGCTGGCTGGGAGGAGAGGGGAGGTGGAGGTGACACGAGGAGAAAGCAGTTACAAAGCCAGTGTCCGCTTCCTTCATGGAAGTTCTGGGCTTGACTGGAGGAGAAAAAAAAAAAAAAAAAAAAACCCTGCAGCTCTCTTCAACCAAACCAAGGGTAGATAAACACTGCTGAGCCAGCAGCCGGCTGCATCCGCGGTCTCGCTCAGGATTAAGAGGCAGCTAAGTGCCAGGCTGGGAGTCCACCCCTTGGAGTTGTAGAGTCAACACGCTGGGCGGTCCGGTCTCCAGTTCTGAGTGCTCACCGGGCTGGATTGGTGGCCACAGGAGCTTTGGGAGGAATGGGGCAGCTGTGCTCACTCTAGGGCGTGACGATCCCTGAGCAGGGGGAGGGAGAGGGGCTGGCTGCAGGTCCCCTGTTCTCACTTCCCTTCCAGCAGGTAGCCCCTCTGGAGCTCACACTGCAAGGTGCTGGGGGACAGGCTGCCGCCTGCTGCTTGCAGCCCCAGGCCCAGCTGCTCACCTGACCCGTGCAGGTTTTCTGTCCTCTGGCTGGAGATTCCAAACCTGTCCGCCAGCAATCAGTTAGCTCATTTCCGGAGGTAGCCCCCAGGGCCCCTGGGTCCTCTGGCTGAGCAGCCTTGGATGACATCAGCCCCCCATCTTGTCTTAGAGAGGGGCTACGCTGCCCAGGAATGCGGGAGGGGCCCCAGGGAGGCGGAGGCTGCTGCTGCCAGGGGAGCTGACGTCCGCCCCCATTTTTTTCCTCCCCAAGTCCCAGCTCGCTCACTGTCCCTCAGGGCTGATGGTAACTTCACGTGCCTGACAGCATACCCACCCTATGCCCTCCCCGCAGGCACAGGAGGAAATGTGGCAGCCTGTGTGTGCATGTGTGTGCAAGTATGTCGGAGATCTGGGAGCCCCTGGAAGGTTAGCACAGCTAACTGCTTCTGCTCTAGGTTACAAGGCTGTGTCTTGGGACGGCTCTGGCTGGCTGTCAGTCTGTCTCCCTCTCGTGGTCTGTTTCACAGTGGTTTCTCAGCCTCTCTTTCCTCCCTCTCCTTGTGTCTCAGTTTCCACTTGCTTTAAGCTTGTGTCTCTCTCTAGCCCTCTGCTTTCTCTCTCTCTCTCTCTTTCTTCCCCCCTCCCTCCCTCTCTGTAGACTTTCCAGCTTTCTCGCCCTCCCTTCCTGGAAAGAAACACCTGGACAGGTGAGATAGCCCCCAGGTCCCCCAAGGAAGGACTGGAGAAGGCTGCTTTCAGTCCAGGTGGGGTTGCCATGGCAACCTGGGGGCACAGCATCTGCCCCATGCTGGGCAGCAGGCTCTCACAGGGAGCCATGGGAATGATTCATGGTTTATACTGGGTCACATGAGCTTGCTGGACTTTATTAACTCTTAAGAAGCTGGTATACAGAGCAGGGGATGGGGAGGACAAGATTGTAGTACCTGAAGACTGCAAGAGGTGCATTTCCGGGATTGTTACCCAGGGGACATGAGCAGCTGGCTTCTGGACCTAACACACACCTACTGAAGGAGCTTTACCCTTCCAGCTGGGATTCATGCCCTGCACACCCTCTACACATGAGGAAATGCAGACTCAGAGACATAGATTCATAAGCCCAAGGTCACACAGCAAGCACGTCATCAGGGTGTGCATGGGAGCTGGTCCCTCCCCACCATTTTCATAGGTCTGACACAGCACCAGCCCCGAGTTAGAGCCTGGCAAATATTTATTTTGGAAAACCAAGTCCAAGATTGAAGCCCAGGTCAATCCAACTGCATCATGCGTTCTTTCCACCACCACCTCCCTTCAGTTTTGAGCAAATATTTGCTATCTAGACACTGGTAAAGGGGCATCACTTGAGAAGGTTTGTCACAAAGGCCTCTCTAACAATGCAACTCTTTCTTCTCTGGATTCCTAGGCCTATGGCTGCTCATTTGCCCATTCATTCTTTTGCTCATTCATTTAATAAACATTCGAAAAGTACATAGTCTGGGTCAGGCACTAGAAAGAAATTAAGAATGAAGGTTTCACAGCTCAGCAGTTGTCTATGATGGTGGCGCTCCTATTTACTGAGAGTATACTAAGTGCCTAAGGTAATTCTAAGCATTCACAGGAATTAACTCATGAATTCTACACGAACCCATTTGACAGAGGACAAGATTGACATCCACAGAGGTGAAGTCATATACCAAGGTCATCCAACCTGACAAATGGTCTCCAAGATGGCTCCCAATGATCCTTGCCCTCTCTTATCCATACCCTAGTATGGTCCCCTCCAGCAAGGAATCAAGGTTGGTCTCTGTGCTCAGCAGAGCAAGACAGAAATGATGGTTTGTGACTCCCAAAGCTTGGTGATAAAAGGTATCACAGCTCTGACCTTGTTCTCTGAGATGAGGCTAGGGAATTCAGTTGCCATGCTATGAAGATGCTTGAGCAGCCCTATGGAAAACCCAGATGGAGAGAATCTGAGGCCCCCAGCCAACAGCCAGGATCACTTGCCAGCTACATGACTGAGCCACTTTGGAAGCAAATTCCCTACACCAGTCAAACCCTTACAGGACCATAGCCATAGCAAACATTTTGATTACAACCTTGTAAGAAACCCTGAGCCAGAGCTACTCAACCAAATTGCTCTCAAAATCCCAAAAGACACAAATACCTGGTCCATGAGAAAATGCAAGGTTGAAGAGAGAGTGGGGGGCAGTTTACACAAGGGGCTTTCACAGCAGGCTACATGCCCTACATGTTAGGAAGCACTATCCCATCATGCAGATAAAGAAATGCTGGGGTCCATACCCCTACCTCCATACCTGTCTGGCTCTACCCTCTTCCACATGCAGCCTCCCAGGTCCCAGAGCTTCTAGCTTCTAATGTTTGCCCATTTTCCTTTCACAGAGCATCCCCAGAAAGCCCCTACACCAGGCAGGCCAGGGACTTCCAGGGCAGGAACAGGAACAGCTGAGAATGAGCTGAGTTCTCCCCCATCAGGCCCCAGAAAAGCCATGCCAGAAATACCTAGAGAGCTAAAAGGGAATGCAGCTTTTTAACAGACCATCTGGACAGAGTAGTGAGAAATCTACTGGGAATCAAAAATGTTAAAATCAAAGCAGTAAGTAAAACACCTTCAAAATGACCAGACCCAGTGCTGGCAAAGCTATGGTGAAACAGACAAATATATCCACAGCAGACAAAAGTAAAAATTGGAATATATAGTATAACTTCTGACAATCTAAGGGACTGTAACAAACTGGTCAACATACTGAGGTGGTCAACATAAGGAATTAGGCTTACTGTACATACGGTACATGTCTCCTTAAATGAGGTCAACTTAAGGAGGTGATCAATGTAGGGAGGTGGTCAACTATGGAGGTTCTACTGTATTTCCTAGAGGAAATTTAACACCTTAGATCAAACATCCTAAAAGATAATGGTTTTCCAGTTAAAGGCACACATGCTCAAGTGCAGGGCTGAAGTGTGTTGATATCTATAATTTACTGTGAAATGCATAAAAAAATCTAAGATGGATAAATGGCCAGATTTTTACAAAGCAAATATGGATAAATGTTATCAATTGTAGAATCTATCTGATAGGTGCACGTGTGTTCCCTATATAATCTTTCTGTATGTTTGAACATTTTCATAATAAAAGGCTGGTGGATGAATATGCCTGACTCATCCCTATAATTAATGATCCAATTCCACACAAAGGACAAAAGAATGGATATATGTGTAAACAGCTACAAGTATATTCAACACGGTCACATACATAATTATGGAAACTAGTAAGAACCTAATTGTTCGACAAAAAGTAACTTGCTCAGTGCTGTACTAAGCCATATTGGAGCCAGAGGCAAAAGGAAAAAGCTCAGTTTTTCTGATCCTGTCTTTATTGATAGTGTTGATTCTTTGCTCAGGTATATTCATTCATTTAATTCTTCAAAAAAAATGCTGAATTAAAATATCATTTCCCTTGATTGTGGACTTTAATGGCTCTTAATTTTGTGCCCTACCTAAGTGCCTCATTTACCTTTTCCAACCTTGCTAAATCAATGTAGTATCTTTATAGACAATGGGTTTGGAGACCCACCTCTAGCCCTCATTAGCTGTGTAACCCTAAGCAAGTTGCTTAAGCTCTCTGGTTTTCACTGTCATTGATGTAGCTGGTGTCTCTTCCTGACCAAGATCTCCTTTTCTAGAAGGGGCACCCATCCTTCAGCGACTGTGTTAACCACAGGAAGCTCTACCCTTCTCTAGAGAACTGTCCTCGCTCAAGGTTATGCTCAGATGGCCAAGCCGATGACTGACTACTACAGAACACAAAACCTAGGTCCCCTTGCCTTAAAATAAACTCATTGGTGCAATTCACATTGTAGAGGTCCTCATGAGATTAGACTGAGGCCAGACCTCTGTTGAAGGAAACCATGTCTGGACTTAGATTCTTCCCATCCTAGCTTGCTGCCATAGGTTCTTACAAGTTTCACCTAAGAGCTTTCCTTCCATCAACCACTACACAAGGATTCCCATCTCAGTCTCTGCTTCCAGGGAACCTGACCAGGGACCACCATCACCACCACCATCATCACCATCTACTGGGCATTGACTATGCCAGATATTGTATCACATCATGGATTACACCATCTGCTCCTCCCAACAATGAAATGAGATTCGTATTATAATTATTATTCCCATTTTACAGACAGGAAAATTGGGGAAGAGAGAAGTTCAGTGACCAGCTCACTGTCATACAACCATTAAGTGATAGAGTTTACTACCACAGCCTCATATCTATGACAAATTTAGAGGGTGCCCATCCAAATCAGTTTGGATGACAGACGAGTGCCCAGAAAAGCAGACCAAATGGCAGACAGGATCGCACAGTTCTGCCTTCTTCCACAAGGGGGGAAAAGGGTGCACAAGTGAGCTGAAAAGCTGGATGCCTGCTGTTCCCTCTCGCCTTCCTTTAGGTACAGTGTGGTCTGAAAGTGTGACTATAAAAAGCGTCGCTTCCCCAAAACTGGGGCAGCACAAGCATTTTTTTCCTCCCAGAGGACTTTTTATGCAAACTCTTCTGTTCTCTCCAGGAAACTCTTGGGATGCTGCTGGGCATTAAAAAAGAAAGAAAACTCTATTTCCTACATAATTAATCCAAAACAAAAATGCTGAGATCCAGGAAACAAATGGGAATTACACCCACAATGTGAGGTGAGGTACAGAAATCACCATTTCCAGATAAGTGTGCGTTGTTAACAGAAATCTGAATGCGTTGGTCATTCATTCATTCAACAAACAGCCTGGCAAATTAGCTAGCTTTCTGCTAGCCTTGTGCTGAGCCTGAGGAGACCTACAGCTCCTAAAGACCTCGGTACATCTACCTAATTTGCAGATGTTAAGGGGGGAGGGTGTCCCAACAGATACCCTCAAACCTGGGGCTATATATACCATTTTCTTCCCCCAAATCTGATACAAATGTGTGTACTCTCAAGAATCTCTGGTCTGGTGGGAGAAAAAGCCAGGGAAAGCATGAAAAATTGCCATGCAAGTGCCGAAGGCCATGATAGACATATGGATAACATACTATGGGAACCTAAGAGAAGGAGGCAAAACCTAACCAATAAAGTAAATGGTTGAGGAAAGAAGACCAAAGAGAAAATGGTGACTTACTGAGTCCTTGCCATTAGGAGAGGGATATCTGGGTAGGGCTTTGAAGGATAAATAGGAGTACTATATACAGGAGGACTAAAAGAGAGACCAGCAGGTGCAAAGGTCAGGAGGTGTGGCCACATTCATCTTGGCTCTGGGATTTTGCACATGCTGTGTCCCTGCCTCAGGCTTCCTTCTCCTCCTCTCCTGTCACTACTAGACCTGTCCCACCCCCAGGACAACCTACAGCCATTTACAAATCTCCCCCAGGAGGTCTCACTTATATGAACTTCTTCGCAGCCTACTTCCTAAAAGACTGGACATTCCGGGACTGCATTCTAGGCTAAGAAGTGTGCTAAATGATACGGATAAAGAAGGGGATACAGTGGAAATAATAACCACCATTAATTGAGGATTTAATGTGCCAGGAAATGACAACTCACACATCTAACTCTCAGAACAACACCACAGGGTAGTCCTGTTAGTAATCACCCCCATTTTATGGAGGACACTGAGGTTTAAAGAGCTGAGGGGACTTGTGGAAGGGGACTTGTGCAAGGTCACTGGAAAAGTGACCAGTGGGAGCTGGAAAGTAGGACTCTGGGACCCAAACTCTAACCTGATTTCAAAGCCTTTAACCACCTCATCCTTTCCCCCTTCCAGGGCAAAAGCCACACTCTATCCACACCTCCAGGACTCCTTAAAATGGCCAACTCTGCCCCCAAGTCCTGTGCACGAGGGTGGTGACTATTGTTTACCCCAAGGCCTCCTGAGAGGGTAAAAAATGCCTTCAGAAGGACTTTACTGGTTGTTAATCCATCAGTTTCTTGCCTAGAGATTAATTCCCAGACCTGGTGTAGGAAGAGCTGACTCATGAACCCAGCTTAAACCTATTTTTTTCTCCCCTTTAGATGGAGCAATATGGTCAGAGGGCCAGCCAATGGCTCAGTCTCTCTCCAAGGCCGGCATCCTTCATGTCCCGAGTCATGATTTCCTCATCCTAAAGAGGATATAGAAAGTCCACCCACTTCAAAAGGTTAAGACAAGGAAATGACTGGGATAACTCCTTCTCAGCACACTTGATACAGAATGGCACAAAGGATGAGAATCTCTCATTGTTCAAACAACTCAAAGGATCCCAGACAGTCAGAATCAGGACAACCAGGACGATGGACCTAGGCCAACCTCCTCATTTAACTAAAGAAACAGGCCCAGGTGCAGGGCAGTTCCAAGGCCACACAGTCAATCTGTGGCAGCTGCCCTCTGATTTCTCAAAGGAGTTGTGCATGATCTGACTTTGACAGTGTCCATGTCTTACCTTCTTGTCTTACCTTTCCTCCAAACTGGGACAGACTATCACCCTGGGATGTGGCTTGCCATCTTTTATCCAGCCCTTTGCACGTGCTGTTCCTCCTACCTAAGACACCATTCCACCCCTTCCTCATGAGATCCTCCACAGCTCAGCTTAGATACTCTCCCCTCTTAGAAGCCTCCTCTGATTCCTTATGCCCACCTCTGGGCTTCCACCCTGCCTATGTTACCCCCACTAAATCACTTAGCACGCGGGGCTGTAACTCAGTTTGCCCATTCGTCTTCCCCACCAGATGCTGAGCTCACCCTGGCTACTTTGTGTCTTTAGCAGGCACTCACCACGCCTACCACCCTACCACGTGAGATAAAGGAATTACTGAGGCTTGAACCTGAGGCAGAGAACTCCCAACATCCCTCTCCCGTCTTAGAGTCTTAGACTTGTTTCCAAGGCAACAAGGAAAAGAATTCTGATAAGGGCCAAAAAATAGAAATGACTTAAAGTTACAAGTCAATCCCGGATTATTTATAAACCAGGTCCAAGACTATTTCCTTGTGTTCATTTGTCACAGTCTTCTTCAAACAGCCCTGTTAGTGACCCTTATAAGATGTCTTTAATTAACCTTGAGAGGAGGTTTAAAAAAAAAAAATCATCTGGAAAGGAAATTCTTTCTAGAAACAGCCAGAAACCTCTCACTCTTTTTTTTTTAATCAGGCCTCACCCTTAGCTCAAATGGAATGGAGTATTTTCCATACTGGGGAGAGTCTGCTGTGGCCCTCTTTGGCTGTGAAGCTGGTCAGTAATTACAGCCCCTCTTCCTAGAGCCGGCACCTGACAAAGCTTTGAGCCCCAGCTTCCTCTAAACTGGACACAGGCAGGCGAGGGCCCCGAATAATTCATCTTGCTGGGACACCTGGTGGTTCTGCGAGTAATTGGCCCCTGGGAGCTGCCACCCTCTCCTTGGGTATTCCAGAAAAGGAAGGGGAGCCCTTTGGGGTTTTTGGCTGCGCTGCCTGTGGTTGGGCAGCACGTTTCTTTCAACCACAGTGGCTGAAGTTCCACATTTTGGGGTCAGTTAGCAAAAGAAGGCAAATGCTCTCAGGGAAGAACAAATTAGAGCTGGGATAAGGAATATATGACATCCTCCCAGAAATGTATGTCCGACCAGTGAATTTGCTACCCTGGGCTGAAGTGCCCACTAAGCAGCACCCAAGATTTAAAAGATCTCCATGAAGATAATAGAAGATTGGAAGAATTAACAGAAGACTTTTCTTTCTTTGCACCCTCCCTCTCATCCTTCTGACCAGAACGAACCTCTTACTGAGTCCCCACTGTGCACCAGGCATAGCAATGAAATAAAAGACCCATCGATGGCCTCGGGAGCTATTTTACTATAGAGTTATATTATACTGTAGTCAGCATAACAACATTATTGCAGCAGTCCTCATTCAAGAAGGACGTACTGTGTGCCCTAACACCCCCTTGATGTGTGTAACCCAGGAAGGTTGTGATCCCCATTATACATACACACGAGAAGAAGGAGACTCTGAATAATGAAGTCACTTGTCCAAGTCACATGGCCACTACATGCAGAGCTGTGACTTGAACCTTCGTCTGGTTGAACTCAAAGTCCATGCCCTTAACCACCAGGCTAACCTGCCCCTATGAGCACCCTCGTTTGTGTCAGCTAGATTATGGGGTACAGAGATGTCATCATGGAAGGAAAGGCCTTATCGTATGTTCTTCATTCTCTCCTCTCCTCTTCACTTCCTCCTACTCAGACTCAGGTTGGTCACGAGCCCAAATAAAGCCTGATGGTGAAAACACAAAGTTTCCCAAGATGGCTTTAGGGACCCCACTCCCATCATCAGGGCCAATAAAATCTCAACTACATACACAGATAGCTCCAGTGACAGGCGGTCTAGGTGGCCTTGCATCCTGCACTCTTCTGACCCAGGCTGAATGGAAGAGAGGAGGCTGTGGCCCTAGGACTACAGACCTGGGTTTGAGCACTGCCAGGTTCTGCCCCTCACCACTGTAGGGCCACAGTGGTGCCCACCCCATCCTCTCTGGGCCTTGACTCTTTAAGGCAGGGGTCCTCAAACTACGGCCCAAGGGCCACATGCGGCGGTGTGATTATATTTGTTCCTGTTTTGTTTTTTTACTTCAAAATAAGGTATGTGCAGTGTGCATAGGAATTTGTTCATAGTTTTTCTTTTTTTTAACTATAGTCCAGCCCTCTAACGGTCTGAGGGACAGTGAACTGGTCCCCTGTTTAAAAAGTTTGAGGACCTCTGGGGCGGCGCCTGTGGCTCCATGAGTAGGGCGCCGGCCCTATATGCCGAGGGTGGTGGGTTCAAACCTGGCCTGGGCCAAACTGCAACAAAAAAATAGCCGGGCGTTGTGGCGGGTGCCTGTAGTCCCAGCTGCTCGGGAGGCTGAGGCAAGAGAATCGCGTAAGCCCAAGAGTTAGAGGTTGCTGTGAGCCGTGTGACGCCACGGCACTCTACCCGAGGGCGGTACAGTGAGACTCTGTCTCTAAAAAAAAAAAAAAAAAGTTTGAGGACCTCTGCAGGTAACCAAACAGGAAGTTATAGCAGAGACCAACTCAAAACCCCCACTGTGCCCTCTCAAGGGCACCAGACCCAGGTTCAAATACTGTGGGTCCTCAGGTGGGCTTCTTTTGCTTGAGTTGCATTTTCCAAAGGGAAATCAAGACACCTAGCTCCCAGGTAACTGTGCGAGCTGAGAGCACACAGGAGGTCCCCCACAGCAGTCAGCAGGACAGCATCGGACTCCAGTAGGAGATATCACGGCTGGAGTACTCACATTTTGCAAAACACACTTACAAAGACAAATGTTCTGCTCCCCAGTCCAAATCAACATCTGCTCAAATGCTGCTTAGATGATTAATATTTCCCGTTATCCTCACAAGCGCAGTTGAGGGCAGGTTCCTCACGTCCGACTGCCTGGGTGCCCAGCTCCCTGCTTTGTGACCCCGGGCTAGGGCCTTGCCTTCTTTCATCTTCACCTTTCTTGCTTTTAAAAGAGGTGCAGGCCCTTCTTAACAAGGGGCACTTAGATGATGTGTTCTGGCCACCTCATGACAGCAAAACAACTATCCCCATTGTAGAGAGGAGAAAACTGAGGTTGACAGTGTGAAGGCCGGAAGTTGCGCAGCAACTCAGCAGTTAATTCTAACTTGGAGGCCAGTGCTCTGCACTGCCCACTCAGCATCTATGGCTCAAAGGCCAAGGTGACAGTGGTGCTTCTGGTCTCCCACACCCTTATCATTTCTATCACTCAGCTGCCACCCTCTGGCCTGTGCCTCATCCCAGTGCCACTGTGAGCTAAGCAAGTGGTCCCCACTTGCCGATTGCCGACGCCTCCACACAAGAGCGGCTTTCTCCTGACCCGGTTTGAAGTCCGCTGTCTTGTGCTTGCTCGTCTGCATGCACACAGCGCCTCTTCTGTGCTGCCTACACAGTGCTGGGAGCCACGATGTGCTGGGCAGGGCGGGGAGGGGAGGAAGGGGGCATCCAGGCAGTCCTGGCATCTTGACAAAGGGGTATCACCCCATGGGTCCCCTTGGCTGCTCACCTTTTAGGTACAAGGCATAGCCCAGTGGCCTCAGAGTCCTGGACTAGCCTGGATCTAAACCCCACCAGAACCCCCCATCACCAGGGCCACCAAGGAAGGACCCCCAGCTCCCTCCACCCAGTTACTTCCTTCTGAGATTAGCCTCCAGCAACCCCAAGCCACCTGCTGGTTTCCTGAACCCCGAAGTTTCTTGTTTTTGAGTCTGGGCTCAAGTTACCTCCCTAGAATACCTCTCCTCAGCCTTCCTATCACAGTACCCTTCATCATATTTCAAAGTAATTGGCATTTTCCTAATTATGTATTATTACTGTCGCTCTAAGGAAGACTCACAGTAGCAGAAACCTTGGGTGTCTCATCCTCTGCTCTTGCTCCTCCGTGCCTCGCACATGGGAGACACTCAGTGAAGTGTTTGCTGAACAGATGGATAAACGAATGAACTGAGGAAGGGAAGGAAAGAGAGGAGAGAATAGAAGAGAAGAGGAGAAGGAGAGGATGGAATACTATTTTCTTTATAACTCTACCATTTCCCTGACCCTTTCCCTACCAATTCCCACCCATCTCGTAAGACTTCCCACTGATGTTCCCACCTCCAGGAAGGCTTCCTGCCACCTTCCCCACTCACTTACATGCCCCCTCTGGGCTGCACAGCCACTGCCTATCAAATCCTGGCTAAGGAGTCTGGGGAAAAGTTTGCTGGGTGTACTAAGGGGAGAAGACTTCCTCCCAATGCACCCCTCTTCCTCAGCTGGATGTTGTCAAGTCTCCCTAGGATGGCTGGAATATTGGCAGCCATTCTGGGACAATGGGGAACAAGATGCTGAGGGAAGAATGGGAAGGTGTAAAGAGCCTGGGTTGATCGACTAATCATAGCTTTGGAAAACTTTCCATAAAGATAGTAAATATTACAAGCTTTGCAAGTCACATGCAGTCTCTGTCATATGCTCTTTGTCTTTATGGGGATTTGGGGGGTTTTGTTTTGTTTATGAGACAGATTCTCATTCTGTTGTCCAGGCTAGAGTGCTGTGGCACTAGTTCAGCTCACAGCAACTGCAAACCCCTGGGCTCAAGTGATCGTCCTGCCTCGGCCTCCTGAGTAGCTGAAACCACATGTATCTACCACAATGTCCTGCTAGTTTTTCTACTTTTAGTAGAGATGGGGTCTCATTCTTGTTCAAGCTGGTCTCCAATTCCTGAGCTCAAGCAATCCTCCTGCCTCAGTCTCCCAGAGTGCTAGGATTACAAGTATAAGCCACCACCTCGCCTAGCCATTTTTATTTTTTTTAAACAACCTTTTAAAAATACAAAACTCACTCTTAGCTCATAAGCCATAGTTTGCCGAACCCTGCACTATACCCATCAACCACCAGATAAATTATGTGAGGGGTACACATTCTTATTGTCTGACCCATCCTTATAGGTTCTTTTGTTACCTTCAGCATCTTCAAAAGTATCTTTGCTGATAAAATGACAAGGCTGGATTAGGTGTCGGTTAGGATGTGCAACAACTAGCCCCCTCATATACTGCAGCTGGGGATGCAAAATGCTACGAACACTTTGCATAAACAGTTTGGCAGTTTCTAAAAAAAAATTAAGAAGTTTAATATATACCTACCATATGATTCAGCCATTTCAACCTCAGGTATTTACCCAAGAGACAAAAGCATATGTCCATACGACAACTTATACACAAATGTTCATAACAACCCCCAAATGGGATCAACTCAAATGCCTACCAACAAGCAAATGGATGAACAAAACGGTACACATAGGCAGTGGAATAGCACTTAGCAATAAAAAGGAGTGAAGTGGCTCGGTAGCTCAGCAAATAGGGCGCTGGCCACATACACCAGAGCTGGCGGGTTCGAACCCGGCCTCGGCCTGCTAAACAACAATGACAACTACAACAAAAAAATAGCTGGGCGTTGTGGCGGATGCCTATAGTCCCAGCCACTTGGGAGGCTGAGGCAAAAGAATCACTTGAGCCCAGGAGTTGGAGGCTGCTGTGAGTGGTGATGCCATGCACTCTACCAAGGGTGACATAGTGAGACTCTGTCTCAAAAAAAAGTGAACTATTGATACACACCACACCATGGATGAATCTCTGAGTAATTATGCTAAGTGAGAGAAACCAGATACAGAACAGAATAGTATACGATTCCATTTATATAAATGTCTGTAAAATAAAAACTCATCTATGCTGATAGAAAACACATCAGTGGTTGCTTAAGGACAGGGATGTGGGGAAGGAGGGATTACCAAGGGGTAGGAAGAAGCTTTGGGGAATGATGGACAATATTCATTATTTTCACTGTGGCAATGAATCCATGGGAGTATTCATATGTCAAAACTCACTAGATTGTACACTTGAAATACATAGTTTATTATGTGTTAATTATACTTCCCCCAAACTGTCAAAAAATAAATAAATAACAGTGGTGGTTCTTCTAATAGGCAGAAAGAACTCATGGGGAAGCCCTGGCCAAGCCCAACAGAGCAGTGGGGAGGGAGGCTGGAAGCCTGAGAAGCCGGGAGCCCCACAAGGCCTTATGTCTTAAGTGATAGGTCCCATCTCTTTGTGTTTGTTTTTTTGTTTTGTCTTGTTTATTTTTGAGATGAGGTCTTGCTGTGCTGTCCAGGCTAGAGTGGGGTGGTGTCATTATAGCTCACAGCCACCTCAAAACTCCTGGACTCAAGTAATCCTCCTGCCTCAGTCTCCTCAATAGCTAGGACTATAGGCACCCACCACACTGGCTGGATAATTTTTAGTTTTTTGTAGAGACAGGGTCTCACTATTGCTCAGGCTGGTCTCGAATTCTCCGACCTCAGCCTCCCAGAGCACTAGGATTACAGGCAGAAGCCATCTTGCCCAGTCAGCTAAGATCATTTCTGTTTCCTCTATGATATAGCCGAAGACAAGTGAAACCAAGCCCTTGAACATTCTCACTTTGGTAACCAGGGGACAGAGAGGCAGCCTTTGGGGACTGCTTGTGGATAAGTGGACTCAGCTACCACTCCGGCCCCACTACAACCAAGAAACCATAAGGCCCCACGTAGGCTGTGCTGAGCACCCACCCATGAGCCTTTTTTGGAGTTCCCAACTGCCAGAGCTAGTGTGTGCGGCGTCAGGCTCACTACGTACCCTGCAGATGGTCTCTTCTCATCTGACCAGGCCCAGGGACCACAACGGAATTCCACAGAAGCTCTAGACTCATGTCTCCCACTCATCACAGAGGGATGGGAAGAACTCCCACCTCAGCTCTCCAACAACCATCTGCAGCAGGCAGGGAACAAGTCCCGATCTGTAGGTCCAGACCCCTTCTCGGCCTGATCCCAGTGACAGCCCAACTGCTGGTGCACCCAGCAGAAGACTGGCCTCCCTCCTGCAGGTGCTGTCAATTCAAAGAAGATCTCTGTTCTGGCCAGGAACAACAGGACCAGAGACAAGGGAGGAAAAAGCTGAGGCCAACTGGAGAGTTTAGGTCAAGCTAAATCTTATGGGGCCAGAGAAAAAAGGAAACCCAACTATGAAAGAAAAGAAAAAGGGTTCAAGGGTTCGGGCGGCACCTGTGGCTCAAGGGGTAGGGCGCCGGTCCCATGTGCCAGAGGTGGTGGGTTCAAACCCAGCCCCGGCCAAAAACCAAAAAAAAAAAGGGTTCAAGAATGAACCGGGGGTGGGGGGGCTCACCAGTCATCTGCAAATTCCTATGGCTCACCACTTGAGGAGTTCTTTGATATTCTTTTAGAGACACAAATTAACATTAAACTTAAAAAAAAATTCTATTTTTTTATATTTTTCTTTGCATGCTGGGATGTAAGTTTATGCAGAAACTGGATCACTTGGTGCCCCATCTTTCAAAGTAACCATGCACACCTTTTCTCTAAGAATCTCCAAAACCACATGGTGAGATGTGGTTTCTCCTCTATTTTACAGAGGAGAAAACTGAGGTTCAGAGACGTACAGTGTTGTGCCTCTAGAAAGAGGCTGAGCTAGGCCTCGACCCTAGGTTTGTTTGGTGTGCAGGCTGCTGGCCTTTTGGGCACACATTTCAGGGAGAGCCTTTATCAAAGTCTCAAGAAACCCCACAAGAGACTTGACATGCTCCCGTCTGTCTGTCTTGGTGACCACGGTACCCCATTCCTTACAACCCTTGATAAATAGCTGTTAAATAAATAAGTGGATCGAGCCAAGTTGTTCAGTGAGAAAGGGAGAGGAGAGAAGGAAGGAAGGTCTGGATGCCCGGTGGTCCCACATCCAGTCCTATCCAGGACACAGACTGTGGTCCTTAAGACACACAGTCATTAAGGGAACACAGGGCGTGCACCCCCCTGAAAAGGCTCAAATAGTGACGCATCTTCTCAAGTGTTCCTTTTCACAGTCACCTTTCTCAAGACATGTGACATACTTTCTAACAATACTGCTTGGAGCTTTAAGTCCCTCCAGAAAGGGAAGGAGGGCTGGAGAGGGCACTGGGGCTGGTCCTGGGGTGATGTTACATCAGCTTTCACTGAAATGAACAACCCAATGGAAGGTCCTGTTTTGCTCCTTCTGAAAGTCCCTTCAAGGAGTGTTCTCCTTCTCACTTTTCATTTGCCACTCCTGGGCCAGCTCTGCCGCGGGGCCAGGTGCTGCCTGGGCCTTTGTCCTCCCTGCCTGCAAGGAGTGGTTGCCACCTGATCTGCAAAGGCCCTTCAAGGGTCCAGCACCTGTTCCCTCCACAAAGCCGTCCTGAGGGTGTCTGCATATCATAGCTGCACCATGATGCAACAGGTCCCTCTGGAGAGCTTGGAGCTCTGGCAAAAATGACTCATGCCTATGTTTAAACTGGGCATTTCTGTTCTGTTTTAACAAATATCCATCCCTAGTTTTGCTGAGGCACCAAAAAATGTCCTATTTGGAGCTTTAACACAACAGCTCTTTTCTCAAGGTCTGAGTTGATGGTTTGCTTCCCTCAATAATAGGAGTGAGGTTATAAGGTGAGAGCTGCCTTCTTCACATCCAAATGCAAAAACCTGCAACAGGTCCTAGGGGTGGTCAGAGGTATCTCTCTGACCTCCCTCCCTTCCTCTTTCACACAAAGTGAGAAGTCCTGGGTTGGGGGACAAAGGGGCAGGAGTTGGCAAGGTGCCGGGAAACCAGCATTGCTATCAGAAGCAGAAGGGAGCAGAGATGGGGAGGGTGTGTGTAGGGGGGCAGGGAAGCTCCCCGAGTCTCTCCCTTCTTACTCAAACGAGTTATTTCCAGAGTATGATAATAACCACCTCCGCCCTCCCCACCAAGTGTTCTCATTTCAAAATGGACTTAATGAGATTCCTCAGAGCAAGGACTTCTCCAAGCAATTGAACACAGTGTGCAGTAATGAGCTGCCAGCAGCCAATGTCACTTAATGGAAACCAAGGGAACAGAAGCAGGCCAGGGGAGAGGGTAGCCAGCATTGACCCCCCACTGAGCCCCAAGCCCAGTATTAGGCACACTACAGGGAATGCCTTTTTCATTTCACTGTTGTTCCACCAACTCTCCTATATGGTTTTGTCCCCTCTTGAAAGATGGGACATCTGAGCCTCAGATTTGGTTCCCAGTCTGTGAAGCATAGCTAGGCTGTCTGAGGCTCAAAATCTGAACCCTCCACCAATGAGCTCTGTGACTTTGAACAAGCTGCTGCATCCCTCTGAGCACCTCTCTGTACCTGCCCTCCTCTGTCAAACTCAGGCTTTTGTGATTTCCTGAGACACTGCTTAGAGATCACTTAGCCTGTAGCTAGTAATTGTTCAATAAACACAGCAACTTGCTGGATTAAATCCAGGAACCTGTCTGCTTTCAAAGCTTAGTAAATTCTCTCTTTCCATGAATCTGCATCTCCCCATGTCCACTCAACTGGTGACCTTGAACCCTCTGTCCCCTGCTCCCTATATCTGGAGCCCATCCTGCCTCCCTCCAGCTACCAGGGGCAAAGGGGCCTCACTCACAGCCTGGGACAGCCCTTCCTTCCTCCTGTGCTCTGATGGCACCTCTTCTTCCCACCTCAGTGATATGGCCTGCATCTTACCATCCCTGCCCCCTGTAACACCCATGTCTGTCCCCACAGTGGGCCAACTCTATCAGCAAAGCAACAGGTCCTAGGGACGGTCTTATGTATCTCTCTTCAACGTTACCCGTTAAAAAACTCCTCCGAGGCGCCTGTGGCTCAGTGAGTAGGGCACCGGTCCCATATGCCGGAGGTGGCGGGTTCAAACCCAGCCCCAGCCAAAAAAAAAAAAACTCCTCCAAGCCCACCTTGATCCCTGCTTGGACATCTGCTTGTGTCTCATATGCAGCACATCACAGGGAGCTCATGCCCACAACTCCAGACAAACTCCTCTATACTCTTCTCTGTGGCAGGGAAAGGTGCCACCCCCAACCTGTTACCCAGATCATAAGCCTGGGGTCTTCCTTAGCTCCTCCCCCCATCCCCCACCACATCCATCCCCACTGGCCTGAACTTGAAACTCCAGCCTGAGCCTCATCATTTCTCTCCACTATTCAGCCCATGGCAGCACTGGATTCAAGGCCCCATAGCCTCTGGCCTCCCGACTTCATGCCCTGCCCCTCCAGCCCACTTTCCGCACAACTCTTCTGTCCCATGATGTTGACTCCACCAAAAGTGCTTCTTCATCTCCCACTATATCCAGAATAAGTGCCCCACGCTCTGCCCCAGCCTGCAAGGCCCCCACCTGTTTGCTCCTTGCTCACTACGAGGCTGGCCAACTTGGCCTTGTCATGCCTCAGCTTCCCTCCCTAAGTTCAGTCTCACCTGGGCCTTTGCCCATGGCTCCTCCTTCCAGAGTTCCACTCAAACATCATTCCAGCCACATTTTCCCCTAGTCTCATCATGTGTTTTACTATCACATCATTCTGTTTCGCCTTCGTGCACTTGGCAGCACTTGGAATTACTTTTCTTTCATATAGTTAACAGCAGTTCTCAACCTGTTTGTTACCTGTTGTAACAATGAAAATAACTCTTGCATATCAGATATTTACATTCTGATTCATAACAGTAGCAAAATTACAGTTATGAAGTAGCAACAAAAATAATTTTGTGGTTGGGGGTCACCACAACATGAGGAACTGTATTAAAAGTTCGCGGCATTAGGCAGGCTGAGAACCACATAGTATATTAATATTACCCGTCTCTCCCACTAGAGACATTCAGTTAGGGCAGGGACTGTTTTCTTCTTACTCCCTCATGATGCGTGATGCCTAGAACTGTGTCTGGCAGAGAGAAAGAGCTCAACAACTATCTGTTGAGTGGATAAACAAATGAATACATGGATGAACAAATAAGTTAAAGAATCAGTGAATGAACACACAAACACACAAATCAAACTCCATGGGATTCTGTTTGTTCATCTCTAAAGTGGAACTGGCAATCCCAACACCCATCAGATGGTGATGAAGATTAACCCCAGTGGACGGGAGCCAGGAGACACTCCACAAGGCATCTCAGCCAGCAGGGACTCAGCAGCAGCATCTCCTCACATCTTCTTACTGCATAAATTCATTTGAAAGCAGAAATCCTGTAACTGAGACACACAGTTGAAGGTCTAACAGAGCCCGTATATGAGAACGCGATTCACTGTGTTACCCAGTAGCCATGGCAACTGAAATCTTCAAGTGCAATTCAGTCTCACTTTTAACTTTTTACAAGAAATGTCTAAAGGAAATGCTCAGATCCCTTTCTCTGGTGACATTCTCATAGAATAGATATCCTCATTTGGCTCCGAGAAGAAAAATGCAAAATGTCATATTCCTATGAGGTAAACTGGTTTACAAAGAAAGAGTTTTGTTTGCAAAAGAGTATATTCAATGCAGACAGCAGGGAAAAAAAATCATTATCGTCGTCATTGTCATCGCAACCATTGTCACTATCATCAACAACACCTTTGTACAGGAATGGATCAATACTTTGCTAACCTTTGCCATTCACTTAATCCTTCAAGAAGCATTCATTAAACACCTACTGTGCACCAGGTCTTGGCCTAGACTCCATGAATGGAACAGATGAAGATCGCTGCCCCGTGGAGGCCACAGTCCAATGGGACAGACATCGATGGAAGAGCATTCCCAGCAGGTAATTTCTAGCAAAGAACAGCAGGGAACAAGAGGAGGAAGACCTGTATGACCCAGACCAAGTCACTGTACCTCTCCAAGCCGTGACATAATATAATGATGATAATAACAACTGCTTGATGAAGGTGCTATATGAACCCAGTGAGATGGCAGAAAAAATGCTTTGTGTGGTGTCTAGTACACAGCAAGTGCTCAGTAACGAATAATGTCTTTTGGCTTATAGATGTGGAGACAGCCAGCCCCTAGCTGTCTCTTCTAACCTCAGAAAAGTTCTCTAGGGCTGGGCACAGTGGCTCATGCCTGGGAGGCTCCTCATATTGGAGGCTTAGGAGGGCAGACTGCTTGAGTGAGCTCAGGAGTTTGAGACCAGCCTGAGCAAGAACAAGGCTCTGTATCGACTAAAAATAGAAAAATGAGCTCAGGTGCTATGGTGGGCGCCTATAGTCCCAGCTACTTGGGAGGCTGAGGCCAAAGGATTGCCTGAGCCCAGGGGTCTGAGATTGCTATGAACTGTGATGCCACAGCACTCTAGCCAGGGTGACCGAGTGAGACTCTGTCTCCAAAAAAAAAAAGTTCTCTGGGTGTGAGGTTTTCCTGAACAAATGGCCAACATTCTAAAGGACTGAGGAAGTCGGGGAGACATCTGGGAATTCAACTGTCAAAACAAATGTGGCAGAAAGTCTGAAGAGGAAACAGATTAGCTGAGCTATTAGCCAACTTAGCCTAGAGCTAACAGGGCTGGGGTCCTGGACACATTTCAGGGTGGGAGCCAGCCTGAACTGCCCAAAACCTGAGGATGGGGGATGTCACTGTGGGCTTCTCAACCAAACCGGCCAGGGTTGGTAAGATCCATTCTTAGAGACCAAAGGGAAAGATCAAGGTTTCTCTGTTGGCAGAGTGCTAGAGCTGAGGGGGCTTGAACAGGCCGCTGGGCCAGAACCCTCACAAGGAACCACCTGCACCTCCTGGATCCTCACTGCTGGAGTGAAGCCCTGGCAGAGAAGTAGCATTTGAGTGAGGAATGAGACTTGGCTTGGGTTTGAGAACAGGCCACTCTGTTCTTGCCTCCAGCTTCTGTGTCTACACATGCTGTGCTTTATGTCTGAACATTGCCCCATCTCCCCGCCAGCCCCAGCCCACCAGGAAAACCCCTATTCAACATTCAGACCACCCAGGAAGGCCATGGCCAAGCATTTTTCCTACAGACAAACTCATAAGGGTGTGAAGATTTCTGTGCAAGGATGCTCACTGCAGCACTGGTTACAGTGCACCAAACTGCCTATCTAGAGAGAACTAGTTCAAAACCTTGCAGCACAAGGAAAAATATTATAAAGTTATGAGAAAAGAGGACAGAGACCTATTGTGCTGATATGGAAAAATCTCATTAGTATTACAAGAAAAAGAAAAGCCAGGGCAATGAACATTATTCACAGCAAGATCTGATTATGTTAAAAAATTACATATTTATATAGTCATCCCTCAGTATCCATAGGGGCTCGGTTCCAGCAGCCCCTGAGGATGGCAAAATATAGGGATGCTCAAGTTCCTTACATAAAACGGCTCAGTATTTGCACACCCTCCCTTATACTTTAAATCTTCTCTAGATTACTTATAATACCTAAACCAATGTAAACGCTATGTTAAAAAAAAGTCTGTACATGTTGTGTATAGATGGAACCATCCATTTTTTCTGAATAGTTTTTGATCCGTAGTTGGTTAAATCCACAGATGCAGAATCCATGGATACAGAGGGCTGTGTGTGTGTGTGTGGATACAAATACAGATATATACACAGATACTGCCTAATGTATGCCAAGAGTATTTCCAAAAAGAGACACATGAAACTGTCGCCAGTTTCTGGGGAAGGGACTGCAGGTTGGAGGTGGCAGGGAGATTGACTTTTCTGTAGAATACTGTCTTGCGCTATTGGAAATGTTGACCATGTCTGAGTAGTACTTTTCTAATGAAAAAAATTTGGCTACTTATTCCGAATGTTTGGATATTGCCTGTGAGGAATTTTCTGTCCCCCCATTCCCCTACCCCCCGAAAAGGTGACCTAATCTTTCCTCCAGTGTGTGAAGACATTCCAGGTATTGCATCACTGCACAGGTTTCCATTTATGTGTCTGTCACCACCCTTCCTTAGGGGCAGGAAACATGGTGGCCACACCTCTGCAGCCACCCTCAGAGCCTGGCCCCTCCAGGGCACTCAGTAAATGCTTAAGGGATGAATGAATGACACCACTAACACCAGCACATCTGCTTCCATATTCTTAAGAGCTTTTCATCATACCAAGTCACTGTTCATGGAGCATGAAGTTTGCCTACCAGCCAATTTATACTCAGTATCTGTTTAATGGAGTCAATATCCTCAAGCCTGCTGTTGGTCCCCTGCCAGGTGCTGGCTGGGGCATCTTTCTCCCAGGTGTTGGGGCTCTGGCAGCTACCACTCCCAGCCACCTCTTCTCCAGACCTGAGCAGTGAAGCAGCTGCCCCGCTACTCAAAGGTAGGACTTCTTTTGTGTTCATCCTTCAAAACTCTTGCCAAGCAGGCTAACTCAAGCTCATTGAACAGATGAGAAAAATTGAAGCTTAAGTGAGTGATTTTGTTGTCATCATTTATAAACTTAAAGTCAAAGAGATAGAGTTGAACTCTGCTGTCAGATCACAAAGCTGGCCAGCACAGAACATGGTGATTTTAGGGGCTGGCTCAGTGGGAAGCCTTCTACAGGCTTCTCTTGCCTGGTGCAGACTACTCAGCTGGTGCTAAATTTAGAATTGCTACTGTGGTCAGGAAGCAGGTTCCCTGGGGGGTACTATTGCATGGCTAGACTGCACTGAGGTTTGAGTAGCGTCATCTAGGTCTCACTCAAGGCCAGCCCAGCATGGAGAAAATATGGGAAGCAGTTCTCAGGCAGGTCTTTGGGGATTTCCTGTCCACCTGTGCAGACGGGAACAACAGGAAAAGTCTGCAATGGGGTCGGGTGGGTAGGCAGGGGCAGCTCAAGATGGGTGTAGTCCACCTAGCCCTGCTTCCCTTCTCAATCCATCAGAGACAGACACTCCTGCAATAGTCAGGGCAATGCAAGAAACATTTGCTAACCACCTGCTGTATGCCTGGACCTGTATTAAGAGTTAAGGAAAAAGATGAACAAGACACAGACTCTACCCTCAAAAAAAGTTTATTATTCATTCACTTATTCATGCATTCAGTTTAACATATTCTTATTGAGCACCTACTGTATGTCAAGCCCCGTTCTAGGAACAGAGGAAACAAATAATAAGACACATTCCTACCCTTAAGAAATTTCAGTTTTGGGTGGGTGTGGTGGCTCACACCTGTAATCCCAGCACTCTGGGAGGCCGAGGCAGGTGAGTTGCTTGAGTTCACAAGTTCAAGAGCAGCCTGAGCAAGAGTGAGACCCCATGTCTAAAAAATAGCCGGGTGTAATAGTAGGCGCCGGTAGTCCCACCTACTTGGGAGGCTAAGGCAAGAGGATCCACTTAAGCTCAAGAGTTTTTGAAGTTGCTGTGAGCTATGACACCATGGCACTCCACCGGAGGCAAGAAAGTGATACTCTTTCTCCAAAAAAAAAAAACCCAAAAAATTTCACTTACGCATTCATTCACTTTGACATTTAATGAGCACCTACTATGTAAGGATGAGAAGACAAAGATGAACAAGACACGGTCCCTCATCATAATAAGTTTCATTTATTCAATCTTTTCATTCCCTTTCTTTCATTTTGATAAGTGATTATTGAGCAATTGCTGTGTACCGTCCTCTGCTAAGCACAGTGGCTATAGATGTGAAATAAGACACAGCCACTACTGGTAAAGAGTTCATGCTAGTGGGTCATTCATTCATTCAGCTTAACATTTATTGATGGAAACCCTTGGGTGCCAGGCACTGTGTTCTGTGACTGGGACACAGAGACAGGAGTACAGTTGTTGGTCTCAAACAGTCCCACTCCTCTATTCATTCTCTCTCATGCATTCAGCACAATGTGCATTTATTGAGTGCCTACCACGCGTCAGGACAGAGACTCTCTCCCTCTGAAATAGCCATCCAGTCTTCCTTCCTTCACCACTTATTCATTCACTTGAGCACGGAGTATGTATCAGGCCCTGGGAAGGAGGGTGAATGAGCCCCAGATTGGCTCACACATGGCCTCTGTTAGGACTGTGAGGCCCCACCCAACGGTTCCTCAAAAGCTCTGAGACAGGCAGGCTATCAGGAAGTTGGCCACACAGCCTTCCCATGGAGCTGCAGGGTGGAGGAGTGACAGGGGCAGGCTGGGTTGGGGGGCACCCAGCACACAGGGAGACAGAAACTGCTCAAAATAAACACCAAAGGGAGAATTTGGTGAGTGAGGTGATGATTCAGAATTCTAAGCGAGAATTCTCAAGAACTCAAGGAATATTCTAAATTTAGAAGAAGAGGCTACCCACATCTTCTGACTGTGGCATGTTCAACACCAAGCCGCCAGCGGCACTGTTGATTTCCCTTGGTTCCGCCACCCTCTCAGGCCAGATGCTTGCCAGGGAAACAGCGAGCGTTTAATCTACCACCTCCTGGGGCTGTTGGGAGGATTGCTGCTGCGTTCATGGGAAGCCCTTGGCACAGTGCCCAGCGCATAGTAAACGATCAGGAAATGAATGCTACTAGGTGACATTCTATTTTATTTACCTCTAGGTGTGGTGGTTTTGAACATGGCTGAAAATTCCTTGCTACTCCTCCCATTGAGAGGTGGGGTCCATGTCCATCCCTCTACCAGGACTGCTTAGGCCAGCAGAGAACAGCAGAAGTGATGCCATGTGAATTCTGAAGCTGTGTCCAGCATAAAGGGAGTTGCAGCATCTAGCTTTTTTCACCACAACACTTGTTCTGGATCCCTGAGCCACCGTGCTATGAGGAAGCCCAGGCCACCAGAAGTGGCTGTATGTAGGTATCCTGGTCAACAGTCTAGAGAAGCTTGGCCTTTGAGTCATCACCATGAGTGCCATAAGTGTGGGTGACAAAACCTTTAAATGATTTTAGTGCTCAATTTGTTCTGGGTCTCCCAGCTGACACCCCAGACATGGAAGAGCCATCCCCACTGAGCCCTGCCTAATGTCAGCTTCCAAGAATCTATAAGCATAATCGATGGTGATTAGTTTGCACTGCTGTGTTTGGGAGTGGCTCTTAACAACTGATAACTGGTGTTACCAGAGGTGTTATCTCTCCAGGCCCTGCAGACTCTGAAGAATGTGGGAGGATCTGATAAACCAGAACAAGTTTATGAACTGTATGGTTCTGTGCACACAGGACCCACTGGTGTCATCACACAGCAGGGCTCTGCTGCTATCCCAACCCATCCTCACTTGGCAAACCATGACTCAGGCCACCACCCTCCTCATTTAGCCTGGAAGACACTGTAGGCTACTGACGCTGACCTGAACTCACATGGCAAGTCACTGCTTTGTTCCCAAGAGAAAACTTAGGTCATCCCTCTGGGAGGAATGAACTGGAGGACAAAGGCTGCTTTCACTGTTCCCAGGCTGCTCAGGACAAACAGGGGCGTCAGGGGCAGAGCTGGGAGCAGGCGGCCCCTGACACGCCCCCATCGGCAGGGGGCCAAACAGGCCAGGTGGGGCCCAGGCAAGCTGGGGCAGCACTGGGCCCCCACAAGTTCCTTTCCTCCCTGCATCTGGCTGTTTTCCAATTGAGGCCTTCAACAGTAACAGGGCAGGGTACAGAAAGGCACTAAGGGCATGTTTGGTAAATTTAACAGAACATGAAAGGTTAAAAAAAGTCACTCCCAGGACTAAGCCAAATGACACAGTGCAGGTTCCAAGGCACAACAGCCTGGGATTGAATCTCAGCTCCACTGTTGATGGGCTGTGTGATCTTCTGCACGTGACTTAACCTCTCTGAGCCTCATTTTCCTTATCTGTAAAATGCAAATGATAACAGCGACTCCCTTTAGGGCTGTTCTGAAGATAAAAATAAAGCAATACAAAGTGCTTTGGCTAGTACCTGGCTGGTGTAGGTAGAACTCCGTTCCTCTAAAATTCACACGTTGAAGTCTGAACCCCCAGCACTTTAGAATGTGACTATGTTTGGAGATAGGGCCATAGGACCTTTACAGAGGTGGTTAAATTAAAATGAGGCCTTAGGTTGAGCCTTAGTCCAATCTGATTGGTGTCCTTCTAAGAAGAGGAAATCTGGACACAAGGACAGACATCAGGAGTGTACATACGGCAGAAAGACCATACAAAGACATGCAAGAAGCAGCTATCTGCAGGCGAAAGGGAGAGGCGCAGAAGAAACCAAACCTGCTAACACCTTCATCTGGGCATCTGGCCTCCAGTACTGTATCGAAATCATTCAGAAATCTGTGGTATTTGACAGAGTATCCCTAGCAGACTAATAAAAATCTCCTATTACTATATTACATTTCTATTATAGCTATAAAATAATATTAGGTCAACATGAATGGGCTCACAGTTTATTAACATAAATATGTTTGATACAAAATATTGATATAGCTTTAAACACCTGCATTTTTCCCTCCCTACTTCAGAATTTTTCCATAAGACATCAAGTGTTCTTAAATCTGAAGGATTTTCTTAAACAGGAATAATTCAGACCAAATTCCTTGACATCCTCCTCATCCACGCATAACAGTGCCCTTGAAATATTTCATTATGTCCTTGGGGCTCCAATCACAGTGAGAAACCAAGGATACCTCAAACTTCCAGACTGTCAGGCCTCTTCAAAAGCTGGGTAGCCACCCAGATGTCCTTCCCACCTCCTCCTAGTATTAACACTCAGAGTAGGGTGCACAGCAAGCCAACTGTGAGACAAGATAATGACTGCATTTTTTTCTTTCTTATTTTTTTTTAGAGAGAGAATCTCACTCTGTTGTCCAGACTAGAGCTCCATGACATCAGCCTAGCTCACTGCAACCTTAAACTCCTGGGTTGAAGTGATCCTCCTGCCTCAGCCTCCCAAGCAGCTGGAACTGCCCACCAGCATACCTGACTTTTTTTTTTTTTTTTTTTTAGTAGAGATGGAGTCTCACAGTTGCTCAGGCTGGTCTCAAACTCCTGAGCTCAAGCGATCCTCCAGCCTCAGCCTTCCAAGTAGCTGGGACGACAAGTGCCCACCAGAATACCTGATTAATTTATCTATTTTTTTTTTTTAATAGAGATAGGGTCTCACTGCTGCTCAGGCTGGTCTCAAACTTCTGAGCTCAAGCGATCCTCCTGCCGCAGCCTCCCAGAGTGCTGAGGTCGCAGGCATGAGCCACTGTGCCTAGCCAATGACTGCATTTCAACAAAGAAGATGCTGGGCTCAGAGAGGGGCGACAACTGATAGGAGGTCACACAGACAGAACATAGCCTAGTATACTGGTTCCCCTCTCATCAACTGTGCCTCAAACATGGAAACCATGTGTCCACTTGGTTTGAAACCCCCCCAATCTGAGTCCCTTTTCAGTTCTGGAAATTCCCTTTGCCCACCAGTGATAAAGGTGGGTGGCAGAGTGAGCATAACCACATGGAGCCTTTCGTTCCTCTATTTCTAGTGGTCTGAGGCCAGCTTTGCTACCGACACCGTAGGTGCAGCCTCTCTGCAAGCACCATAACCCTAGGATTTTGTAAAACTCCCTCCATGTCTTACACACCACACCGTTCTCTCTCCTGATGCTGTACTTCTCAGAGGCTCTGTGTAATTTTTGGACAGAGACAGGTTTTACCCAGTGTCCTCATTTGTAGCATGAGGACTATCAGAGTGCCTGCTTCGCTGGGCTGCTGAGAAGGTCACATGCATTCAGGGCTGAAGGCTGTAGCCCCGTGCCTGCCATGAAAAAGTGGGCAAAGACACCAACAGACATGTTTCAAAAGAAGAGAAAGTAGGCCAGGCCTGGTGGCTCACACCTGTAATCCTGGCACCCCGGGAGGCCGAGGCAGGTGGATCACCTGAGCTCAGGAGTTCCAGATCAGACTGAGCAAGACCTTATCTCTACTAAAAGTAGAAAAACTAGCCGGGAGGGAGGCAGATGCCTATAGTCCCAGCTACTCAGGAGGTTGAAGCAAGGGGATCTTTTGAGCCCAAGAGTTTGAGGTTGCTGTGAGCTCTGGCATCACAGCACTCTATCCACAGTGATAGTGACACTAAACTGTTAAAAAAGGAAAGAAATGGCCAAATATATGGAAAAAATTGTTCAACCTCACTAATCATTAGAGAAGTGCAAATTAACACCACAATGAGATACCACCTTAGCCCTATCAGAATGGCCATTAATGAAAAGTCAAAAAAACAATCAATGCTGGCGTGGATGTGGTGAAAGAGGATACTTACACACTGCTGGTGGAAATGCAAATTAGTACAACCTCTGTGGAAAACAGTACGGAGATTTCTCAAAAATCTCAAAAAACATGTTTATCGCAGCACAATTCACAATTGCAACGGTATAGGGCCAGACTAAGTGCCTGTCAACTGAGGAATGGATAAAGCAGTCCTTCTCAACCTTCCGAATGCCACGACCCTTTAATATAGTTCCTCATGTTGTGGTGACCCCCAAACATAAAATGATTTTCGTTGCTACTTCATAACTGAAATTTTGCTACTGTTCCAAATCGTAATGTAAATATCTGATATGCAGGATGTATTTAGGGACCCCTGTGAAAGGGTTATTCGAGCTCCAAAGGGGTTGTGACCCACAGGTTGAGAACTGCTGGGATAAAAGAAATGTGATATATATATATAATACACACACACCACGGAATACTACTCTGCAAAAAGAACAAAACAATGTGTTCTGCTGCAACTTGGATGGAATTAGAGGCCAATTATTCTAGAAGTAACCCAGGAACAAAAAACCCCAATACATCATGTTCTCACTTATAAGTGAGAGCCAAGAGCAAGAGCCTCCAGCGTGAGCGTGCGGCTGCAGCCCCGGACCACCCAGCCCTCTGCCCCTCTTTTCTGCCTGTCTGCCTCTCCTCCCTGTGGCCGTCTCTTCCTCCCGCGCTCTCGTCTGTGAATCTCGACCTTAATTTCTTCCACCCCGCCCTGCCCGGTCCCTCCCGTGCCCAGTCACCAGGCCGCGTGGGCCCTGCAACGCCTCCTCCCCTCCCCCAACCGCCACCCCCTCCCCGCAGGCGACATGGGGCCGCAGCTGGGCCTCCTTGGCCTGGAGCCCGTCTCAGCGCCGACACTTCTCCAGGCCAGGGAGCCTCCGACCCGCCGAGCAAAATGGGAAATGAGGTGGCCTAGACATCCACAAAGAGATGGTGGTAGATGTGTGGCTCTTTTTAAAGAGTACCACCCAACACTTTTGCTTTCTCATCCATCTCTGAAGATCTGCTCAAGATGCCCAGCAATGCTCTCTGTGTATTCAAATGGAAGTATTTTTCTCTGTGAAGCCACGTTTTCCAACATGAGCCTCATGAAGCCAACCAAGTGTTATTGAACTCTTACTCTCTGAATAACTCAGTGTAGCACTTTAAAGTCTGAAGAACAGCAACATGAAAAGAGCATATCAATGTGGTGGAGAAAGGGAAGGGGTTGGCTTTTTAATTTATTTTTCTTCATGTTTTATAAGAAGAAAGTATATATACATATGTAAATATTTATATGTGATATATGTAGCTTTCTATGTATGTAGTAGGTTGGCTTTAATATACTTTGATTCAGAAACAAAATAGAGTAAAAGTGTCAAACAGAACATAAAACATCCTTACTTTTATTTCACACAGTTTTTTTTTTTGTTTGTTTGTTTGTGTTTTTATTTCACACAGTTTTATATATAGATAGGAGATTGTACAATTTGAGCCCGGTGTTAGGCCAGCTGTTTTCCTTTTCCTGTGCTTTCTCCTTTGAGAGATTGACAAAGCATTTGTTAATGTCTTATTATTTACCTTAATTACATTTTGGTAACAAAGGAGTCTGTAACTTTATTTATACTTAAGAATGTATTTCCAGGGACTACGTCTCACTGCTGAGCAGCTTTTAATATGCCTCTCCTTGAGGAGAAAGTATAGTTCAGCGCTACTGCCAAGAGCTAGTTCTTGTGTGCATGTGATAACTGCACAGTGCTTATGGCTGCTTCATTCTGTTACTTTACAACTAGGAGCCATTGCATTTATTGAATGTCCCTGAGTAAGTGTAAGTTACCAGTTGTGATTTTATACATAAAGGCCAGAAGCTAGCTTAGGCAGTCATGATTTATTATATGCATTACTTACTGAAGAATACCTGAAATAATCGTGTAACTGCTTTGGATATCCATCTGTTTCAGTAAATGGATAATTTGTCATTAAACTTGTGTTTGAACCATGAATTTCCCTTTATGTTTCAAAAGACTTGCAGCAAATAAAAACTGGGAACATTTAATGTGCATATATGTACTAAACACCCATATATATTTGTGATTAAAATGGGAGAAATCTTGCTAATTATATGTCACAGAAGAGCAAAATGCTATTCAAATTTGTACCTCTCTTTACTGTAAGGCATAGAGAATGCATAACGGTTTTCCTTGATTTGCCCATACAATTGGTAATGGGTAATAACTTAATAGATGTGTGTGATATAAAAGTAGTATATCCTGTTCTACCACTTGATGTTATCCCTTCCCTTTTCTGCAAAGGTACTATTGGCTGGAAGAAAAACATTTTGGTTAGCTTTGTATGACAGTATTTCCTGATATAGTTATTCTATAAAAATTGGTTTTATAATCATGAGTGGAAAAGGGCAGGTTGAATCGAGTTGACTGAATCTTTTTTTTTTTTTTCGGTAGAGATAGAGTCTCACTTTATCACCCTGGTAGAGTGCCGTGGCGTCACATAGCTCACAGCAACCTCCAACTCCTGGGCTTAAGCGATTCTTTTGCCTCAGCCTCCCAAGTAGCTGGGACTATAGGCACCCAACACAATGCCTGGCTATTTTTTTTGTTATTGCAGTTTGGCCCAGTTTGGCTGGGGCCAGGTTTGAACCCGCCACCCTCGCCATATGGGGCCGGCGCCCTGCCAGCTGAGGCACAGGCGCCGCCCAGAGGTGACTGAATCTTAAGCTGAGTGCACCTCCTGCCATGGCTGTTCCTTCAACTGAGTGCTGCACATCATGGGCTCTGCCTGTGAGAGAAAAATCCAGGTGCTTGGTGTCCCTGCATGACATGGAATTTTGCATGTAGATCAATTTAAAATGTACCTCTTGTTTACATAATTTGCATAATTTTAAAAGACAATGTTGCCAAACTTTGGAAATGTTAATATTCAAACTGAAAATCTCCACTTCATGTAACATCTTCCTCTGCTTTATAATCCCAGCCAGTGGTTTAATCTGTTCCAGTGTCAACTGCCATGTGCTCTGCTTCAAGGGGGAACCTAGTCTTTTGTGAATTTTTTGTACGTTAGTATTTGTTACAAATATTTTAGCAAATGCTTTCTATTTCTCTTGCTTGTGCGTATCTTGGCTGGCGTTACAGAAAAATAGTGCAGACATTATTTCGTTACTGGGGAATGGGTTTGTTTCCTTTTCTTTCTTTCTTGTTTTAGTTTGTGTGTGGGTTGGGTAGGAGAGGGGTGGTTTATGTTGAATGTTTAGTTTTTCTTCTGCATGGTACATCATGTTGTGGGATCTTTAGAAAAGTTCATACTGTATGAATAGGAAAACAAAATATTTGAAACTTGAAAAAAAAAGTCTTAAGCCACCAAAAAAAAAAAAAAAAAAAAAAAAAATAAGTGAGAGCCAAGCGTTGGTTTTGCATTGTCACAAAGAGCAACTTCACAGACACTGGACGCTCAGCAATTGGAGGGTGGGAAGAGTGTATGGGATGAAAATTTGCCAATAGGGTGCAGCATGTACTAGTCAGGTGACAGGTCTACTACTAACAGCCTAGACATCTTACACCACGTAATTCTCTATATAACAAAAACCCTTTGTACCCCCAACTCAACTTAAATTTAAGAGAAAAAAAAATTACTAGAAAAGTGATTGCTCAGTAAGAACAACTTGCATTGTCTTTCAAGTTCTCTGATAAAATCACTCATCAAATAAACTTCCATGAACATAATAAGGGGCGGGGTGGGTGGGGGCTGTCCATAAGGCAATCTACTGGGACGGCGCGCCCTCTAGCGCCTAAATCTGGAAATCATCCTGCCAACAAGATAGGCAGTAACTTAAAAGCGTGAGTCTGACTGTAATACTCCTGGGAAGGAATGTAAGAAAACAGCAGTTCCCCTTCATTAAGTGCCTACTGTATGCCAGATGCTGTCCCTGAGGGTCTCCACAATGAGATTTTCACATGACTCACATTTTAAAAAGGGGGATTTCTCATCTTCAAATGAGAAAACATGTTCAAACATATAAAGCCACCTGCTCAAGGTCACAAAGCAGAGAAGGCTGGATTCGAATCTGGCTCTGTCAGACCCCAAAACTTTCAATTGGGAAGACTGTGCACAAGAGCGAAATCTAAGGAAAATCCAGTCTGGTCCTCCATTAATACCAATGGAGAAAGTGAGGCCCAGAGAAGGCAATTAATTGCTCAGGGTCACACAGCACTTGCCCTCTGCACCCTGACTCCTGGTCCCCAGATGTATTTTTCTACTTTGCATTTATTATCGCTTTAAGTTGCAGGACCGTTATATCTCTTTTCACTGCTTTGAGCCCTAGAATGTCTGAAACCCAGCAAGGACTATTGCCTGAAGGACCTCCATCTGAGAGCACGGTTTGCTTCAGCCCACCAGCTCAGAGCTCCCAACTGCATGGAAGTGGAGTTCCAGGCCTAGGGAGCCATCGGCAACACCTGGTTCTCTTTTCTTTTTTTTTTTTTTTTGTAGAGACAGAGTCTCACTTTCTGGCCCTCGGTAGAGTGCCGTGGCCTCACACAGCTCACAGCAACCTCCAACTCCTGGGCTTAAGCGATTCTCTTGCCTCAGCCTCCCGAGTAGCTGGGACTACAGGCACCCGCCACAGCGCCCAGCTATTTTTTGGTTGCAGTTTGGCCGGGGCCGGGCTCGAACCCGCCACCCTTGGTATATGGGGCCTGGGGCCGGCGCCCTACTGACTGAGCCACAGGCGCCGCCCCTCTTTTCTTTTTTTTGAAACAGAGTCTTTCTATGTCCCCCTCGGTAGAGTGCCATGGCGTTACAGCTCACGGTGACCTCAAACTCCTGGGCTTAAGCGATTCTCTTGCCTCAGCCTCCCAAGTAGCTGGGAAAAGAGGTGTCCACATAATACCCGGCTATTTTTTTGTTGTAGTTGTTATTGTTGTTTGGCAGGCCCAGGCCAGGTTCAAACCCACCAGCCCCGACACTGAGCTACAGGTGTCAAGCTTCTTTTCATTGTTGTAAGAAAAGAAATATATTTTATACATGTCAAGGATCCCGTGGACAAATAGGTAGGGCAGACTTTTTGTGGAAAGGCGGGAAGTGCTGAGAGGAGCTGACCTGGCTCCAGCTGAACTCACAGCCTCTTGTGGAAATTGCCAGGGCTGCTCCTGCCTGTGACTCAGAACCAGTGGGGAATGCCCAAGGGGCTGAACAACATAGACTTGGTGCATTAGTCCTTGTGGCAGGCCTTTTTAAATTGCCACCTGACCACCCCAAGAGCCCTAAGACATGAGCAAGGCAAGAATTTCCCTTCCCTTGTACAGAAGGAGAAAGCAAGATATGGGATGGTGGGTAGTGGACGGGGGATGTATGCTGACAGTGGGTGTCCAGAAGACATTTCAAACTCAACCCCAAGTCCAAACCTGAATCCGGATCTGCCCGGCCTCTGAAGTTTTCCCAATGAAAGCTGATGACAGCTCCATCCTTCCGGCTGTCAGCCCCAAATCTTTAGCATCATGTTTCTCTTCTCCTATTATCCCACCCCATATCCAACCCATCAGCAAATCCTGGGGCTGGGACTTCCTAGTAGACCCAGACCCTATCCACTTCTCACCACCTCCTCTCTTGCCCTGGTCTGAGCCACCACTGCCTCCCCACATAGACAACCGAAGTGGCTCCTCACTAACCTCCCTGCTTGAGTCTGTTTCCTACACACCAGCCAGAGGGATCCCTCCAAAGCCCAAGTTGGACCATGTCACTCCAATTCAAAGGGACACTCCTCTATGGCTCTAGCACCCTCAGAGCATGAGGCAAAGTCCCTAGCGTGACTGAAGGCCCCGTCACCTCCTGACCTCAGTGCCGACTCGCTCCCCTCACCCAATGTGCTCCAGGCACACTGGCCTCCTTCCTCTTCAGCAAGTGTGCCATGCACACTCTGACCTTGGGGCCTTTGCACTGGCTGTTTCCTCTTCCATCCAAGTTCCCTGGCCTATTCCTCTCCCTTTTCCAAAGTCTCTGTTCATAAGTCACCTTCTTGGGGAGGCCTCTGGACACTTTTTATCTGCTTCCTTCCTTCTTTTCTTGGAACACCCCACCTCCTGACATACTATACACCATTCTTATGTACATTGTTTATTACTTGAACACTCTGCAAGAATGAAAGTCCCTGAGGCAGGGATCTTGGCTGTTTTGTTCACCATCGTATCCCAAACACTTATAATAGGCCCAGCCCTCGAGACAGAATTGAATTGAGGATTCGTCAGGAATCTAGACTGGCACCAGCTATAGCCACTTACCTGCACCTACTGTGTACCTGGCTTTGTTGGCATGGCTTCCTTGAATCCTTGGGACAACCCACAACGAAGCTGCTATCCTTATTTCTACTCTACAGATGGCAAAACTGAGTTTATGAGAGGTTAAGAGGTTTGCTTGAGCCCCACATTGACTGGCCCAGTGGGGATTTGGGAAGCCAGGAGGGCCTGACTCCAAAACGCTGCTTTCTTCTCCCGAACTGGGCCCTAAAAAGGCACCCACAGCTCAAGTCAGACAAAAACCTCTCATGACGCAAACCGTCCCATGGCCCAAACCTCAGGCCCAACTGAAACAGCACAAAAATAGCCAGTTCTTCTATTTCAGCCACAGACGTTGCTAAGCCAAAGCCAAACAAGACCCTTAGCACAAACTGGAGCTGCCAAGATCTGAGACTTGGGAGCTATTCTTACAAATAACAACAAGGGCAATGGCTACTATTTAGGGGCACGGACAGAACACCCTCGATAGGCCATTTATCCCCTTCTGATAAACGGGTCAGCTGGGTGGGCTATCAGCTCACATCTACTGAGTTCCTACTGTGTGCCAGGAACTGGGCCAGAGGCTGGGGGTTCAGTCATAAGCAACTTTCCTGACTAATGCAAGCTATGGGGTGCCATCAAATTAGCTTTGGAGTCAGACTTCCCAAGTTCAAATCCCAGCTCTGGCCCTGACTGGCTGTTTTGGGTAGTTGGCTTTCCAGAGTCCCAGTTTCTTCCTTTTTTTAATCTGTTAAAGTAAAAATCACATCTACCTCTCCGGGCTGTTGTGAAAACTAATTGAGATGCCACATGAGGAAGTACTTAGAGTGAAAGAGAATACAGATTGTTTCATGACAATTATTATTACTAGAGGTGATTATAGGCTGAGCAAGGGATATAGCTAAGTAAACAAATAGCAAAAAAGCCTGGGGAGAAAACAGCCAAACTAACCTCATTTAGACATTTTTTCCATCAAAACAGCTGATCCTGGAGTCAAATGTGGGGACATGAAGCTCAGCAGCCACAATGAAAAACAAAGTGGTTTGGGCCGTCATTCTGGGGAAACTGAGCCAGCACCACAGAAACTACGTGGGGGGGTCTGTAAGGTGGGGCGCCTGCACCAACAGCACAGGAAGACGGTTCTTCGTGTGGGCCTCCATGCTGCCTGGCACCTCCCTGAACAGGCTGTCAGAAACCCCTGCCAGGTCTCACACCCCACAGGCCACTGTTGCTTCAAAGCCACCAGATGATCTGTGACACCCCAGCAGTTCCCATTACACTTAAACCATCCCCTTTGCTATGGGTGACACAAAATAGCAGAAGCCTGTCCAGAGCCAGCCTCACTGGCCTTAAGGAGGGCTAGAAAGGCAGCTGGGGAAAGCAAAGGGCAGGAAGTAGGGCTTTATATCACAGCCTTCCCCGATGCCCCCAAAAGAAACACAATGCTGCGCGCCCACCCTAAGTGCAGTCCTTTGCCAAAGATACAAATGCCCTTTGTCTTAGCTAATTTTCAGCACAGTCCTGCAAGGTGAGGCTGACTTCCTCCACTTACTGATAGAGAAACTGAGGCCCAGAGCAAGATATGACTTGCTAAAGCCACATAGCCAGTGAGAAGCAGAGCAGGGTCCCAGGTCAGGGCTGTCTCTCTGCAGAGCTCTGCTTGGCCCAGTGCAACATCGTTCTGTAACCCATTCCCTTGCAAAGACTGACATGCATAAGAAACTTCCCTACAGGCTGGCAAATCATCTCAATTCCTGGGCCTTAGTTTCCCTGTTGAAACCAAAAGATCAGACTCTATGAAGTAGTTAAAATGATATAGAGGCAGATCTGGGTCGAAATACAGGCTGAAGTACTTCCTAGTTGGGGACCTTGGATGAGTTGCCTAAACTCTCCAGGCCTCGATTTCCCTAACAGCAAAATGGGGATAATAATGAGATCTACCCACAGGGGTTCTGGTTAGGATATTATGAGACACCATGAAAAGCACTTCCTATAGGCCTAGGACTTTGAGAATGCTCAGTAGGAACAGAGGTGGTGATGGTGACTACCCTTATTATGAACTATTATTATTACTGCTGGAATTGACGTCACCAAGCAACCAGCTTGATGCAATGCCCCAGCAAGGCCACAGGCCTTGGGCCCATCTGGCCAGGTTATCTCAGCAACAAAGACGATTAAGTAACTTAGAACAGCCATGGCAGAGGCGGCCACCAGCTATAGTTACTAATGATTTGAAGTAGAAACTTAATCTCCCTCCCCCATTTCCCAGCTGATGCTGGGCCACCACAGGGCTCAACAGTGAGGGTGGTTTCTCCCTCCACAGAACAGAAACACAGCTACCAAAAGGTCTCAGGCCACCAAGAGGAAGCTACCAACATCCGATCAACAAATGACAACTTCACAGCCAACCTGCTGCAGCCCACAGTTGGCCTCACTTCTGAGAAGCTGACGTATGTAGGACAGGACCTGAATGACTAAAGATGGAAGGCTGCGAATGCCTGTGCATGTGGTAAACACCTGGGAAGACACCGAAATGTCTGACCACAGGGAGTCAGCTAGAAAACCAAAGCTGAGGACATGTGGGAATATGAAGCATCACATTTACAAGACATTTCTAAATGGCCTGGCAGATGTTTGTGCCATCAGTGAGCATAAAAAACATGCACAGTCAACACTCTTTCACTTGCTCGGGGGCAGGTAGAAGCCTGATAGTGCATGAAACTTCAAGGGGTGAAATGCAGTGTGGGATCCTGGAACAGAAAGAGGACCTTAGTGAACAAAACTGGTGGAAGCTGAATAAAACAGGGTTTCTCAGCCTTGGCGAGAGGGACGTTTTGGCTGAGATCATTCTTGGTGGTGTTGAGGCAGGGTTGTACTGTGTGCACCAGAGCACACTGCGAAGCATCCCTGACCCCCCACTTAATTTCTTACTTTGGTTGAATGAACCATCATTATTCAGTGGGAAGATGCTGACATTAGGGGAACTGGGTGAAAGATATACAGAAATTCCTTCTACTATCTCTGCAATTTTTCTCTAAACCTAAAAGTATTCTAAAAATAAGTCATTATGGAAAACAGTACAAAAGTTTCTCAAAAAATTGAAAGTAGACCTGGCCATTTCTTTCTGGGCACATAAGCAGAGGACATGAAATCAGCACTCCATAGACTCATCTACACTCGTGTTCGCAGCTATATTGTTCACAACAGCCGGGTTATGGGAACAATCTAAGTGTCCAGCAACAGATGAATGCATAAGGAAATTGTGGCCTGTCTACACACAGTGGAGCAATAGTCAGCCTTGGAAAAGCAGAAGGTCCTGTCATTTGCAACAATGTGAGTCAACCTTGAGGGACATTATGCTAAGTGACATAAGCCAGACAGGCACAGAAAGACAAATACTGTATGATTTCACTTAGTATCTGGAATCTAAAAAAGTCAAATACATAGAAATAGAGAGTAGAACAGCAGCTACCAGAGACAAGCAGGTGGCAGGGGAGTGGTGGGGTGGGGGGTGAAAGATGCTGCTCAAGTGGTACAAAGTTGCAGTTATAAAGAATGAATATGGGCCGCACCTGTGGCTCAGTGAGCAGGGCACGGGCCCCATATACCAAGGGTGGTGGGTTCAAACCCAGCCCCAGCCAAACTGCAACAACAAAAAAAATAGCCGGGCGTTGTGGCGGGTGCCTGTAGTCCCAGCTACTCGGGAGGCTGAGGCAAGAGAATCGCTTAAGCCCAGGAGTTGGAGGTTGCTGTGAGCTGTGTGAGGCCACGGCACTCTACCGAGGGCCATAAAGTGAGACTCTGTCTCTACAAAAAAAATAAATAAATAAATAAATAAAAAATAAGAATGAATATGTTCAGAGATACGATACGTCGAGTATAGTTTATAGTACCATAAACTAGAAACTTGCCAACAGAGTGGATTCCAGGTGCTCCCTACCATCTAACTATGTGAGGACATAGCTACATTACTTTGCTCAACTGTAGCACAATTTCACTACATATGTGCATATCAACACATCAAGTCGTATACTTTATATATGTACAGCATTTTTTTTTTGTAGAGACAGAGTCTCACTGTACTGCCCTTGGGTAGAGTGCCGTGGCGTCACACGGCTCACAGCAACCTCTAACTCTTGGGCTTACGCGATTCTCTTGCCTCAGCCTCCCGAGCAGCTGGGACTACAGGCGCCCGCCGCAACGCCCGGCTATTTTTTGGTTGCAGTTCAGCTGGGGCTGGGTTTGAACCTGCCATTTTTAAAGTTTATTAGTGTAACGGGATGAGGAATGTTGCAGGTTGGGGGGCAATGTTCTAGACAGACTGGTCAAGGAAGAACGTAGTGAAGAGATGGCAGTACCCAGCACAGAGGCCATGAGGAGAGCCAGACACCCTCACCTTGACTCTCTCTGTGCAACAGCTAGTAGTTAGTCGGTCACTCTGAATCTGACAGTGGCTTCCTGGGAAACAGGAGAAGCTAACATTCTCTGAGCAGCCTTCAGGTTTCACAAACAAGCTAGAGATTTCATAGGAATCGTCCCAACAAGTAAATGAGGAAGGTGCTGTGTCCTCATCTGCAAGAAGCTGAGTTAAGGAAGCTGAAGTGATCAGCCCAAGGCCACACAGCTTCATCACAATTGAGTTAAGGAAGCTTTCCAGCTGAACATCATAGGCACAAAGCCTAACCCAAGACCCCAGTCTTGTTACACGTGTACCAGGCTGTCTTCTGTGACTTGGAAGGACAGAGCAATTGTGGGTAATTTGCAAAGCCAGCAGCAAGCCCACTTGGCTCCTCAGTTCTCCAGCAAAGGCAGGCAATTAGCTGTGGTTCTGTCTCCTCTACAAAGTTCCTGCAGCTCAAGGCTGAGAACATCCTCACCCCTTCCCCCTCCCACCAGCCAGGAGGGGCTTATCCCCATTCCTAGACCCTGCCAGGTACTCTCCTTCTTTTCCACACCCACCCAGCCCTTTGCACATGCTGTTCCCTCTGCCTAGCATAACCTTCCCTCTATGTATCCTCCAGTGCCCAGCTTCCTTAGGGAGGCTCTCCTGGACCCCGCACCCCCTCAACACCATTTCCCCTGGAGCACTATGCACCATCCCTGGCATAAAACACATGTAGTCTCTGTTCCAGGCCCTTGGATAAAGTCCTTGTCTCCTTTAGACTGTAAGTTCCACTGGTCAGGGAACCATATTTATCTTGCTCACCCTGTATTCTGAGTACCTGACCCTACCTCCAAACTACTGCTGGTGTGTTTTGTATGAAACAGAAGACCATGGGTGTCAGTTTGCGCCCATACCCACCTTTAAGTTCATAGGGAGGTGGACTGTGTCTGAGTAATCTCTGCAACCCCAGCCCTGAGCCCAGACTCTGACATACAGCCAAGTACATCAGGATCATCGGGACCCTGTGGACCCAGAATTCAGAGATACAAATGATTATGGGAGACTTGTCATCTTTCTGCTCTCCTGAATTTCAAAGTTTTCTACCCTATATATATATTATTTCTGCAATACCCTCCCCCAAATCAATGAATGTAGCCTTAAATTTACTATATGAGAATGAACAAATGCCAATAATCAAAGGATATGAACTAAGAAAGTCTCTTTTCTTTCAATTGCCCTTGGGTGTGGTGGGGGGATCTCAGAAGGGAGGGAAGACACCACGGGAGAGGCGCTGAAAGACATTGTTTCCTAAAGTTGTATTTTTAGGAGCTCTGGAAAATTCCTTGGGTGAGAAGGCATCTGAAGTATTTGCAAACATTCAGCAAGGGGAAAAATTCTATCTCCCAAGACTTTCCCCTGATGGGCATTCTCAACCCAGTGGCAAACATTCTGGATAATTCTGAGACCAGCCAGACCATGACAATTCCTTGATAAGCCCCTTTTGTTTCACAGAGCCCTGAGGACTATCACATAACCCACAATCACCTATGCCCACCCCTTAGTTTCACAATTGAGGAAATGGGACCTCAGAGAGGGGAAGCAACTTGCTCAGGGACACACAGCACATCAGTCTCAAGAGTCAAAACAAGATTTGAAAAGCACTTCATGTCCTGCAAAGCACTTCCAACACACAGGCTCCTGACCATGGCATTTCACCAGAAAAAAGTTTTGACTTTTTTCTCTTCTATATAGAGGAATGAAAATGAACGCGATGTGGGAGTTCTGAGTTTTACTTTTGCTGAGTAAGTTCAGTAAAAAGGAAAACAAAATCTATTACTTTCATAAAAGTAATGAGAGGCATTTTTACAAGGTCACACACACAAAGGCAAGAGGGATATAATTACAGAATAAAGAATAGTCCTTTAAATCACTTTCCGAAATGTCACTTTCCAAAAAACTTACTAACATAGTTGTTTTCCTCGGGACTTCTGAGTGCTCTCTGGGACCACTGACACGCAGTCCTATTCAGGACTCTGAGCTCTTCCTAGCTCCCAAACAACATGCTTTCCTCCTTTCCCCAACACTCCCTCCCCTTGTAACCACCACCATTTCTCAAAGAAACAAGAGACACTGCTAACCAGACAGAGCAAAAATGCAAAGTTGGCAAGAAGCAGGAGAAGAGTCTGCGCTCACCCAGAGGTACTGCAAGAGCTTCCACAAGCTGGGGCAGTAGTAATACTCCATTTCTGGTGCCCACGGGTTATGCTGTGAGCACTGTAGACACTTCCAGTTTTCCTCTGGAGGGGGAGGCTCTTCCCACTCAGCTTGTCATGCCGGAGTCAAGTTCAAGGCAGCATGAATCATTCAGAGGCTGGCTCTTGGCCAGGGGACCAGGCAGACAGCCTGCTAATGGCCACAGCTGCCTTTGGGGAGGAGAAGTGCGGCTCAGGTCCCATGAACTCACCTAGACCATCCCATAGTGGCTTGTCTGGCTGGTCCAGGGGAATATCCTCCTGAAGCCAGTTGCCTAGACCCCCACTTCCCCTGAGAGCCCTGGGCAAGAAGATCGAAACCAATATGAAGTTCAAGAACTGAGTACGTGAGTGTGTGTGTGAGAAAGGTGAATGCGTGTGCTTCTAGGTGTTTGTACGTGTGTGCAAGTGTGTGTGAATTGGTGTGTATAAGTGTTTTGTCTGTGTCTTATGCATGTGTGTGACTATGAGTGGATACAAGTGTGTCACACGTGTGAGTGAATGTTGTGTGGTTCCTCCTCCCCCAAACCACATGCCGAGGGGGGGGGATCCCCCACTCCCCATCAGGAAGGAAATAAATCAACTCAGGACAGCATCAGTTCACACAGGCCCCTCTGACCTGAGTATAGTCCCTTTGGACCTCGGCTGGCTTCTGCAGCCCCATGGAAAGTGGGCTTGGTTATCTCTATTTTACACAAGGGAAACTGAGACCCAGAGAAAGTAAGCAATTTAGCCCAGGTCATGTGCCAAGTCAATAACCACGCCAAGGCTGGGAAAAGACCCCCCCCATATTCGTGGACGACCTGCTCAGCGAGGGACCAGCTCCCAGAGTCACCAGTTGCTGCTCCCATTGGGGTTAGGAGAGCTTTGGTTATAAGAGATAAAGGGTTTTAAGAGATTAAAAATGCAAATTGTAGCACACATAGGACCAGCCTGAGGGAACGTCTCTTGGATGTTTCCTTCAAAAGAGCATGACTTTGGCAACCTGCCCCACCTTCCTGCACCTCAGTCACCCCTTCTATAAAATGGGATAGACTGTCCCTATGTTTCAGAATTTGGGGGATTTGACGTGGTAGAATACCAAAACATCTAGTTAAGTTCTCATGGTTGAAATGTCCGAGGAGAAAACTGAAGCTCAGAGGGACACAAAGAATTGCCTGAGGGGACCAGCTACTGAACAGGGAAGTGGTAACTCTAATCCTGGGGGCCCCTACTCAACACCAGCTCTCACGAGCTAGATTGTAACTCAGACTGGAATTAGGGCACTCAGTGGTGGCTGCTGAGGCAGGTCCACTGGGCTTCTGCAAGGAGCTGAGAGGGGCGAAGTGAGGCAGGGAGGGAGAGCACACACAGGCCCCAGCCAGAAGCTCTGCCCTCTCCCCACAAGACACCCAAGGCCCATCTGGGCTGCGTGCTTGTACATGGGCCCCACAACCCAACATCAGACACAGCAGCTAACAGGAAAACCACTTGAACAAGGGCAGGGGGTCAGCTGGGTGCAGCCGCCAAGGAAACCAGAGGTCAAGTGCAAAGCTTCTCCTGAAGCTGGCCTGTGGTTTCCCCAATTTTCAGCACCCAATGCTCAGCAGGCTCTGGATCTCAGACACTCACAGCCAGACAGTCAGCTGAGGGCTGGTTCTAGCAATGGAAAGCCAAGGACAGGCAATTCAGTCAGAAGACCGGCCCTGCCCCTTGAATGGCAGTACAGTCAGAAAGCTAAATGCCTGGGTCCTCTAGCTGGCAAACAGCACGGCTGGAGGGGTGAGTCCTGCTGCCCGGCTATACCATAAGGCAGATGATGGTGTGGTCTGAGAGGTGGGCCCTGCTAACTAGGGGGCTAACACAACAGCAGGAAATGCTGTCCTGTGACTGCCACCTGAATGACTGTCCACAGCAGAAGAGCCTGAGACAAACACCCAGGTGCTGACTGGAGCCTTCCCAAGGTCCTGTGGAGACTGCTGGGGTCAGATTATATAGTCTCCCACGGGCCTCAGGAGGAGAAGGGCCCAGAGAGAAGGGGGCTGGGAGGGGTGGAGAAGGTGCCAGAGAAACCCAGAGTGGGATGGGGAGAAGGAGGAGGCTGCGCTAAGGGAAGGAGGATGGAGGAAACATGGGAGAATCCAGAAAAAGAGAAACCAGCCAGGTGGAGAGGGAGGCGAGGATGATGAGTGCGGGGGAGACGAGGTCAGGTGGGAAGGAGCACAGGCAGAAAAGGGACAGACCCTGAGGAACTTGGAGAAAGCAAAGGGAGATGGCCGTGACAGGGCAGAGTGGCTAAGGATAAAAAGAAACATACTGAAGTCAGACCCGCAAAGTGGAAACAGAGCCACGCCCACAGAGGCAGTGAGGGTAGATAGGAACCAAAGATGCCCACTCCCAGACCCCAGGCTCCCAGCCAGAGATGGTCAGGCTCACAGAGCAGCTGGGGGAGCATGCCTGGGCCGGAGCGTTGGAGGGGGGCCAGGCTGCACAGAGCAGTGTCCTCACTTCCCTCCCTGGGAGAACCTTCTCCATGGCCAGGGCCACTGCAAGCACAAATGTGACCAAGGCCACCCACACACACAAATCACAGACACTTTTCCTGGTCCCCCACTGCTCTGTGGAGGAAATCCATACTCCATCCTCCTCCCAGCCTCACCACCTCGCATACTTCCCCCACCCTGCGAGCAGGAACCCCTGGGGCCTTTGCCCAAGTTGTTCCTCAGTCGGAAGCAGTCAGGATGGGTTAAGTGATAACCCCCAAAACATAAGTCCACCCGGAACCTGTAAATGTACCTATATCTAGAAAAGTCTTTGCAGATATAACTAAGATATAACTAAGTTAAGCATCTTGAGATGAGATCATTCTGGATTGCCCAGTGGTATGGTTTGAATGGACATGTCCCTCCAAAACACAAAGGTTAAAATGCACCCTCCCTTCCCCCCCACGCCGCACGGTGATGGTATTAAGAGGTGGGACCTTTAGGATTAGGCTATGAAGGCTCCACCTTCATTGATGGGATTAGCACTCTCACGAAAGTGCTGGAAGGAGTAAATTCCCTGCTCCCTAACCCCACCCTGTCCCCTTGCCTCTGTCACATGGGGACACCTTAACAACACCATGTATAAGTGAGCAGGCCTTCATCAGAAACCTTGACCTAGGACCTTTCAGTCACCAGAACTGTGAGAAATAAATTACTTAGTCTTGGCTATTTTGTTACAGCAGTACAGCTGTACTAAGACACTCAGACACACCTTAAACCCAGTGACAAGAGTCCTTGTGAGATAGAGAAGATGAAAACACAGAGAAGACCACGTGCAGACAGAGGCAGAGGCTGCAAGAGGCAGAGAGGCACCTCCCGAGGCCGTCCTCCTTGAGAGCCTCCCTGCCCAGAGCTGATACAGGACAGGTGGCTCCGTGGTGCCCCAGCCAGCTCAGCCCAGCTGAGCTGGAGGACCTGCCGCCTCCGCCTTGGCCGTCTTGGTGCCGTGGCAGCCGGCGGAGGAACCAGCGTGCTGGAGGGTAGGCAAGTGGGGGCCTCCCACCTCCACCGGAGGCTCCAATAGCCACAGGGGCCCAACAAATGCTGGGGAGACACGGGCACCGGTGTCTCCTTCCCCTTGCACTTATGACTGAATAGGGAACCCCCATTTCCTATGCCTAAGTCAATTTCATGTAAGTTTCCTAGGCCTCAATTCCGTGAAGGGACTGTGTCCATTCATTAATACATTCATTCACCTTGCCCCAGCGGAAAGGACTGTGTCCATTCCTTTCCTGGCCTCATCCATGCACCTATATATACTCAAGACAGAGAGGGACAGGAAAGACAGACAGAGAGAGCTTTTCTCCCTGGACTTGGGTTTTCTCTCCCTGCCAGGAGCTTTAGTGTTTTTGTATTCTTTTCTGTAAATAAATTCTGACTTAACCACTGTTCTGTGGTCCGCGGATTTATTTTTCAAATCACTGAGACGAAGAACCTGAAACTCCAGTATCAGAGCCACCACTACCCCACCCCCCTCCAGCCGTCTAAGGGAGCATAGCCCTGCTGCCACCTGCGTTTCAGACTGCTGGCCTCCAGAAGTAGAAGAGAGTCAGTTTTAAGCCAGATGGCGTGTGGTAATCTGCTGTGGCATCCCTAAAAAACAAACACAGCCTCCCTTCACCTGGCTGGCTCTTGCCCAAGTGGGGGTCTCCAGCTTGGGATCTAACTCTCCTGCCTGCCAGCAATTCCCAGCCAGACCTTCTGGGATAATCCCTCACCCTGCTGTTCCTCTTTAACCCCTCCTCGCCAGCCAGCTCCCTGAGCACCTTACTGCCAGCCTGGCTCAGTCTGGTCATGGTAGGCCCTCATATTTCGGCCTTTCAACTCAGACAATTCTTAATGATGTCACTTGTTTCTTCATTCCAAAAACAATATGTATAAAGACTCATGTAAATTTATTTATTGAGAGTGCTTAGCTTTTAGCAAAGAACTCCCTCAATGAAAACAAAAAAACAAAAGAAAAAACAATCCAGGATGGTGAGGTTGTTAAAACCACAGTCAAGAAGGAAAGCAATTCACAAAGGAAAACAGAGGCTAAAAAAAAAAAAAAAAAACTGCAGCCCCTGGGCACAGTTCTGTTGCAGTGTTGTTTCTAGGACGTAGAGAGAAGGAGAAGGTAGAGGCAATGTTTTGTTTTATTTGACTGAGTTACCAGTACTTAAGCACCAGGAGACTTGCAGCACACAGTCCTGCATTCCTGTGTGGGGAAAAGGGCAGGGGCTGCCTGGGCTGCCTGGGGACTGGCCCCGCCACATTCTTCACGCTGCCCTCAGCACAAGCATCTGAAATTATGAATGTGCAGGAGCCCTGGTAACCGGCACCCATTCCTCACATCCTCCCTATGGACCTACTGTGTGCCAGGCCCTGTGGGAGAAGCTGACGCTGAGAAAGCTGGCAGGGCCCATGCAGCTCCCCGACCAACCATCTAGGTGCATCAGCAGCCAGCAGCTTTGCTTCTTGGCTTGGCCTTCAATGCCCTTTGTCACAGGGCCACCTTCTGCTCTGGCCTAACCATTCCTCAACCACACATGAAGATGCAGCCACCTGCCAGGAGTGCCCTTTCTCCCTGTGGAAACAACCACCCTTTAAGCCCAATTACGAACAGCAGGAAGGAGTCACTGAGCCCCTCCCACCTTTGGGCACTGGGAGCCTGGCTTCTTCACAGGCTTGAGGGCTCCCCACGGGCAGGGCCAGGGTTGCAGGGCCTAGCCCCAGCCTAGTACTAAGTAGGTGCTCTGTAATTGTTCCCTGAAAAGCAGAGAATTCCCAGTTCTCTCAGCAGCAGTCTGGCTCACAGGGAAATCATCCTTGGATCTTGGCATCAATAACACACCCAGGGCAGACCTACTGTATGCACTGCCCTGTGTTGCCACCAAAGGAGGCCCACAGATGGCAAACACGTGCCCCTGTCTTTAAGCAGGTGATGATCCCCTGAACGGTCAGAGCATGACAGAATAAAAGGCTATCCAGGTAGGAAACTGAGACCCAGGGAGGGGATGACATGTCTCATAAAGCCAGTCCTGGGTACAGGGAAGGATCTGGATGCAGTCAGATTGTGTGATATTGGGCTGGTTATTTAACCTCTCTGTGCCCTAGATTCTCTGCATAAAATAAGGACAATGACAGCGCCTGCCCCATAGGTCACTAGGAGGCATGAATAAGGTAGTACATGTACAGTGCTCAGAGCCCAGGACACAGGAAGGGCTCAGAAGACCTTAGCTGTGGTATAACACCTTGTGGCATATCAAATTCAGCAACCCTGGCTGGCAGGGCAACAAAAGGAGCCCAAGCTGTGGGCCAGCCCATCACTAAGCAGGGTTATCTGCCTCAGACAAGACATCTCCCAGCCTATCCCAGGGCAGAGCCCACCCACAGGGGCCCGCAGGGGTATTACAACTGCAGAACCTTTGAAATCAATTAATACATACAATAAGAACAAAAAAAAAAAAAAAAAAGGCACACTTTTCCTCCTCTCAGTCCCTAGCCTGACCTGGTAACTACCCTCCAAGCCCCAACCGCTGTCTCCCCAATGTGGGGGGGCAGATGGGTCGGGTGGGGTCAGGTTCTAGAGGGGACCCAGCAACAAGAAGGAGCCAGCCCAGGGCTCAACACGGAAGTGCTGATGCACGCCACCACGCGGACATGCCAAGTAATGCCACACTCGGTGGAAGAAGCCAGAAGCCACAAACACAGTGACAGAAATGTCCAGGAAAGGCACGTCTGGAGAGACAGAAACCAGATTAGCACTGCCAGGGGCTGGGGCAGGGAGGATGGGGAGGGACTGTTAACAGGCACAGAGTTTCTGTCTGGGGTGATGACAATGTTCTGGAATAAAACACTGAGAGTTGGACAACTTGTAAATGTATAAATGTTATTAAATTGTACACTTAAAGCAAGTGAATTTCATAGTATGTAAATCATATCTCCGTAAGCTACTGAAGGAGGAAGACAAAGAAGGAAGAAGAGGAAAAAATGGAGGAGGAGGAGAGGCCAGTTGTGGAAAAGACTGAGGACAGAGAAGGCCCCACAGGGCATGGGTACAACCTGGCTGGAGAGTCCCCTCCCCACTCAGTTGGCTGCCCTTGATCGAGCCCTTCCAAGGAGCTAGGGGGAGAAGCTGTCAGAAGCATGGATTCACACTCAGATAGGACTAGGATCAAATCCCAACTCTGTCCCTGCCAAATGAGGCCATCCTGGATGACCTCCTTCTCCTGTCTGTGCCTTGGTTTCTTCAGACGTAAAATGAGGCTGATAATAACAATAGTGAAGATTAATTTCCCCCCTAAAGGGCTGTAGGGAGGGGAGAGGTGAGAGGATATCCAGAAAATCACCTAACAGATGGCAAGTGCTCAATCAACGAAAGCCTGAAGGTGTGGAGAGTTAGGGACATGAGTGAGTGGGGCAGGAATCTTGCCCTCAGGGAGCTCATCATCTACCAAGTACTTGGTGATAAGTTAAAGCATTGGAGCCTGCAGGGCATGGGACCTTGCAACCCAGGAGAGCTTCCTGGAGGAGGTGACATGGTGCTGAGGCTTGAAATGTGACAAAGCACTCCTCTTCCTAAGAGACCCTGAGTTCAAGTACAAGATTCAGCATCTCTAGAAATACATCTGCTAAAGTCAGAAATGCTGTTTTTATATACATAAGCCTCTCATGGGTACCATACCCCCATTACATATGTATCCCACATTCCTTTTAGAAATGAAACAAAAGCAAATTTTTGTTCTAAAAAAAGGATTTTTGCAGAAGAGAAACATCATCAGTAAAGATAAATGGGGCGGCCAGGACTGTGGAGGCTGGAGAGGACTACCCCAAGCTCAGCAGGGCAGCTGATGTCAGGCTCATAAAATAGAAATTGACCAGATGGGGAACAGAACAGAGAGACACACGTACCAAAATTAGTGAGTTGCAGAAAAAGGAAAAAGGAAAAAGGAAATCTAAATGGTCACGCGAAACTTGGATATTTTTTGAGGTTTAGAGTGAAGGTCCTAATGTAGAAGGGTCTAAAAGTGGCCTCCATCCTGCCCTCTTGTGGTCATTTCAAACACTGCGCACAGTAACTGGTGCCTTGTCTACTCTGGAAGGCAGGTTGGGTGGGGGAGGGAATGGAGAAACAGCTCTGGATTGAGCCCCACATGGGGCACCAGCCCACTATCCTGGGCCCAGGCCACATGCCTTCACTTCTCCAAGCCTCAGCATTCCATAGACCAAGATTCCATGAGATAATGCTTGTGAAACAAGGTTCTGATGTATGTTAACAGAAGGCAGCTGGGTGTGCCCTGGTCATATGGTGAGATTTCACATAAAAGTCAAGATCATCAGTTTTGCCTGAGAAGTTGGATGATCCAGCCAACCACTTTGGGCAAGGATGGGCTGGGAGGCAGCGGCACCTCTCTCTTTCCACTACATTCATCACTACATTCATCCCTTCCTGTCCTGGCTTCGGGGTGTAGCTCCAGATGCAGAATCTTAAGGCTAAGTGCCTACAAATCTGGACTCAGAGACCCTGAAGTGACCAGGGTGCCTCTGAGGGAGGCCTAGTGCTTAGGAACCACCAGATCAGAGGATTTCTGAAACAGTTTAGAGTTGGACCTTGTCCTGGGAATTCTGTCCTAAATTCTCTATTTTCTCTCTGCTCAGTGAGACCATGGGGTCCCCTCCCAGGAACTCTGTGGCAAGGACAGGCTGTCCCTGCTGCAACATCCCCTCTTCCTGGGCTACCCTTCCAGCTTCTCCACCTGTCTAGCCACTACTCACACATCAAGACCCAGCCTACACTGCACCTCCAGCCTTTCTGAACCAAGCCAAAGAAGAGCTCACCACTCCCTCCTCCCTCAGGTTAGCTAGTTGTGCACGTGTCTGCCTCCCCTACTCAGCTGCTGACTCACCCATCCTCATTCAACAAATATTTTTTGAGCATCAACTCTGTACTGACAACACTGAGTAAGCAAGAGTCAAGAGCCCTACAATCCAGCAGTTCTCATTTGGCAGGGGGTGGGATGGGGGGGTACCAGACAAGAAATATGCAAACAGAGCCTCAGCTCTGATAGGGGAAGATAACGCCCAAAGCCATGGTGTGCTGGGAGGCAATGAAAGAGGCCAGGCTCTTCTACTGACATGCTGTTGAGGGAAAAGCCCCACGTGGGGTGACATTTAAGCTGACAGTCCCAGAGGAGCCCAGCCCAAGCACCAGATGATTTGAGCCCCAGCTGTTCAGAGCTCCCAGCAGAGATGAGCTGTCCCCAGGGGGGCCTGCATGCTGTCTTGACCTGCAGAATCCACCATGACTGAGGCACTCCGCTACACTACAACGGATAACTGGACCCTAGGAATTACTTCTTTACTTCTCTTCCTCCCTTTGGGCCAATAACTTGTTTTATATAAACACCGCCACCCCACACTAATGAAAGCCCCAGAGCACTGGTCCAAACTGTGTCGCATCACCCAGGGATCTCTAAAAAATAGTGGAGCCAGGAAAAATCCCACTGGATGGGGACCCTGCAGAACACCTGGCCAGGGTCTGCATGACTGGCACGTTCATCAAAAACAAGCAAAGTCGGTGCCTATGGCTCAGTGGGTTGGGCGCTGGCCCCATACACAGAGGGTGGCGGGTTCAAACCCGGCCCCGGCCAAACTGTAACAACAAAAAAATAGCCAGGTGCTGTGGCCAGCGCCTGTAGTCCCAGCTACTGGGGAGGCTGAGGCAAGAGAATTGCCTAAGCCCAGGAGTTGGAGGTTGCTGTGAGCTGTGTGACGCCACGGCACTCTACCCAGGGTGATAAAGTGAGACTCTGTCTCTACAAAATAAATAAATTAATTAATTAAATTAAATTAAATTAAAAAACAAAACAAGGAAAGTCTGAGACTATAGGCTAGATGGTATCTTACCATAGAAAATGGACATTATGTTAAACTACAGAAATGTGAATGAACTATAAACTTTAACTGATAAGAATGTATTGCTACTGGTTCATTGGTGGTAACAAACATGTCACAGTCAGGCAAGATGATGGGAAACTGGGTGTGGGCATACGAGAGCCCTCTGTGTTATCGTCTCGATTTTTCTGTAAATCCAAAACTGTACCTAAAATTAATGTCTATTTAAAAAATATCAATACCCAAGCCCTGCCTCTAAACATACCAATTTATAGAATGTGATCTAGGCATTAAGGTTTTGAAAAGCTCTCCTAGTGATCCTAATATGTGGCCAAGTCTGCAAACCACTACTGTAGAGGGGGGAAAAAAAAAAAAACCTGCCTCAAGAAGCCAGGAAGAGAGTTATAAATAGCCAGGAAGAGATTTAGAAATAGATAAAAAGGCTTTGGTTGGTTGAAACATATAGATAATAAATTCTGGGCTCTTAGACTATTTCTGAGATTTGAAGAGTAATATGGAAGGTCTTCCAAACCATCTTCTTGTGTGTGTGTGTGTGTGTGTGTGTGTGTGTGTGTGTGTGTGTGTGTGTGTGTGTGTGTGTAGGGGATGTTTGGCAGCTCATGGCTTCTACGCCAGGGTTAGCAAATATTTGACACTCATATCTCCACCCTCCCTGGCCCATGCTCTTAAAAGACATTCGTCAATTATAGCAGCATCTTTCTCTGGACCTGAATGTTGTCTCAGAGTCCTTCTCAACACACTGTACCACTCGGGAGGCTGAGGCAGGAGAATCGTGGAAGCCCAAGAGTTAGAGGTTGCTGTGAGTCCTGTGACATCACGGCACTCTACCGAAGGTGGTAAAGTGAGACTGTCTCTAAAAAAAAAAAAAAAAACCACTTAGGCATTATGATTCAAGTGGAGTTGGCACTTGAGATACAACCTATGTCCTGCCCTCACTAAGTAGGTGTTGGGTGGAGCCATCAGTTCAGTCTGTTTGTTTGTTTAGCCCCTAGGTTTCCTGTGGTCTGGAGGAAGCAGCCAATGGCAGTGCAGCTGTTGGATTCCCAGCCATGGGAGGTCCAAGCCCACAAATGAGCCCTCTCCATTTTCCCTACCAAGCCATGGTCATTCCCAGTTTCCTTTCTTTGTGCCTACAGTGACCCACCTTTTCCTCACTGGCCCAGCCCCTCACCATCTCCTCTTCTTCTGGCCTCCAATGTGTTAATCCTCCAGGCCCAGCTGACCCAGGCCAGGGAACATGCCCACCACCCCAGTGAGTCACCCCATGCCAACCCAACACCTCTCTCAGTCTACTCCCCCAGAACCACTCACTCAGAAAGTACTTTATAGCTGACCAACTATCTTCCCTCCCCTCCTATTCTGACCATGTGAGCTGGCCACAACCATAAAGATGGTGAGGATTCTTCTCATTTCCAGAAGAAGAAACCTAGGCTCCAACTGATGGAGCTGGGTCTGGAACCTGGATCTTCCACCACATCCTGAAGTGCTAAACTCACGTTTAACACAAAATGCTGCCATCAGTTGATAAGGGAAAAAGGATGGAAGACCATGCACCCCAACTAAGTTTCATCTGACCCAAGTGTTAGCAAGGGTAGGGAGCAACGGGAACCCTCGTACACTGGTAATGGAGTGCGCATAGGTACAACCACTGTGGAGCTGTATCTGGCAAAATCTACTAACAAGAAACATATCCAAGCCCTGCTACCCAGCAATCCCACCCTTGATTACACACACGACAGGTCTAAGTACTAATGGTCATTAAAAGGGAAGGGAAGGGAAGGGAAGAGCATCACTGTCTGGAATAGGCCCAAACTCAAATGTCCAGCAACAGCAAAACAAATAAACAACTGTGGGTTGCAGCATCTTCATAGAGCAGAACATAAGCAGCAACAAAAAAGTACAAATTATTGCTATATGCACCAACATGGATGGATCTCACAAATGTCAGGCTGCCAGACACAAGAGGATCCCATTTTACGATAATTAGAACAGGCAAATCAAAAACATGGCAAGAGGAGTTTGAATACGGGTCACCCGTGGGGCCTGCAGGTAACTAAGAGGGGACTTGAAGGAACTTTGTCGGAGGCCTGGAAATGCTCTGTAAACTGGAGTGGTTATGTAGGTATGTACATATGCAAAAATACACCCAGCCATACAGTTAGGATTGGATCTATGCACTTTACTGTTTGTAAATTATACATCGGAAAGAAGGAAATATGTAAAGTTTCCTAATCTGGGAAGCTCAGAGTTAAACTGAACTAAGCGTTTTTTTTCCTGGAACTGCTCAAAGTCTTTTTGAGACAGAGCCTCAAGCTGTAGCCCTGGGTAGAGTGCTGTGGCATCACAGCTCACAGCAACCTCCAACTCCTGGGCTCAAGTAATTCTCCTGTCTCCGCCTCCCAAGTAGCTGGGACTACAGGCGCCTGCCACAATGCCTGGTTATTGCTTTTTTTTTTTTTTTGTTGCAGCCATCATTGTTGTTTTGGCAGCCCAGGCTGGATGAGAACCTTCCAGCTCAGGTCTATGTGGCTGGTGCCTTAGCTGCTTGAGCCACAGGTGTCAAGCCTGCTCAAAGTCTTTTAAAAGAGCTCTGTGAATGTCAAGAATGACATGGAGTAAGTGGAGTTTCCTGAATTATTTTTTAGCAGAACACACCACCCCCACCGCCTTTTCTCCACCTCTTGTCTACAATCCATCCAGGAAGTTTCCAGGCAGACTTATAGGGAACTGATATGTAATGACCTCATGGCATCCCTTCCCTGGATGAGCCATCTGCAGTGTCTGATCAGATTTATGGAAAGGTTGTGCTGCAGCCCATGCTGGGCATGTGCGGTCACCCTTCTTGTCCTTACCTGTGAAATGGCTGCACTCCCTTGTGGGATGAAAGGGCGGCGGTGGACAGGGAAGAGGAGCCTCCAGTGCCTGCAGTCACGCGCCAGGATGCCCGCCCAGCCCCACCAGGGACGCTCTGCGAGTTGAGCAAGTGTCCCGGTCATTCATTCATTCCATGAGAGTCCTGCTGGCAGGTCAGGATCCCGACTGGGGGAACCCCCTAGTAGCCTTGGTCACTGGGAGCCCACAGAGCCCAAGAGGTTGTTGGAAGCAAATCTAGCATCCTTCTTCCACCTGAAGATCCCGCCCCCAAGAGACATCCTTTCCCCTCCCCAGTGGCAAGACCACAGGCCAGGATTCAGTCCAGGCCTCCCCGTTTCTTCACTGTGTGTCCTAGAGCCAGTCACCTCCCCTCTGTGAGCCTTAGACTCAGAATCTCACAACTGAGCATCTTCTTGCCACCTCAGGACATAGCAAGGTCACTTACGAAAAAGTGTCAGGAAATGGGGCTGGCTGGGTCTCAAAAGAGTTCTGCACATTCATTTCTTCATCTGCAACGCCGGAACCATGAAGGGAATAATGGGACAGTGTTCATACAGTACTCAGCACAGTGTCTGCCGCATAGAAACTCGTATCTATACAAAGCCACACAATAACAGCAAACGCTTAGAAAGCACCTGTGAGGTGTCAGGCACAGATCAAAGTGTCTTATGTGCATTAACTCATCTAAGCTCACTGGTTTTCTAACAATTAGGCTCAACTATTATCATGTCTGTTTTACAGATATGGAAACTGAGGCACAGAGATGTCATCCTATCACAATCACAAAGCTGGTGAGTAGCACAGCTGGGATTCAACCCAGGACCATTTGGCTTAGCACACAAGCTCTTTCTACATGCATATTACACTTCAATTTTAAAAAATCACTAAGGCTGAGGGTGGTGGCTCATGCCTGTAATCTTAGCACTCTATGAGGCTGAGTCAGGAGGATCACTTGAGCTCAGGAGTTTGAGACCAGCCTGAGCAAAAGTGACACCCTGTCTCTACTAAAAAATAGAAAAACTAGCTGGGCATGGTAACGTAGGCCTATAGTATGAACTACTTAGGAGGCTCAGACAGCAGGATTACTTGACCTCAGGAGTTTGAGGTTGCTGTGAGCTAAGCTGATGCCACGACACTCTAACCTAGGCAACAGAGTGAGTCTGTCTCAAAAAAAAAAAAAAAAAATCACTTTCTAGGCAGCAAAAGAAAAAATAGGTAGATAAACTGGACTTTATCAAAATTAAAAACTTTCACGCATCAAAGAACATTATCAAGCAAGTGAAAAGATAACTGACAGAATGAGAGAAAACATTTGCAAATAATATATCTGATACGGATTACTATCCAGAGACTATACTGTATTGTGTGTATATACAAAATATTCCTTCAACTCAACAACAAAGAAAAATCCTGATTCAAAAATGGGCAAAGGACTTGAACAGATATTTCTCCAAAGAAGACATACAACTGATCATGAAGCACACGAAAAGATTCTTAATATCATTAGTAATTAGGGACATGAAAATAAAAACCACAATGAGTCATTTACATCACACTCATTAGAATGGCTATTATGAAAAACAAACAAAAAAAAACCCAGAAAGTAACAAATATTGGCAAGAATGGGGAGAAATTAAACCCAAATGCATTACAGGTGAGAAAGTAAAATGGTACAGCCATTGTGGAAAACAGGTTGGTGGTTCCTCAAACAATTAAACATAGAACTACTGTATCATGCAGCAATTTCAATCCTAGGAATAGACCCAAAAGAACTGAAAACAGGGACTCTGACAAGTATTTATACACCATTATTCACAGCACCATTGTTCATAGTATGTAAAAGGTAGAAATAACTCAAGTGTCTATTAACAAATGAATGGATGAATAAAATGTGGCACGCATGGTAAACATATACGATGGAATATTATTCAGTCTCAAAAAGGAAGGAAACCCTGATACAGGTACAACATGGATGAACCTTGAAAACATTATGCTAAGTCAAATAAGCCAGACCCAAAGGACAAATATTGTACGATTCCATTTATAGGAAATATCTACAACAGGCAAATTGAAGAGAAACAGAAGTAGAAACAGAAGTTATCAGGGGCTTGTGGGAGGGGATGGGGAAAGCGGACTTAGGGTTCACTGGGTACAGATTCTGTTTGAGATGATGAAAATGTTCTGGAAGTGGGTAGTGGTTACGGCTGAGCAATACTGAGACTTGTACTTAATGACATTGACTTGTATGCTTAAAGTTGTTATAGTGTTAAATCTTATGTTATTTATCTTATTTATCTTTAACATAACCCCCAAAATAATTTTTTTTTTTCCAATGGTCTTGCCCAGATTGCTGCAACACATCCTAACTGGTCTCCACTCTTCCAGCTGGCTCACCCTCTACAACGGCCTCTCCACAATGCCCACCAGGGGGCACCCCAAACCTCACCTGGGATACTTCTCCTGGCTCGTCAGCACCTCCTGTGGACATAACACAAAGCCCCTTATTCTGACCAAAGAGTCACCCTCTCCACTTCAGCCCCAATGACATCATTACCTCCATCATCATCATCACCACCATTATTATCACTAAACAAAACAAGTCCTAGGACCTTTGCACTTGCTGTCCCTTCTGCCTGATGCTCTCCCTCAGATTCTTCTACAAGGCTGAGTCCTTCTCAGGACTTAACTTGAATGTCACCTCCTCTGAGAAGCCCTCCATGACCACTTAATATCAAGCAGCCCAAATTACCCTCTCCCCAGTCACCCTTGATTCTCAAGACCCCATTTTACTTTCTTTACAGCATGTGGTAACATCTAAAATTTCTTTTTTGAGTCTATCTCCTTGCCTTCTGTCTTCTTCCTACATGAGAATATGAACTCCAGCAGGGCAAGGAGCTATACCTGAAGGGCCAAGAGCAGCACACGGCACATAGTAGGTGCTCAATGAATGTCTGCGGGATGCTTGACTAGGGCATGACTAGTGAATGACTAGCACAGTATTTATGATCCTGGGTTATATATTAATTATTTAAAGTCTATGAATGTGAGCAATTTGAGGACAGAAATGTAACTTATTCACCTTTATCTTAGAGCTTTGTATGAATTAATAACTGGGTGGAAGATGGATGTATAGGTGGGTGGATGGATGGATAGGTAGTTGGTTTGATGGATGGATAGACAGGTGGATGATGGATAGACAGGTGGATGATGGATGGATGATGGGGGGGGTGGATGGATGGATGAGTGCATGGATAGATGGGTGGGTGAGTGGAGGGATAACTGTATAAATTGATGAATACAAAATACCCCTTATACAAAAATATCAGGCACAGCTGGTCATTTGTGTTTAAGACCTGGGTGACAAAATATATTTCTGGTCTGACTGGTTTTAATCTAGAAAATAAACTTTAATCAGTTGGGATATTAATTACTCAATTCTCCAGCCCTTCCTATGGAGTAATGAAAGACAAAAAGCAATTAACAAATGGAATTAGCCCTATCTCAAGGGTCTCCTGGGCCTTCTAACAGCCAGGGCCCTTGCCTGCCTCTCACCTCTGAGCTCCACACTCAGGCTGCTATACCCGGTATGTTGTCCTGACTCACCCAGGCAGAGAGGGTCACTCTGGAGCCTGGGGCCTGTGCCCACCCTGCCTATCCCTTCTACTTCAGCCTCGCTTACTTCTCTGACCCCTGCTTCCCAACAGACTGGAGGACCTTGAAGAGCAGAAACTATGTCTTCCATTCCATGAGCTCAGTGCCCAGAATATACCTCAAGTCCCAGCATACTCGTGCTTGGCAAATTTTCTCTCTTGGCCCAATATCCAGGTTTGGGCCTCCCTTGTCAAGGACCTGACAATCCCCATTTTCTTTCATACTGTGTAATAAAAAATGCTATTTGATGACTGACCAGTGGCCATTTCCCACTTGGCCAATTTCCATGACAGAAACTGGAAGCCCTGAATATTAACTTTCCCAGACTCTCTTGCTGCCAGGAGAAGCCATGTGACCCAGTTCTTGCCCACCAAATGTACCTGCAAGAATCCTGAAGGGTGCTCGAAAGTTCTTGCATTCTTAAGTTAAAGGGCAGGCTCGGCTGAAATGGGCCTTCTGGTGTCCCACTTCTTCCTGCCTAAAAGTGGACCTGATGTGGGGAAGTAGCAGCCATCTTGGGGCTATGAGGCTGGAAACATGAAAGAATGCCCCAAGAACCTCAAAGATGCACATCAAGCCAGCAGCTGCCCACCTCTGCACATCTTGTCTTGTAAAGCAAACCAGCCCTTCAGTTAAGCCAGCAAGCCACATTCCTGACACACAGTCAACTCAACACAACAGAAACACAGGCCCAACATCAAATGTGGGTGGAGAGTGCACATCCTGGGCAGACAGAAAACAATAACATCTTTATTCACAGTTTTGTTTTGTTTTGTTTTGAGACAGAACCTCAAGCTGTCGCCCTGGGTAGAGTGCCATGGCATCACAGCTCACAGCAACCTCCAACTCCTGGGCTGAAGCGATTCTCCTGACTCCGCTTCCCAAGTAGCTGGGACTACAGGTGCCTGCCACAACGCCTGGCTATTTTTTGATTGCAGCTGTCATTGTTGTTTGGCGGACCCAGGCTGGATTCAAACCCGCCAGTGCAGGTGTATGTGGCTGGCGCCTTAGCTGCTTGAGCCACAGGTGCCGAGCCCACAGTTTGTTTTTTAATCACAATCTTTGACGAGTTATTTTTAGCAGTTCTTATATGGTGTTTCATTTTGATCTTTTCCTTTCCATTTGAACCCCTAGTCAACCCCCAAAATTCAAGAGGTATCTCCAACTAGCATCAGGGTCATGTCCCGCAGGGGCCACTTCACAACCCTTCTCTCTTGAGTTGATTACACTCACAAGAATTACTATTGTCATCAGAATCCAAATGTTCCCTTTTTGCCATTTTCCAGTCATTGTAATAAAGTCATCAGGTCTAAATGTTTTCAAATCTTTGAACAAGATTTCCCTGGCAGATCCTGAGTACAAAGATGGTGGTATGATGACAACATGGAACCAGCCTTGAAAGCAAGGGGTGAGGAAAAATCTAAGGTCAACATTCAACCACACACTGGAGGTATCTAGGAACTTCACATCAAAGTTTAAAAGACTACAGATTCTGCCTCGGCGCCTGTAGCTCAGCAGCTAGGGCACCAGCCACACACCAGAGCTGGCAAGTTCAAATCCAGCCCAGGCCTGCCAAACAACAGTGACAACTACAACCAAAAACTAGCCTGTTGTAGGCAGGTGCCTGTAGTCCTAGCTACTTGGGAGGCTGAGGCAAGAGAATCACTAAGCCCAAGAGTTTGAGGTTACTGTAAGCTGTGACGCCACAGCACTCTACCCAGGGCGACAGCTTGAGACTCTGTCTCGAACATAAATAAATAAATAAATAAAGACTGTAGATTCTGTCCATTGTATAGAGCACAGTTTCATGCCTCTAAACCTTTGCCCATGCTGTTCCCTCTACCAGAGCAGACCACATTTCTCCCCAGACCACAGCTCAGCCTGCTCAGCCTTCAAGACTCACAAGTGTCCCTCTCTGCTTAGCTCTCCCCCAAAAGGGAAGATTTTGAACAAATTAAATGAGAAAAAGCAGGAAAAGCATGTGACATGGTGCCTGGTACATAGTGAGTGCTCAATATACAACAGTTGTTAGAGACCATTCCAATTATTGATCTGCCTTCTTAATTATCTGCCTTAGTCATACATATATGAATATTTGTCGAAAGCCGAACTGGCCTACTTGCTGTCCCTGAGCATGACCTCCTCCATACTGGTACCTCTGTCCTGAATGCCTCATGCAGGACCAGGTGTACAGCAGGCCTGCAAAGGACTCATGGCTACATAAGCTGGCAAATGCCAGTTGGCAGGTGTGGAAGGTTGAGAGAAATTCTCAACCTAGAGGAGGTTTCCTGCCTACCTGCCCCATCACAGGGAACCCTCACAGCTGGTAAATCTATATCTTTGCAGTCATAAGAGGGGCCTCTGGTATGAACTACAACCCAGGATCACAGTCCATGAGTCAGTCAAGGCCTTTCAAGATCCCTGTGAGAGTTCAAACCAAGGCTCACTTGACTAGACAGACAGGAGGAGGAGGTCAGGCACGGGGCTTGGGTTTGCCATGTGGACTTGAGGTCCTGAGGGAACCCAGAAAGGAACAAGGGAGGGGAAAGAGGAGTGAGCACTGTCCAAGGAATTAGAAACACTGAACTCCAATCCCGACCCCGGCTGTCACAGGACCTTGGACAAGACACTTCCCCTCTCTGGGCCTCAGTTCCCTCAACTACAGACAGACTTTTAAGAGTGGGTACACTTTCCCATCAACTCTGCAGGAGAATGTAGGGAAGAAAAAACTTGACAGCAAATAATAATTAATAGTACAATACTAACAGCTAGTATTTATTAAACCATTATCCTGTGCCAGGCACTGTGTTCTAAATTGTTTATAAGCATCGTCATTATATCATTTCAGCTCCACCTCCCACCAGGCTACGTGGAGGGCAGTGGCAAGTTAAGCAGATGTTAAGAGTATGGACTCCAGATCTTGGTAGAGGTACTTACTGGGTCTGAGTCTCAGTTTCCCCACCTGTAAAGTGGGAATAATAACAGTACCTGTACCATATGTAAGCATTGCGTTAGGCATTGCCATTCCTATTATTCTCCACTTTACAGAGGAGGAAAAGCAAGGCCCTGAGTGGCACAGTCACTTGCTTAAGACCTCTGAGGAGTGGCAGGTATGGATGAGGCTATGCAAATCAGCTACGCATCTGCCCTGTTGATCCCAGGCACTTTTTGGAGGGTAGCAGCAGTAGACCATCTGGTGCCAACTCCAGGCTGAACAAATATCACATTCCTAACCCCCCAAGGCCTGAAGGAGTCCCAGGGCTCAGGGTGTCCTGTTTCTTTTTGCAGCTAATGTGCTGAGTGCTGCAAGCCCAGGGGGAGAGAGGGACTGGTGGGGGATGGAAGCAAGGCAAAAAAAATGCAATCCCAAGGCAGAAGGGCCCAGGCCCAAGGCTGAGAGCGAGATTGGCCGGAGTTCCATTCCAACTCCCCCAGTTGTCAGCTGTGTGGCCTTGGGCAAGTGGCTGAAGTGGCTCCCTTGTTTCTCACTTTCCTCTTCTGCAAAATGGAATTATGCTTTCTGATATGGGGCTGAAGTGGGGACTGAGAAGACCTAAGATACTCAAAAAATAAAGATAAACCTGAACCTAAATTGGAAACCAACAGCATAAAGCCTCTAATCAAAGCAATGATGGGAATAATAGGAGATAACTTTTTTTTTTTTTTTTTGAGATAGGGTCTAACTTTCACTTAGGAAAGAGTGCAGTGGCACAACCATAGCTCATGGCAGCCTTGCACTCCTAGGCTCAAGTGATCTTCCCACCTCAACCTCCCAGAGTACTAAGATTACAGGTGTGAGTCTACAGGTGTGAGCCGGGCAGACATTTCTCAGTGAATTCCCTCAATCCCTTCATGAGGTGCAGGAACCAAGCCTGATGGCCTTCCAAAAAAGCAGGGACAGCCAGCCTTCAACTGGTGGGTCACCCTGGCTATGCCAGCTTCTCTCCCTGGGCCTCAGTTTCACCATTGATAAAGACGGAATTGAATAAGTGAGAAAAAAGTGAGGGGAGAGAAGGAGGGAAAGAAGGGAGGAGGAAGAGGAAGGAAAGGAGAAATGGGAAGGGGAAAAAGAAGAAAAAGCTACCACCACGGCTTGAGCATTAATCAAGAATTTACTAGATGCTGGTTGATCTCATTTGCTGCCCATGAAAATACTCTTTAAGTCAGATAGGACCATCATCATCTCACAGAGGAAAAAACTGAGATCCATCTTGGCTCAGTGAGATCCATCAAGTCATGTGCCCAAGGTCACATGGTGGCACAGCTGGAAATTGAACTCACTTCTTTCGGCCTCCAGAATGCAGAGCTAAGGTCTCTCCCTGTTGGGCTCTTGCAGCCACTACAGCGGTTCTCAACCTGTGGGTCGCAACCACTTTGGGGATGGAACAACCCTTTCACAGGCGTCGCCTAAAACCATCACATACACCCCATACAAATACAGGTGTACAAAAATAATTTTATGGTTGGGGGTCACCACAAAATGAGGAACTGTATTAAAGGGTCGCAGCATTAGGAAGGTTGAGAACCACTGCCCTAGGAAGACATCTGCATACCACGTCCTCCTTGTGGTCACCCCCAGAAATGCAGGCATGAGTCCTAACAGCAGGGAGATGAGGTCTGAGGCACCAGGCTTATCAGGTTCCTGCCGTGTCCCTGCACCCACCCACCTCAGGGTCTTGGGGTCAGGGAGAGGAAACCAAGCAGGCAGCAGTAGGGCTGGGGCCTCAGAGGCCAGGAGAAAGCCATGACAAGCCACCCAGGACTGCAAGGACAAAGGCTCCTTAATGACAAGAGAAAGAGGAGGAGCTGGGCAGCCAGGGAGGATGCCAGCAAGCAGACACTCTAAAAAGACAGGTTTTAAATGCTTTCTTCCCCATCACCTTTGTCTACACACACACATACACACACAAAAGTTCAAGGACAATCAGATAAGCTGAGTTGGTGCCACCTGAGAGGGAATGGAAAAAAAGAAAGAAATCAGTGGAAGGGAAACTTTAGCAAAAAGACCAGACAGGTTTCAAATCTGCGTGTGAGTCTGTGGCTGGAAACAGACCCTTGAGAAAACTTCTCGGACTGCACAGCAGACATCTCACTTAGGTCTAAGGTCTGAGTTCCTCCCTGCCCTGTCACCCTACCTCCATGGTCAAGCTCTGTTGTGGCCATTCTACATCAATCCTAGCACAAACCCCGCCAAGGCCATCTTCTCAACCCCCACTTTAAAGAGAAGGAAAGTGAGGATAAGGAAAGCAAAGTTTCTCATCCACGGCCATGGATCCCACGGCTCCAACACATAGGGTCTCTTTAGGCCCAGGTCTCCCTGAGATGCACGCTACTGAGTAATCAAAGAGGCCCTCATGAACAGAAGGGACATCACCTCCTTAGAAGCCAGCCACCTGTCTTAGATGTCCCCACTTGTGACCTGGGGCCAGAAAGGACTTCATGAGCAAGTACAAACTCACCAGATCTCCAAGTAGCATGAGATTAAAGTCCAGGAAAAAAAGAACATCATCGGAGGTAGTGAGGCCCCAGAACTCACCCGGGTGCACTGAGGTTCCCAGAGGACCCTGCTTGTACCCACCTCCTTTACAAGCAAGGAAACAGGCTACAAGGGAGGAAGTGCACTCCAGGGAGATAGAGCTAAGCGACGGCCAGATAGAGACTCAAAAACAAAAACAGTATAACACCAATAACACAAACAATAATTACGGTAATGGTGCCCCGGATCACGCATTCTCTCATCTGAGCTCCACATCAGCCCTGTGAAGTAGATCCTGTCATCATCTCCATTTTACAGATGAGGAAGCTGAGATCAGAGGCCGGCCAAGGTCACACATGAATGTGTGAAGATCTAGGACTTGAACCCAGGCAGTCTGGCTCTAGAATTATCTTTCTACTGCCTCCTATTTACCTCTACAACTGTCGGTTACTGAGCACACTACTATGTGGTGGACCCTATACACAATCTCACTCTGTCCTCATGACAGAGCTAGAGAAATAGCAATCAAGGTGCTGTTTGGGTGGGGTGGCTCCTTTTGGGAGGCTGAGGCAGAAGGATCTCTTGAGGCCAGAAGTTTAAGACAGCCTGAGCTGTATAGCATTTATCTTTTTTAAAAATATTATTTTTAGTTAGCCGCACACAGTGGTTCATGCCTGTAATCCCAGTGTTTTAGGAGACTGAGGTAGGAGCATCACTTGAGCCCAGGAGCTAGAGGTTGCAGTGAACTATGATGACACCACTGCACTCCAGTCTAGACAAGAGAGCAAGACTCTTACTCTTTAAAAGGAAAAAAAAAAATCTTGTTTTCTAGATGAAGAAACTAAAGTATGGAGAAATGAAGTAAATGCCTGAAAGAGGATGACAGGACACGCAGTGCGAGAATTCCAAACCAGGGGTTCAGATGCCAGCGTATGTCCTGGTAACCACTCCATGCTGGGCAGCTGGGGATACCTCTCCCTGTTGGGCTAGAAACAGGAGGACAGAGGCTTCTTCAGCAGAGCCATCAAACACCCTCCACATTGAAGAACCACAGCACAGCTAATCAGGCAACGCCAGACTCTTGGAGAATTACCTGCCGGCCCTCGAGCCCCTCATCCCCTTGGCCCAACTCTCCCCGCGGCTACATTCATAGCGGTGCCCAACAACCAGCAGCGTGTTCCAGTTCTTCTCCAGCCATTTGGCATCACTCACCACAAAGGGCCCACTCCTCTTGTCCTTAGAGAAGCTGTGGCTTCTTCGGGGACCCAAGGCCGCAGGGCTCATGTGCCAGGGCGGGTGCTCACTGTCCTGGATCACATTCTCCTTCTCCAGGTCCCGAGGCAGCAACTGGGACATAGGACACAAGAAAAGAACTTCACCAGGGGCTTTCTCACTCACACCAGGGCTTTCTCACTGAAAGAAAAATTACATCACACTGAGAAAACCCCTTGTGTACCAAAAGGGCAAAGAAGAAAATTAAACTGCCAGAGAACCCCCAACCTTAATGATTGGAGGAGACATGTAGGGGCAGCAGCTCTGGGTTCAAGTGGCCCAGCCTCTGCTACTAATAACTGTGTGACCTCAGGTGACAGCTTTAACTTCTCTGAGCTTCAATCATCTGAGAAAGGAACAATAATAAGTACCCAGCTTCTAGGGTTGGTGGGAGACCAGGTAAGAAGAGTCACAGACAGTGAGTGACACAGTACAGCCACCAGGGGACAGACGTGAGCGAGTCCTGGGGCTCTGGCTCGGCTCACCCAGACCCCTCCACCTCTGGAATGTGGGGTGCCCTTCGTAAACGCGAGTCAGCCTCACTCTGCGGTGGTAATGCTCCTTTAACCTTACTTTAATCGTCTTTCCATTCATCCAAACACACAAGTGCACATATACAGATATACAGAGAAAGCATTGAGGAACAGGATGGTACCCCTCATACATCTAGTCGGAATCTTGATTTTTTTTTTTTTAACTCAGCTACATATTGGGGAAATATTCACAGGCAAGTACATATGGCCTCACGCTCTCCCTGCACAGACAAGGAAAGGGAGGCCCAGAGTGGGGGAGCCTCTGGTTAAAAACACACAGCATGAGGAAGATCGAGGCTGCATTCTTGATCCCTTCCCTCACGGCCTCTGTCTGGATACTTAACCTATTAAGACCCTCTGGGGACTTAAAGTTCTCCTACGCTCCTGGCTGTTCCTTATCAGCCTCCCAAATGTCCCAGGCCAGCCAGAAAGCCTTTTCTTCTGCAGCTACGTCAGTCCTGCTGGGATCTCTCTTCACAGGCTTTTAATAAATTCTACCTACATCACTTTGACCCCCCCTTTCAGACTCTCAGTGTTAAGACTCCAAGGGGAGTGAGACTCCAGGGCCCACTGCTCACTCTACATCTCCACTCAGTGGCTCACACTCATTTTAGATCCAAGTGCACAAAGCAGGCTTTTTGGTTCTCCTTCTCCAAAATTGCTCCTCTCATGACTTGTCCATCCCCCAGCTGGGTAGGCCAAGCCCCCAGGGTCACCTTCCATTCTCCCCAGTCTCTCCACCCATCAGCAAAGCTGAGATTCTCCCTTCAAAACATGCTACAAGGCAGGGTGTAGTGGCTCAGGCCTGTAATCCTAGCACTTTGGGAGGACAAGGCAGGAGGACGGCTTGAGTTCAAGCAGTCCTCAGGAGTTCAAGACCACCCCGAGGAAGAATGAGACCCTATGTCTACAAAAAATACAAAAATATTAGCCAGGCATCGTGGCATGCACCTGTAGTCCCAGCTACTAAGGAGGCTGAGGCGGAAGGATCACGTGAGCCCAGGAATTCAAGGTTGCTGTGAGCTATGATGGCACCATTATACTCTAGCCCAGGCAACAGAACAAGACTCTGTCTTAAAAAAGAAAAAGGCTGAAAACCTCGCACCCAACACCAAAATAAACTCCAAATGGATCAAAGATCTAAATATAATAGTTAAAACTAGAAAATTCGTATAAGAAAATATAGGCATAAATCTTAATGATCTCAGATTATGCAATGGTTTCTTAGGTATGACACCAAAGACATAAGCAATAAAAGAAAAATAGATAAAATTAACTTCAAAACTAAAATCTTACACCTTGAAGGGTACCTATACAAGAAAGTGAAAAGACAACTCTCAGAGGCCGGGTGCAGTGGCTCACATCCCAGCACTCTGAGAGGCCTGAGCTCAGGAATTCAAGACCAGCCTGAGCAAGAGCAAAACCCCGTTTCTAAAAATAGCCAGGCACTGTGGCTGTCGACAGTAGTTCCAGCTACTTGGGAGGCTGAGGCAAGAGGATCACTTGAGTCTAAGAGTTTGAGGTTGTTGTGAACCATGACACCACAGCACTCTACCAAAGGCAACAAAGTGAGACTCTGTCTCAAAAAAAAAAAGAAAGGACAATCCTCAACAGGAGAAAATTTCTGCAAATTATGTCTGATGTGGCACTTGCATCCAGAATATATAAAGAATGATGATAACTGCAATAATAAAGACAAAGGACCCAGTTAAAAATGAACAAAAGATCTGAATAGAAATTATTCAAATAAAGACATGCAAATAGTCAATAGGCATGTGAAAAGACATTCATTCAACATCAGTAACCATCAGGGACATGTAAATCAAAACCAGGATAAGATACGACTTCACACCGAGGCCACCAGGATGGCTATAATAAAAAACACAGGACGAGGACACCTGCTGGTCAGGGTGCAGAGCAGCTGGAAACCCAGGCACTACTGGCAGGGATGTACAATAGTGTGGCTGCTTTGGAAGACCACCTGGCAGTCCCTCAGAAGTGAAACCTAGAGGTACCATATGACCCAGCAATTCCACTTCTAGGTGTACATACAAAGAAACGAAAACATACATCACCCCCAAATTTGTACATCGATGTTCACAGCAGCATTATTCACAATAGTCAAAAGCGGGAACAACCCAAATGTCCACCAACAGAAGAATGGACAGGTGAAATGTGTTCCACCCAGATGATGGGGTAGAATTCAGCCATGAAAAGGAATGACGTTCTGATCCTTGCTTCTGCATGGATGAACCTTGAAAACATGATATAGCATTATAGGAAAGGGGCCAGCCACAAAGGCCCACGTAGTATATGATTCCATTTATGTGAAATGTGCAAAATAGGTAAATCCACAGAGATAGAAAAAGAAAAATGAATGGGTACCCAGGAGAGGAGGATAAGGGTGGATGCGGAGTGACAGCCTAATGAATGGGTAGGGGTTTCCAAGGGGTGATAAAGGTGGTCTAATACTGAGAGAGCAGATGGTTGCACAAATCCCTGAATATACTAAAAGCCACTGAAATGTATACTTTAAATGGGTGATTTACATGGGAAATGAATTATAACTTAATAAAGCTGATACGAAAAATAAAATGCTACCAGTCCTCCATTTCTCTCCACCTGTTAGGTCACCATCTTGGTGCAAACCCTGTCACCTTGTTGAAGATGATGGCAACCTCTGTGCTGGCCTCCCTGCCTCCACTCTCACCCCTCAGTTCACACTCAGAAGACAGCCAACAGGGGGTCATTCTCTGGGACACAGGTAATGGCTGTGGTGGTCAGAGCCCTATGGGGAGTCCCTAGTGCCCTCAGCCTGTCCTCATGCTCGGTCCCTCCCCATCTCTCAGTCTCAGCAGGGGCTGCAACCTGTATCCCGGGGGCCCTTGAGCATCCAGGGGAACAAGCTAATCCCTATACTGGGACATCTTCACTTGCTCCTGACACCTCCCTGCAGATCTCAGCCTGGCTGGTTCCTATCTGTCATTCAAAAGACACCTTTCTAGTCCCTCCCCATGAGACCCCTTCTTTGCCCAGGACCCACCGCTCTCTTCATGAACAATCTCACCTACTAACTGGCTGGAGGCCTCCCTGTCCACCTACCAGACCAGTGACATCCACTAGAAAGTTCTGCAATCAGTGGAGCTATTCTGTGTCTGCATATTCCACAGTCCACATGAGTCACATGTGTTTTCAGAGTGCTTGAATATGGCCAGGGTGACTGAAGAACTGAATTTTTAATCATCTTTAATTTTAACTAATTTAAATTTAAATAAGCACAGGTGACTAGTAGCTGCCACAAAGCCTGAGATATTGGTGGGCTGGACCATGGCTAGGTCATTTCCTGGCAGCCCCAGCACCCAGAACAAGGCCTGGCACAGGTTCAGTATACATATTAAATGCATTAAATAAACAGAGGGGTGGAGGTTAACCCCAAAGTGCTTCCCTCTGATTTCTTTATCGCACAAGCCCATGGGTCAGGGGCTTGAGCACACAATTGTCTTGTGATAAGTCTCCAACAAGTCTGTGAAGCAGGCAGGAGCCCCTCCCACAGATGCAGAAGCTGAGACTCAAGAGAGATCTGTTGAGACGCCCAGAATCACACTGGAAGGGTTTAATTCCAGGTCTGCCTGATCCACAGTCCAGGGCTGTTTCCAGGGAGAAATCAAATCATACATCTGCAAAGGGTTCATGTCCTAATAATGAATTCTAAAAAATCAATGAGAAAAGGACCAAGGTTCTAAAAGGAAACAGGCGGAACATAAGCATGTGAGTTACAGGAAAAATGCAAATAGCCTCATACAACTAACAAGATGCTTCCTCACTCAGAACAGGAGTGAGTAAACCTGCCCACACTGAGAGGTGATGGGGCAGTGGGGGAGGGACACGTAACATCCAGACATCTGATGCAAGGGGGAAGGTTGAGGGCAAAGCGCCCTGGAGCACACTGCTGGTGAGGATGTGAATGGTACAGCCCCACTGCAGGGCACAACACTATGATCCCACAAAAATCACAGCCACGTTCACCCTTAGATAGGCAATCACCATTCTGAACGCACAGATGCACGTGCAGGTGAGCAAGTGGATGCATGTACCTGGTTTATAATAGCAAAAGTTCAAAAACAGCACCCACAGGGGAGGGTTAACTTATGCTACATCCATAAAGCAGGCAAAAATCTAAAAACTTTCTAAGATCCATCTTATGAAAACAGGTAGAAAATCTTTGGTTTCAGCAGAGATCCTCTGAAAACAGGAAGCTTCTCCTAGGAAGCTTTCCAAACTAACAAAGCCAGGCCCCTACCTCGGACAACTGCTCAACTTTGGACATTTGGTACTGAATCATTTGTAGTGGTTAGGGTATTATAGGATATGGAGAAGCATCCTTGGCTTCTCCCCCAAGATGCTGGCAGCAACCTGTACCCATGGTGTGACGAAAAAAATGTCTCCAGACACTGCCAAATGTGCCCCAGGGGCAAAATCACCTATAGTTAAGTACCATTAATGGGCCCACCAGAGTATTCCCCAAGCTGTGCACCATAATCATCCTTTGGAGGAGATCTGCTTCCTAAACTATAAGCTTCTATCATACTTTAAATATTAGATAAGCATTCACTATTTTTGCCATAGAAAAATATGGCCATTATAAATACATATGCTTGATAAGCAACTACTGAAAATAAGAAAGGCTCAAAGGACATCAAAAAGAGTAAGAGAGGCTGGAAGTGGGAGAACACTCACCCTTTATTTTCTATACCCCTATAAGATTTGAATTTTTAATAATCAACATTTTGTACTTCTGTATTGGTGGTTTTGATAGAGTTCCGATTTTCTTTTTTAGGCTCAAAACCCAAAGATCTTTGGGCAGGAGAGAAGAGAGAAATGGGAAGCTGGTCCAAGTCTTTCCAATCCCTTGGTGAGAAAACAGATCCCCTGGCAACCAGCACTCCTGGGGCCTGTGTGCTTCAGGCAGGCATCCAAGGACAAGCAGGAGGACAGAGCCAAGCCCTGGCAGCCCTCTCCACAGCACCCTGACTCCCCCACTGCCAGCCGGCCCTAACCAAGGTGCTGGCAAAAAGATGCAGCCTCCTCCCTCAGCCCAGTTCACACAATAACAGGCTGGAGGTGGGGACAGGTGAAAACTCCCCTGGTCACCCAGGAGGCCTGTGCTTGGTATTTCTTCACTGCTTCGAGGCTCACAGAAGCCCAGGGACTGCTTCACACACTGTGGGCAAGTGGTAGAGTAGAGATTCAGATACCAAGTCTGCAGGGATCTGAACGTGCTTGTTACAGAGCCTGGTTTCTCAGTCTGAACTGTGCTCGCTACAGACACAGTTTCAAAGCCCAACTCTACCACTTACCTGCTTTTAACTCTAGGTGAACCCTCATTTCATGATCTTGACCAACAACATCCTATTGTTTATTTCCAAAGCATCCGTTTTCCAGACTGGACCTCTGCTCTCTTTGACAGGTGGGGAAACTCGGGCCAAGGGAGGTAGAAGGGCTTGCGTTTAGTCATTCAGTCTGCAAGGGGCAGAGGCGGCATTTGGGCCCTGATTTGCGGATGCCACACCACATGGGGTGGGGTGGGGTGCACTAAGATAGTTTGCACTTGACCTCCAGAACATGCCATGTTTCTTCCCATCTCCAAGGCTTTGTGCATCCTGTGCCCCTGCTCTGAAAGCCTTCGACTCCCCTTATCCCATCCAAATTCACATGCATCCCTCGAGGCTGCGCCCAAGCCAGCTTCTCCCCCAAGACACCTTCCTGGGCCCCTTCTCTAGTGCCTCACTCTGAATCCTGTCATTCCCTGACCTGGCTCACAGTGTCCCATCTCCCAAGAGATCAAAAGATTCCTTCCTTTGTGGTTTCTACTAGAGTGGACTACTATAAAATGGTCCACTACCTCTTGGGAGTTAGACCAGATCGGGGTTCAAATATTAGCTTTGCCACTTGTTGCTGTGTGTCCTGTGACAAGTCACCTAACTTCTTTGAGCCTCCACTTTTATCGATCTGCTCAGGAAGATGACTGTATCTGCCACAGACATTGTCAGTCTCAAATACACACCAGTGCCAAAGGTATCCTACTGTACGAGGATTTTCTTTCAACCATTTAACATGGTGCCAGCCAGGATGGAAGAGTTTGAATGTGAATAACCCCAGAACCAGCATCAAGCAAGGACAGAAGGAACCGGGAAATGCATACTCCAGATCCCTTGCTCCTTGGATAGGACAACTCCACAGACATTCAATGCTGCCTCCCAGGGGTCCTATATCACCTGCCTCCCTGCTCGACTGCCCTGCTAGTTCTTCCTGGAATCACCCTTTAAAAAAACTACCTACAAGGATCTGCTTCTGTGGGAACTAAACTATTATGAGCCCTCTTCTGAGGCTCATCTAAGACCACCTATTCACTCACTCAACAAATATTTCTTGAATGTTCCCAAGATGTCAACGATGAAGCTGGATGCTGGGGACACAATAATGAACACTACACAGCAGAATGGTATACAGAAGGAGCTCAATAAAGCTGTCACTGACACCTATCATTAGCATCACTCTAGGCCAGAGGTGTGAAACTGGTGCCCCCCAGGGGTGTATGCAGCAGCAGACATCTTCTTCGGCCTGCATATTACACATAAAAGTCTAGATTTTAAGATTTTATAATAAACGAGGCTCCCAACTCAGGGCCATTGTTCTCAGGTGTCAAGAGCCAGGGGGAACCAACAGACAGTTGCCCCCTTCACCAAGGGCATGAGCTCTCCATTGGCTACAACCCCACAACTCCCTGGAGTCTCCGACCCACTGACCCCACTCACACATGTACCCATGTGGCCCATATAAGATCTGAGCTTGAGACCCCTGGCCTAGATGTTTACTCAATGTTTGACAAAATTCAAAGAGCCTTCTCACTCACCTTGTGACCATCTGGAATCCCTGACTCCCAACAGGAGGGCCCCAGTTTGGCTTTTGAACTCTCCCCCGGGAGGCTGTGTCTCTCTTTGGGCTGCTCTCTCCTCCTCTCTCTGGCTTCATGCATGATGGACAGACCATCTCGAATCATGGCAGGGGGCCCCTTCTCTGAATAGGCCCTCTTGACATCCATGGGCGACCTGCCACAGTCACGTGGGTGGTCTCCCCACTGGGCCACAATGTCTTCCTCTCCCCACTCAGCGGATTTCCTCAGGCTCCCTTTCTTCCAGTCAGCAGGGGGTGATTTGGGTGACACTCTGACCCTCCCTCCCAGATCCTCCCGACCAAAGGGCTTCTTCAACTCAGCTGGGTCGTTTGGACACTTTGCATTGTGATGTTTACTGGCAAAGGCATTGTTGTCTTCCTCTGTAATTCCTAAGCCTTTTTTCCTGGAGCCTTCAGAGACAGAAGAGACCCCTGGATACCTCTCAGAAGGAGTCCCCTGTGGCAGAGCCCACAAAGGAGAGCTGGCTTTGGTGTTCGTGGCTGCCCCTAGGGTCTCTGCCGGCTGCCTGCCTGAACTGGGAGAGCTGTGCTTTGTTTCTGGAGCAGCTTGTTTCCGGAGACCCTCTGCTTCGGAGGTGTCCTTCACGCTCCTCCTCCTCTGTCCCACCCCACCTGGCCTTTCCCAAGGGGAGCTGCTGGGCACCAAAGTCCGGCTCTCCTTCCACTCCTGAGCCTCGCCAGGGACTTTGTTAGACAGCTCCTGGTACTCAGCCATCAGCGCGTCAATGTCCAGCACACTCAATCTGTAGCCATCTTTGATCTTGCCTGGGAATGTCTCACTGATCACCTCTGTCCTCCTTCTAACGAGATCCTTTGGACGATTCTTCAAAGTCGGGGTAGTTTTCGGAGCAGTGTTGCTAGGGGACATCCTGCTTCCGGTATCCTTCCAATTGTTCTGAAAACCAGAGCCATCTTCAGATCCTGGATGACGCCATAAAGCATCCACGTTGATGACTTTTTCCCTAGAAGTTTCCAGAATCTTGTCCCCAACAGATGATGGGCGCTCTGTCGGCTTCAGAATTTTTAAAACACTTACATTTTCATGCACTCTTCCCTTAGTCCAGTTTTTACTGCCCACTGCCTCCAGTGGCTCTTCATGGTTAAGAGAAACCAAAGTTGATGTGAAAGAATGAGGAGAGGAAGGTGGAGTGATTTTTCTAGAATGTTCCAGCAAGTTGTCAAGCCCTGATATAACAACACCCTTTGCCTTTTGAATATCAGGAATCTGATAGGTTACTGCAAAAAATGTTGCCTTGGGTTCCACAGGTGACTCTTGCTTTACCACTGAGACAGTCTGGTCCTGTAAAGCACCTGGGTTCACCTCCTGGGTCTCCACCCTATTGGGGGATAGCTGAGGTTTTTTTAAGGCACCAGGTGTGTGAGTCAAATAATCAGTCTGTCTCTCCTCCACCTTCGACAAGTTCTTTGGGGTGAGGAAACCAAATGCATCAAATTTCACATCATGGGGTAGAGTCCGTCGTCTCCATCTGTCCATTCTCTGGTCAATCAAACCAGCTTTCCTCATTTTGACTTCAGGCTCTGGTATCTGGACCAGCCTTTGGTCACCCTCACTGGCAGGTGCAGTAAGGGTCCCTTTCTGCACAGGAGACACATATGGATGTGCTTGTGCTTGGAATTCAAAGGGCTCAACCTTAGCCTTGGAAGGAGGACCCAGGGAGCACTCCTGGGGAGGACCCCTTGCTTCTACTCCTGGCATGTGTCCAGTCCCTTCGGGCCCTTCATGCTGGGTCTCCCAGACAGGAGCCTTGACAGTGCTCATGGAGGTGGTCCCAGGAGAATGGGGCTCTTCACTGACCACTTCATGCCAGCTCCCTACCACCCTACCTGTCCATCTGGGCGACAGGCAATTGCCCCCAATCACATCCTTTGACTCTCGAAAATCAAGCTTTGGCCCACTAGACTCATGCATCCCTCGAGTTTCCCAAATCAAACTGACCCTTTGGACAGACCCCACCTGACTCTCTGGACCAGACTCCAGATCAGCCAGGGTGACTTCCTGGGACAGGTGCCTCCCCTTCAGTGAGGACTGAGACTTGCTGCTCCGGAGGGTCACCGCTTTCTTCTCTGGTGCTGTTGAGATGGCCTCGCTGTGAGCGCGGCCCCCCACTGTGTGCATAATGTCATACTTGGGCTCAATCCTCTGGGATGCGGAAGAATTTTCTGAGTGTTTTATGAAAGGGCTCTTGTTGTGTTTTTCACCCAAAGGGTATTTTTCCTGGAGAGATGTGTGATACCTTCTTGACTCACCCTCTCCATTCAAAAGAGCATTATGTCCCGATTTCTCTGTCTTAGGATTGTCAAGGCTCCTGGGGTTGTCTTTCTTGAGGTTTGTTGTTTCCAGTGGGTCCTTCCCTAGCCAAGAGCCTTTCTCTGGCCTGGGCCTGGGTTCTTGGACACGTGTATCGGGCACATTATTGGGGGGCATGGCTAAGAGAAAGCTTCTCGTGGGGTTAGACACAGTATGTTTCTCCACATGATGCTCAAACACTGTGGCCCACACGGTCTGGAAGCTTCCCTCATCTTCTGGAGTGACGTCAGGAGTTCCTGCTGTGCTCTCACCCCAGCCGTTGTCAGGGACTTGGTTAGAACTGTCTTTCTGCTCCATCTGCCTAGACTTTTCCTGGAGTGTCACCGGCTTCCAGGGGCTTCTTGGAGCAGATGTTTCAACCAGACCAGGCCTGTCCTTTGGCTAGAAAACAGAAAAAAGAAAAAGAAACAACTCAACAGTAAAAGATTGAAAAATGAAGATAGTGGGTGGCACCTGTGGCTCAAAGGGGTAGGATGCCGGCCCCATATGCTGGAGGTGGCGGGTTCAAACTCAGCCCCGGCCAAAAAAAAAAGAAAAATGAAGATAGACATGGGTGCTTATATAATTAAAACAATGACATACCATAAAATTTTAGAGTGAACACATCCAGTGTGGGTGAGGACATGGGGCTATGGACACTCAGATACTGTTGGAAAGAACACAAATTGGCAAGACTTTGGGGCAGTATGGAATACCTATCATGATTTTAAAATACTCATTTCCTTTTATCCAGCCAAGTTCCTCTCAGAACTCTTTATTTGCCTATGTGCACGGGTCTATGTAAACAAAAGAAAGTTCTGGCAGTATTGTTTGTGAAAGCAAAAGAACACAGCAACAACCTGACGGCCCATCAAAAAGGCACTGACTGAATAAATTTTGATATATCCAAACAATGGACTATTGCACAGGCATTTGTATCCATAGGAGGAGGTGAATCCTAATGTCAGAACATCTAAGGACACTTACAAAATAGTTTCCTCTTGGGCAGAAGAAAGCAGACTACAAACAGTATATGATAATATAACACCATTTTTAAAAACTGTATATGTAAGTATGTACATGCATACACAGTCTAAAGAAAAGGCACAAATCAAACTGCAAGCAAGGGGAATTGGGATGTGAGGCTGGAAGGATGGAATAAAGATAGGACTGTTTTCCTTGAATCTCACATACTTCAATTCTATTTGATTTTTATGATATGAAGATATTACTTAGTAACTTAAAAAATATTTTTTTCCTCTTGGTAATAAATCTGCTTCAACAAGTTAAACATAACACGCACCAATTCAACTGCAAGGTATACACTTAAAAGGACTAAAAACAAGGTTCAAACAACAACTTGTACATAACAGTATTATTCACAATCATCAATGGGTATAGATAACCCAAATGTCCAATGATGGATGCACAGATAAATAATATGATACACAGCCATGCCATGGAATACAATTCAGCCATCAAAAGGAATGATGTATTGATTCGTGCTGTAACATGGATGAAATTTGAGAACCTTGAGCTAAGTTAAAGAACCCAGTCATGAAAGGCTACATGTTGCACAGCTCTATCTGTATGGAAGATCTAGGATGGGTGAACCCAAAGTAATGGACAGTAAATTAGTGGGGGCCAGGGCGAGGGGGAACAAGATGGTGGCGAGTAACAGCTTCCTTGCAACTGGGCACAGTGAGACCGGGGAGAGAAGACTCCAGGCATATCTCGCTGGTGGGTTCTGCCCAGAAACATCCCTTTGGGGACACAGGAAGTCAGTGAGGGACTTCTGGACCCCATGAAGAGGACAAAAGCAGTGGAGAATTGGCAAGTGGTTGCGTGTGTTCTTTCGGTCTAATCCTGCCGGCAGCTGACTCATTGAAACCCTAGGCCACAGACATGGTAATTTAAAGAGCAAGAGGAAGTGAAAGGAAAAGTAGAGCAAGGAAACAGATAAAAGGAAACATTCATGAGGAAGAATCAGGAGAAAAATCCTGGTAACATGAAAAACCAGTCCAGACCAACCCCCCCAACAGACCAGAGGTAGCTACTGCAGAGGATTCCACCTATAAAGAAATGTTAGAAATGACAGAAAGGGAATTTAGAATACACATGATTAAAACAATGAAGGAAACTGCTGATAAAGTGGAAAATAACCAAAAGGAAATCAAAAATAGAATCAAATAAGAGATGAACAATATGAAGAATATAAAAAGGATATAGCAGAGCTGAAGGAACTGAAGCAGTCAATTAGGGAACTTAAAGATGCAATGGAAAGTATCAGCAACAGATTCGATCACACAGAAGAAAGAATTTCAGAGGTAGAGGACAAAGTTCTTGAGATGACTCAGATAGTTAAAGAGGCAAAAAAAGAAGAGAGAGAAAGCAGAACGTTCACTGACAGAATTATGGGACTTTATGAAGCATTCAAACATATGAGTTATAGGTATCCCAGAAGGGGAAGAAGAATGCCCCAGGGGAATGGAAGCCATTCTAAAGATTATAAATGAAAATTTCTCAAATATCACCAAAGATTCTGACACACTCCTTTCAGAGGGATATCGGACCCCAGGTCGCCTCAACTCTAACCGAGCTTCTCCAAGACACATTGTGATGAACCTGTCCAAAGTCAAGACAAAAGAAAAGATTCTGCAAGCTGCCAGGAGTAAGCGCCAGTTGACCTACACGGGCAAATCCATCAGAGTGACTGCAGACTTCTCTAATAAAACTTTTCTAGAAAGAAAACAATGGTCATCTACCTTTAATCTACTTAAACAGAACACTTTCCAGCCCAGAATTCTATATCCTGCTAAGTTAAGCTTTAAAATTGACAGATAAATCAAATCATTTACTGATATACAAACATAGAGGAAATTTACCACAACAAGACCAGCTCTACAGGAAATACTTCAACCTGTTCTACACAGGGACCATCACAATGGATCAGCAACAAAGTAAGGACTAAGAAATTAAAGGACAGAACTTAACTTCCACAATGATGCAAAGATAAAACTAAGCAATGGACTCTCACAAAATAAGATGAATAGAACACTACCACACGTATCAATTATCTCAGTAAATGTTAATGGCTTGAATTCCCCACTGATGAGGCACAGACTGTCTGACTGGATTAAAAAATACAAGCCATCCATTTGCTGTCTGCAGGAAACACACCTGGCTTCAAAAGACAAATTAAAACTCTGAGTCAAGGGTTGGAAGACAATTTTTCAGGCAAATCGAACTCAGCAGAAAAGAGGGGTTGCAATCTTCTTTTCAGATACATGTGGATTTAAAGCAACTAAAGTCAAAAAAATACAAAGAAGGTCACTTTATATTGGTCAAGGGAAAAATACAACAAGAAGATGTTTCAATTCTAAATATTTATGCACCCAACTTAAATGCTTCCAGATTCTTAAAACAGACCTTACTGAGTCTGAGCAATATGATATCCTATAACACTATAATAATAGAGACTTTAACACTCCTCTTATTAGAGAGCTGGACAAATGCTCCAAACAGAAATTAAACAAAGATAGAAGGGACTTAAATGAGACCCTAAAACAAATGTGCTTGATAGACGTATAAAGAACACTCCATCCCAAAGATAAAGAATATACATTCTTCCTATTACCCCATGGAACAGTCTCCAAAATTGATCATATCCTAGGACACACACACAAAAAAAACTTCAACAGAATCAAAAGAATGAAAACTTTACCTTCTATCTTCTCAGACCACAAGGCACTAACGGTGGAACTCAACTCCAACAAAAACCTTCAACCCCACACAAAGGCATGGAAATTAAACAACCTTCTGTTGAATAACAGATGGGTGCAGGAAGAAATAAAAGAGGAAATCATTAACTTCCTTGAGCATAACAACAATGAAGACACAAGCTACCAAAACCTGTGGGATACTGCAAAAGCAGTTTTGAGAGGAAAATTCATCGCTTTAGATGCCTACATTAGAAAAACATTAAGAGAACGCATGAACAAACTCACAAGCCATCCTTTGGAATTGGAAAAAGAAGAACAATCTAAGCCTAAACCCAGCATAAGAAAAGAAATATCCAAAAATAATTAGAGATCAATGAAATTGAAAACAAAAGAATCATTCAGAAAATTAATGAAACAAGGAGTTGGTTTTTTGAAAAAATAAATAAAATAGATAAAACTTTGTCCAGACTAAGTAGAAATAGAAAAGTAAAATCTCTAGTAACCTCAATCAGAAGTGATAAACAGGAAATAACAACTGATACCACAGAGATACAAGAGATCATCTCTGACTACTACCAGAAACGCTATACCCAGAAATTTGACAATGTGAAGGAAATGGATCAATATTTGGAATCACACCCTCTCCCTAAACTTAGCCAGGAAGAAATAGAGCTCCTGAATAGACCAATTTCAAGCACTGAGATCAAAGAAACAATAAAAAAAATCTTCCAACAAAAAAATGCCCTGGTCCAGATGGCTTCACACCACAATTCTATCAAACCTTCAAAGAAGAGCTTACTCCTGCACTGCAGAAATTATTCAAAAAAACTGAGGAGAAAGGAATCTTCCCCAACACGTTCTATGAAGCAAACATCACCCTGATACCAAATCCAGGAAAAGAACCAACTAAAAAGGAGAACTTCAGACCAATTTCACTAATGAATATAGATGCAAAAATTCTCAACAAAATCCTAGCCAATAGATTATCGTCTATTTTGATTATCATCAAAAAAGTCATATATCATGATCAAGTAGGTTTCATCCCAGGGATGCAAGGCTGGTTTAACATACGCAAGTCCATAAACGTTATTCACCATATTAACAGAAGCAAAAACAAAGACCATAGGATCCTCTCAATAGATGCAGAAAAAGCATTCGATAAAAATCCAGCATCCTTTTCTAATTGGCACACTGAAGAGTATAGGCATAGGTGGCACATTTCTTAAACTGATCAAAGCTATCTATGACAAACCCACAGCTAATATTTTACTGAATGGAGTAAAACTGAAAGCTTTTCCTCTTAGAACTGGAACCAGACAAGGTTGTCCTCTGTCACCTTTACTATTCAACATAGTGCTGGAAGTTCTAGCCAATACAATTAGGAAAGACAAGGAAATAAAGGGAATCCAAATGGGAGCAGAGGAGGTTAAACTCTCCCTCTTTGCTGACAACATGATCTTATACTTAGAGAACCCCAAAGACTCAACCACAAGACTCCTAGAAGTCATCAAAAAATACAGTAATGTTTCAGGATATAAAATCAATGTCCACAAGTCAGTAGTCTTTGTATACACCAATAACAGTCTAATTAAGGACAGAGGCTAATTGAGGACACAACTCTCTTCACCATAGCTTCAAATAAAATGAAATACCTATGAATGTACCTAAGAAAAGAGGTGAAGAACCTCTATAAAGACAATTGTGAAACCCTAAGAAAGGAAATAGCAGAGGATATTAACAAATGGAAGAACATACCATGCTCATGGCTAGGAAGAATCAGCATTGTTAAAATGTCTGTACTTCCCAAAGCAATCTACCAATTCAATGCCATCCCTATTAAAATACCAACATGCTACTTTCAAGACTTAGAAAAAATGATTCTGAATTTTGTATGAAACCCGAAAAAAAACCCATATAGCTAAGGCAGTTCTTAGTGATATAAACAAAGCCAGGGGCATCAGCATACTGGATTTTAGGATGTACTACAAAGACATGATGGTCAAGACAGCATGGTACTGGCACAAAAATAGAGACACAGACATTTGGAATCGAACAGAAAACCAGGAAATGAAACTAACATCTTACAACCACCTAATCTTCCATAAACCAAACAAGAACATATACTGGGGGAAAGAATCCCTATTCAATAAATAGTGCTGGGAGAACTGGATATCCACATGTAAAAGAGTGAAACTGGATCCGCACCTTTCTCCCCTCACAAAAATTGATTCAAGATGGATAAAGGATTTAAATTTAAGGCATGAAACAATAAACATCCTGAAAGAAAGCATAGGAAAAACATTTGAAGATATCATCCTGGGGAAAGACTTTATGAAGAAGACTTCCATGGCAAATACAACAACAACAACAAAACAAATGGGACTTGATTAAAGTGAAAAGCTTCTGTACAGCTAAAGAGACAACAACCAAAGCAAACAGACAACCTCCACAATGGGAAAGGATATTTGCATATTTTGAATCAGACAAAAGCTTGATAACTAGGATGTACAGAGAACTCAAATTAATCCACATGAAAAAAGCCAACAATCCCATATACCAATGGGCAAGAGACATGAATAGAAACTTCTCTAAAGAAGACAGACGAATAGCTAACACACGTACGAAAAAATGCATGCTCATCATCGCTAATTATTAGAGAAACACAAATCAAAATCACCCTGAGATACCATCTAACCCCAGCGAGAATGGCCCACATCACAAAATCTCAAAATCACAGATGCTGGCATGGATGTGGAGAGAAGAGAACACTTTTACACTGCTGGTGGGACTACAAACTAATACAACCTTTTTGGAAAAAAAGTATAGAGAACCCTCAAAGAACTCAAGCTAGACCTCCCATTTGATCCTGCAATCCCATTACTGGGCATCTACCCAGAAGGAAAAACATCCTTTTATCATAAGGACACTTGCACTAGATGGTTTATTGCAGCTCAATTTACAATCGCCAAAATGTGGAAACAGCCTAAATGCCCACCAACCCAAGAATGGATCAATAAGCTATGGTATATGTACATCATGGAATACTATTCAGCCATTAAAAAAAAATGAAGACTTGGGGGGTGGGGGTGGGGAGGGCGCCTGTAGCTCAAGGAGTAGGGCACCAGCCCCATATACTGGAGGTGGTGGGTTCAAACCTGGCCCAGACCAAAAGACTACAAATAAATAAATAAATAAAAGAAATGGAGACTTTACAGCCCTTGTATTAACATGGATGGAATTGGAACACATTATTCTTAGTAAAGCATCACAAGAATGGAGAAGCATGAATCCTATGTACTCAATTTTGATACGAGGACAATTAATGACACAGTGAGAGTGGGGGAAGGAGAGAGCAGAGAGAGGGAAGGAGGGAGGGAGGTGTGGTCTTGGTGTGTAAGGAAACTTTTGGGAGCAAGACACAATTGTAAGAGGGACTTTACCTAACAAATGTAATCAGTATAACCTGGTTTCTTGTACCCTCAATGAATCCCCAACAATTAAAAAAAAAGGAAAGAAAGAAAGTAAATTAGTGATTTTCCAAGAGCCAAAAATAGGGGACTAGATACAGGGTTTCTGTTTGGGGTGATAAAAAATTCTGGAATTAGGGCAGCACCTGTGGCTCAGTGAGTAGGGCGTAAGCCCCGTATACCGAGGGGGTGGGTTCAAACCCGGCCCTGGCCAACTGCAACAAAAAAATAGCCAGGAATTATGGTGGGCACCTGTAGTCCCAGCTACTTGGGAGGCTGAGGCAAGAGAATTGCCTAAGCCCAAGAGCTGGAGGTTGCTGTGAGCTGTGATGCCACAGCACTCTACTGAGGATGACAAAGTGAGATTCTGTCTCTAATAAATAAATAAATTCTGGAACTAGTTAGTAGTGATGGTTGCAAAACATTGAGAATGTACCAATGCCACGTAATTGTACCCTTTAACATGGTGATCATGCAGGCAGGGCCATGGTTTGGTAACCCTTACTCTAGATGTTGAAATGCTATTGAAGAATTTTGCTTAAATTTTATTATGTAAATTTTACATAAGTAATATATGAATCTCTCATCATAAAGGAATCTAAACAATACAGATAAAGCTCAAATTATTTTTGTTCCCTCATTCACATACCAGTCCACTTTTTGGATAATAACTATTATCAATTAGTTATAATCCTTAAAAAAAGTCTTCCTTACTCTTTGGTTTATATTAGTTTTATATACAGGGTGGACATAAAGTTCATGTAAAATTTAAAATAGTTTAACATAAATTGCACATGAATTTTATGTCCACCCTGTATAATAAGTGTACACATATATATTTTATATTAGAAAAACCTAGGCTGTTTTACATTTTTTTAGTTTACTCCTTAAAAATATTTAAAATGGTATATTTTATGTATATTTTACCACAATGAACACACACATATACAAAGTCACCTTACAGGGATGAAATCTCATTATATGTAAACTAAGAGTTTATTTATTAACTTTTCCTTTCTTGAAAGTTTTCAAACACACAAAATTACAGAGAAAATAATAAACTAGTCTCAACCCATCTGCCAAAACTCTTGCTTCCTGTAACCCTTTTTGCTCTTGCTGTTGTTGTCACCACAGTAGTTTAATGGAAATATGAGGAGTTTTACTTAAATTGAATCCTCTCCTAACCATTTCAAAGAAGTGATTCAAGAGGTGCAAGGATAAAATTTGCAGGACAAAGCCTTTTCCACCAGTGATGGGATCACCACACAAAGCCAGCCCATCTTGCTGGGGATTCACTGAAATAGGCCTGCAGGGCTTAGAACCAAGCATTGGAGCTATTTTTAAAATTCTGTAGAAGTCCCTTAAAACATAAAACAATACTACTCCTAGAGAAATGAAAAGACAAGTCCCTACGAAGACTGTCCACAAATGTTCACGGTAGGTTTATTTGTAATGACCCCAAATTGGAAACAATCCCACCGATCATTAAAGGGTGAAGGGAGGAACAAACTGCAGTCTGCCCACACAGTGGAGAACTAGTCAGCAACTAAAAAGATTAAACCACCAATGTCAAATCAATTACTCTGAGTGAAGAAACAAAAGAGGCCTGGTTGCATCTATATTCAAGTCCAGAAATGCAAACTAATCTATAGTGGCGGAGAAAGCAGATCTGTGGTGGCCTGCAGAGGAGGGTACAGGACGGACAACTTCAACGTGGCCTGAGGGGACGTGATGGGAATGTTCATTATCTCAGCTGGGACGGTGGTTTCCCAGGTCTACACACTTGTGAACTCATCAATTTGCATGCTTTATATTATGTGCTTTTACTATATGTCAACTGCATCTCAAGAAGTCTTTGTTAAAAAGCTTAAGACTGCACAAAGCATCAACCACAAACCAGTTATACCTAGCAGTTATTTTACAAGCTTCCTCTTCTTAAACAGATGACATAAAAAATACTTTTTTAGCAATTTAATTGCTGGAAATGTACCTCTTTCTTCTATGGTTAGGTGGCAAGTCTTTTCAGGAGTAAAAACCATAATAAGGGGATTTTGAGAGAGTTCCTATTAACATTTTAAACCTAAATTTAGGTGTCTTAATTAAGACAGGAAAGCAGGCACTTTTATATAAAAGAAAGCCATGCCCTTCTGCCTCTTTGAAAAGAAAAACTAAAATATCTGACAATTACATTTATATATGGTATTTAATACCTGGGAGTAGAAAATCAGAACCCATCACGCCAGAAAAGACTTGAAAAGTCCCAACTTAGAAAAAAAAATTTTTTTTATTGTGCATGACAGGCGTCTGATTCCTTCCCAGGTCTAGCTAATCACGGAAGCTCTTTTTTCCAGTAAGTTCAACTGCCTGCTGGAAAACAAGATGTGCCCAACACAGACACGCCTTACCTTTTCTCTCAGCTTCTTAGAAAGCTCGCCACTCAGCTCAGCACACTTCTCATATCTGACTTCCTTGCTTGAATCTGAACTTGAAAACCTGGTACAGAGATCCGAGTTATTTGTATGGAGCCAGAAGCTGTGATTCCCCACAGCCCACACACACCAGCACAGGAGCTCAAGGGTGACGTTAGCCTTGACAGTGTCACAGACACACGGGATGATTTTCTTTGAAAAGGACATTTTCTTTCCTTCCAGCTGCCAAAAGGGGAAGAACCCAGTGGCCAGAGCCTACCTTAAACACAGCATCATGGGAGTGGATGGAGCCCCAGGCTGGGGTGAAGACACAGGGTGCTGGTCCCAGCTCTACCTTGCCTCTTCTCTATGGCACTTGGTCAGGCTTGTGACCTCACCTGAGCCTCTGTTTCTTCATCTATAAAATGGGGATAATTAACACCTCCCCATCTCTTTTATAGGGCAGATAAGAGGCTACCCACGGCCCTAATAGCAACATGAGGGCGTTCGGGGAAGAGTGAAGATGCCCCAGAATGGATAATTAATAGTTGTTGTTAGCAACCCATCTGCAGTGGACCATCAGGAAACATGTGGGGCCCATGTCTGCCTGCCTGTCTGGGTCACCAGGGGCTGAGTGATTATCCTTCTCAGGGCCTCAGTTTTCCCACCTATAAAGGGGAAGGGAGAGGAGGGCTAGACTCTTTCTAGCCTGATGAGTTCTCTGATATAAATGCATGAGTACATAGCACATATTCAATTGAGGGCTGGGGGGCTTTGAAGAAAAAGGAGGGGAGAAAAACCGAGCCACTTAAAACTTGACCCATGCTCAGAAAACCCAGGGTCTGCCTCTCGGGAGCTGTGAGGCTGTCATGTGTTGTTGCTAAACTCAGAGACTCAGTTTTCCGCCATCTGTCAGAGGGGGATAATCACACAGCCCCTCCCAGGCACTATGATGACACAGCGAGAGAAAGCACGTGAGTGAGGTCCTTGGCACCTGTGTCCCCTTATCTGCTACCTTAACTCAGGGGTTCTCATGCCTGGCTGCACAAGAGACCTGCTTGTAAGCTTTTAAACACTTCTAAATACCAGCCCCTCCCCAGACTAACTAAATTAGATTCTTTAGGGGTAGGACCCAGCCACAGATATTTTTTCCAGGTGATTCTAATGTGCTGAGAGCCACCGGTCTAACTATGGCCAGAATGGCTGCCCTAGTTCCCAGAGCCAGGAGGGTAATCTGCCCAGAGATCCTGGCCCTGCAAACTCCTCCCCAGACAAAGCATGTTGGTGGCTGCATGTGATTAACGAGCCAGTTGATCATGCCTGGTGGCATCTCCTTGTTGTGGCCACTTGTGGAAAAACAGAGGTGGGCCAAGCTTAGAAAACCATTGTTAACCAACTGGATCGACATTGTTTGGAGCCGCAATATGCTAGGGACTTCCTGTGGGTGGAGTGATTTCCAGAATTATCTCTAAGTTTGTACCTCCGTCCTTTAAGGAAGGTCTTAGTATTATTTCCATTTGTGAGATGAAGACACTGAGGCTCAGTGAGGGGAAGTGACCTGCCCAAATTATCTCGACCCCTCTGATTTTATACTTTGGGCCACTCACAAAGGCCTAGGCCTTGTGGTAGGTGGTCTCAGACTTCAGGGAAGGAAGGCTTAGCTATGGAGACAGGGAAAGCTAGAATGACATCTGGCTTCAACTTCCTTGCAGTACTTTAGCTTCCTGACCTACATCTGTGAAATGGACACATATCTGGCTTCACTCACAGGCTGCGTGCAGAGCTGAGAAAGGCCAAGAAAACCCCAAGCTGTAGCCCCCCCAATGCTGGCCACACCTAGAGGGGGCTCAGAGCCCAGTTCACTCTCCCATTGGGGTCTCTGGCGGCCGGCTTACAGCAACCTGGGCTGAGGGAGATGCATGGGAGTGCTCACTTACACTTTGGTCAAATCTGCGGACAGCGGCCGAGCCTGGAATGTCCTCCTCCTCATCTCGGGCTTCACCTCGGAGCTCTCAGCAGCCCAGCCTCTGACCCGCTCCTGGACACTCACACCCACTTTCTTGGGCTCTGCCATTGCCAATGGGGAATCAGGGGTGGCCAACGGGGGTCCAGGCCCCGCTGCCAAGGACATGGGCACAGCGCTGTCCTCCCCAAGCAGGCTGATACACTTCTTCATGCTCCCCCTGGAGGCCCACTTGCCCCCTGCAGGGGCTGGGACTCCTCTGTCAACTGGTCTGACCTTGACCTCAGCAAGTTCTGAGTCTCTTCCTGGCCTGGGCGAAGGGGACTCAGGTGCTTTCTCATGCTCGCGGGCCAGCTTGACTTGCTCTTCCGAAGGACTCAGGTCATCTCTCAGGACAACCCTGGCTGAGGCCCCTGGGGCCCTGAGGCTACCCGTGTCATGCTTCAAAGGCACTTTCTCCTGCTGTTCATGCATTTTTCTGGCCACCTCCAGGAATTCTGAATTCATGCCATGAAGAGGGGGCTCTGCCTTGGCCAAACACTCCTTGTCCACCTTGGGCTCTGGTTTGGACCTCTCTGGGCCCCAGCGGTCAGCGCTTGAGCCCACTGTGGCTCCACTCGCTTCATCGGCCGTCTTCCTCAGCAAGGCCTCTTTGCTCTCAAACGGGGCTGTGAGGTCCATGGACAAAGGCCGGGGCTTCCTCACCCACGTCTTCTCAGGAGGGATGGGTGGTGTTTTCCCCACAGTGGCTGCACCGCCAGGGCCTGGCTTCTGAGGCTGAAGGGCTTCTATAAAAATGTCTGACACGGGCCTTCTCTTTAGGCGAGGTCTGGGCTCCGGAGCAGGGCCCGCCGTGTCCTCCACACCACTGGCCTTTGAGACAGCCTGGTCTTGGCCTACCGCCTCTTGGGCTGCAGCTGGCCTCATGTCCTGCGGCAGGGAGGCTGGTCGGGGAAGGGTCCCCGGGGGCTTTCGGGTGGGCACAGGGGGCTTGGCAGCCACCTCAAGCGTGGTGCCTGAAGGGGGCTCCTGAGACATGCCTGCCTTGGCCTCCTGCATCTCCTCACTGACCATCTTCCCCAGAGTGGGGCCAGTTTTGGTGGTTTCAAAGAGAATCATAGCATTGGGGCTGGGCCGCAGGAACACAGCCTTGGTGAACAGAGATGAGCTTCTCCTTGGTCTCTCCCCATCATCAGCCTCCTGCCCCACCAAACCGGGCATCCTCTTATCCAGGTCCTCTGCTGCCACCTCCTCAGAGAGCCCACCAGAAGGACACAGGTTGGGCAGACTGTGCAGCAAAGACGACACAGGGGGTTTCCCATCTGCAGGAGCCTGCTCCTTGCAGAAGGGCTTAGGGGAGAGCCTCGGCAAGGGGAGTAAGCGAGCTGGGCTCCTCAGCAGGCTCTTTCCTTCCAAGATCCGGGCTGAGGGAGCCCCAGAGGTATCACCAGGCTGGCAGAAGTAAGTCCGCTTCAGGGTTTCCTCTTTGCCAATGTCACCGAGGCCTGGCACTGCAGTCAGGGACGCTATGGAGCCGACCTCGACCCGCGCGACCATGGTTATGGTTGAGGATCCATGGGGATTAAGGACATCAGGAGTAGAAAAGCAACTGCTAAAAAAGAAAGAGAGAGAGAGGAAGGAAGGACGAGGAGGAGGGAGAAAAACGTCAAAAAACAGCTCTGGGTGGGAGCAGACTGTTTTAGGCAAATAGGGCAGAGAGACCTGAGCCCTAGATTTGGACCACAGCCCTCCACTGACTTCACCGGGCAGGCTTGGGCCTGTCTATCCACCTCTCTGAGCTTGGGGCGAGGGGAGTGGAGTAAACGGCTGTCTCTGAAGTTTGTTCTAGCTCAAAGGGTGTGGAAGAGGCACCAACACTGGCTAGAGGACTTTCCCAACTTAGCCAATCTTGAGGCCAGTTCTTATGATAACAAGTGATTGTCTCTGCCATACAGATAAGGAAACCAGCTCACACACGTGAAGTAACTGGCCTGCAGTTGCTCGGGAAGCAAGAGGGGGAATCAGGGTTCGAACCCAGACCACACATGCTCCTGGCATAAGGTCCAGTGGGAGCATCCTCACAGTCCCTCACTGCTGCCACCCTAGTGACGGCCCTGCAGCAGAGTCTACCCACATCAGGCATCCCTATGCCAAGCAAAAAGCACAGAGCACAGAAGTGACCATGGCAGCTCCCACAGCTACCCAAAGCAGCCAGCCCTGGAGTCACAAGGAGGGAGAGTGGCTGTAGAGCGCATGCCTAAGCCCCACCAGACAGTCTCTTAGTGTCTTTTTTCCCCGACCCTTGCAGATGCCATGAAAAAATAAAAAAAGTCATCTCATTTTTCTCACTAAATTTGCTGTTGTTACTTGTTTGCCTCTAGGTTCCTTTCTGTGGAACACTTATTTTATGCTGGCTGCCTTCATATTGTTGTTTTAAACTTTACTTCTTTATTTACTTTTAGAGACAGAGTCTTGCTCTATCACCCAGGTTGGAGTGCAGTGGAATCATCATGGCTCACTGCAGCCTCAAACTCCTGGGCTCAAGAGATCCTCCTGCCTTAGCCTCCCAAGAAGCTGGAATTACAGGTTCATACCACCACACCAAGCTTTTTTTTTTTTTTTTCATTTTTTGTAGAGACAAGTTCTCACTATGTCACTCACAGACAGGAGGTCTTGAACTCCCGGGCTGAAGCGATCCTCCTACCTCAGCCTCTCAAAAGCACTGAGATATAATTACAGACACCACATCCAGCCTTCATATTTTTAATAAGAAAAGTGACAACCAACATGGCTTAGCATGAGTGAGACCTCGAGCTGAGCCAGGTGCTTTGGGTATTTTATAAATCTTCTCCTTACAACTTTATCAGATGGGTACAATGATCACACCTATTTTGCAGCGACTCAGGGCTTTAGCCGCTTTTCATCTAGCCATGAGATCTGTTCTCTCAAAACAAGACCCCTTCCTCTCCATTAATCTTCATACAACCCAAAAGGTAGCAGTGTCGTCTCCCTTAGGGAGGTGTGGGAAAAGGCCCAGAGAGGTCACCAGGCCTGCTTACTGTCACACAGCTGAAACCTGACCTCAGCTCCATGACCCACACAGCTCTACCTGTTTAAAGGTTATTTTTCATTCCTGTCTTGCAAGGTGCTGGACAAGTCCCTATTCTTGACCCCCAGGTCCTCTTCACTTCACTGTTTTCCCTCCCTGTAAAACTGCTGCCAACTAGCCACCATGTAGAGCAGTGGTTCTCAACCTGTGGGTCGCAACCCACGGGAACTGTATTAAAGGGCCATGTCATTAGGAAGGTTGAGCACCACTGATCTGGAGGAACTACAAGAGGGGAAGGTATTTTAGTTAAGTGCAAGCCTCCCGCTTCCCCTCCTAGAGGCCCCACAATGCTCCCCCGGCTCTGACTCACTCAGCAGCCTCCAGGAAAGAGAGCAGACAGATTTTGATATTCTCCCTCCCTTACATGCTCAATAGTGCTAACAGATTCCATCTTCCCAAGCCGCAGAACACTGTCTAGACTCAGTTAGAGGCAGAATAAAGGAACAGATATGGGCATCCGAGAACTGGAGAATTTCCATCAGCAAAGACCCCAGGCAGAGTTCTAAGCCTCCAAAATCCCATCCGGAATCAGAGCTATTCACCTCTAGAGCTGGCCCCTGTGACCTCTTGAAATCCTGCTCTGGGACACATATGTAGCCCATCCATGAGACACAGGACAATGACAGGATTCAAAGGACAGAGACAAAATTTCCTGGGAGCACCCACAGGTACCCTCCCAACCCCTGGACACTCCAGCTCCTGAGCTCAGCTCAAGCAGCCACTTACCTGAGCCAGTAGGCCCCGGGTAGGGGGGCGTGATTGCTGGGTAAAGCCAGCAGTCTCACATCTCATCGTGGATGGGGCTGTCAGCACGCTCCCATGGCAGAGCCGGCAGGGAGAGGCAGGCTGGTTCCAGCAGGTCTAGGGAGACACAGGAGGACAGCCTTGGCTCCAGAATTCCAGTCATATACGAACAGACGGCACAAAAGCACTCAAGCTCCACCTGCATCCGCTAGCATCTCCAACAGCTAATAAAACTTACGTTCCTTGCAGCTTTTTAATTATGTAGCCTTATATATATCTATGTGCATAAATAGTGCTGAGTCCACAGTAGATGCTCACTAAAAACTTCCCCCTTTCTCTGGGAAACGTTTATGGAGCACCTACCACATACACAAAGATGGGCGAGAAACAGTGAGATATAGCCCCCACACCCAGGGAACTCACAGTCTTCTACAAGCAACACACACACAAGCAATTACGAAACACTGGGGAATACATATCATGGTTTATAATAGCACCAAATACAAAAGCATCAAGTGGATAAATAAATGTTGAGTGAATAAACAAACAAATGGTGAAATATTCTGACCCCACTTCTCACTCTTCTTAGACGCTGAGTAAGTCTCAGTGCCCAGAGTCTCACAGCAAATGACTCTGTGCAATCTGGAATATAAGATGAGTTACTCTGGCTATGGTTAACGAATGACAGAACCAAAGAGTGGGAAACTGCTCAGGTGGAAGCTCAACCCACCGAGGCCCACCAAGGGACCCCCACCAGGCCCAGTGGACCACACGGCGGAGCACCACCCTAGGATAGGCCACACTCAGACACCTGCTGTGACCACACTGACCTCACGGTCTTGGGAGCTGCCTGCCCACAAGGGGAAGGAAAGCTTTTCTGTGTGGCTTCTCCTGGGAAGAGTCACCAAGGGCAACCATTGCTGAATCAGGATCAATGGCCCACAAATGTCACTTCCCTTTTAGGATCCTTGAACCCACTTGAGTGGCTATTCTGCATGGAAGGAACGGGGGAAGGACAAGAGAAAATAAGGAAAGGAAATCCTGGTGCATATCCCTCTTAAATAGAGCACTGCCTTGCAACCTGCTGTATATCTTGTCTACCTCTAGAGTTGCCATTTTGCATGACTAGCAAATGCCTGATTTATAAATATGAATCAATTAATAGGTCGATGAACAAAGGAACGCAAAAGAAGTTTTTTAACCACCACAGCTGATGGTTGAATAATAATTTAAAGTCCTCCCAACCCTAGAAACCCATGATTCTCAGGTTTTCATAACCTGTGCTACGATACAAGGAAATAAATGTAACTACAGGCTTTAAAACTTTACGTGTATTCCATATGTCATGCTTGACTTAATAGATGATAGTCTCTTCCAAAACATATTGGAAGCCCACTCAGCAGAGGGCAGCTGCTATTTATTCCTTAGGTGGACTGGCTCAATTTTCTAAATAGTGTATCTGATGAGCGCTGCCAGGAAAGAAGGGAAACAGAGTCCAAGCGATCTCTGATATGTACGCGTGTATACATATGTGTGCGTGTGTGGATATCTACCTATGGATACGTGTACACACACACACACACACATACGTGTGTCTCATTATGGACATCAGCATGTGGGACAGACAGCGAACAAGGCATTTATCTGGGAGGTGGAGGCTGTGTTGGACCAGGAAAGAGAGGACATCAGTACAATCACAAGCAATGGGTATAGCAATGAATATTTATTTTCATCTGCTGAGCCTGCCAACACAAGCTTGATCTCCCAGGAATGATTTGCAAAGTTCAAAATTCCCATTTCCTGCCATTTTCATGAAGACAAAAAAAAAAAAAAATACATACATCATTTGCCTGAAAAGGGAGTCACTCAGAGCAACAGGTGCTGGGATTACAGAGGAGTCATCGCAAGCTTTCATTCTTCCATCCTTCTGACCCTCCTTCTGCAAACACTTCCTGCCTCCATCCAAAACACCAGGCTCTACGCTTGGTGCTGGGGGTGCAGCCATGAAGCTTGCGGTCTCCTGGGGAATCTGAGAGATCCACAAGACAGAAGGCACTTCCATTCAAAACCAGACCGTTTGGCAGCTTTTCTCCCAGTTTCCGAGGCGTTGATTCATTTTAACAGCTGCTGAGGCTCTTCCATAATGACACCCTTCAATCCAATCTGAGAGCTCACCAGCCATTCACTCAGCCATTCACTCAGCTGTCTCTGGCTGCAGCCTCCTTGGAATGCCACCATCTGGTGAGGGGCGTGGGCTGGTCCTGACACCTTCCAGCATCTTCCGGAACATAACCTTGGCCCCACAACAGTGCAAACCCATCTTGTGCGGTGCACTGTGCGAAGTGCCAAGAATGGACAGATTGGCAAAGTGCATGCTCACGTCCTCCCCAAGGAGCAGGGCTGCGGGACAAATGCAACCTACCCACCCACAGGCCCCGATGGAAAGGACCCAATCAAAATGCCAAGTGTCATTTGGTGCACAAGCACCCTCTCATCCCTGTCCCTGTGGCTGTAGCCGTAGTCCCTTCTCCCCTTTCTTCCTCCAGTACACAAATACTGAGTACCTACTGTGTGCCAGGTACTGAAGACACAGAAGTGAACAAAACATACAGAAATCTCTGTTCTCCGTAGAGAGATTCAAGAAGACTGAGAAAAGGAAATAAACAAGTGAATAAGTGAAACATTTAGAAGGTTAGATAAGTGACAATAAAGAACAGAATGGAGACTGATTGGGTGACCAGGGAAGGACTCACTGAGAAGGAGCAGTTAAAGTCAGAGTCAGGTGGATCGCCTGAGCTCAGGAGTCAAGACCAGCCAGAGCAAGAGTGAGACCCCATCTCTAGTAAAGATAGAAAAACCAGCAGGGTGTTGTGGCAGCTGCCGCTAGTCCCAGCTACTCGGGAGGCTGAGGCGGGAAGATGAGCAGGAGCCAGAGTGATTTTGGAACTTGCAAGCACCAGGATGGCTCTTCCCCACTGCCCTCCTTTACCCTGAGGGGTAAAGATCAAACTCCTTCTCTAAGAACTGGTGGGTCCCAGAGCCTCTTTATCTCTCCAGATGATTGAACCACCCATCTGTCTGTCTCTCACACACACTCACACACTTCAGCACCATAAACCTCACACCCATCATGCTCTTCCTCAGCTTCACACCTCCGCCCTGCCATTTCCTCAGGGCCTGGCTAATCTTTATTCATGTCTCAATTCTCACCACCACAAGGCCACCTCCTCCAGGAAGCCTTCCCTGCCCCAGGGCTGGTTCAGGTGCCTCCTCTGTGCTCCCTGCGCTTCCTCCTTGCCCAGCACCAGGGTAAGGGTGGTGATTATCTCTGTGTCCTCCTGACACAAGAAGGCCCCACAGCTGTATCCCCAGAGTCTGACACCATAACGGGCATTATGAATATGCAAAAAAAGCACCTGAAGGGAAAACATCCCTGGGAAAAGAAAATGATAATACCCAGTGCAGGGGCAGGTATGGAAAATGGGTTTGCTCATCTGCTCCCAGGGACAATGTTGAGTTATAAAAACAACTGCAATATTCACTTTCCACTAACATCTTTGGAGACCCGCAAGGAGAGCCAGGCACCATACTAAGTGATGTCGTGTCTCTTCTGCCTTCTCTCACTAATCCTTGCAATACATCTGTGCTGCTGGAATTATTACCACTGCCCCACAGCCCAGAAACAGCCAGATCCCAGTCCCAAAGCCAGTAAGGGGGAGAGGTCTTCTGATTCCAAATCAAGTGTTTCCTCCCTATATCCTCACTCCCCCCACCAAAAAAACCCCACATTTACTTTTAACTCAGTAATCTCACTTCTGAAAACTTATCCTATGGAGGGCGGCGCCTGTGGCTCAAAGGGGTAGGGCGCCGGATGGGGCCGGAGGTGGCGGTTCAAACCCAGCCCCGGCCAGAAACTGCAAAAAAACAAAAACAAAAACAAAAACAAAAAAAAATTTATCCTATGGAAATAGTACAAAAGAAAAGCTATTTGAACAAAGATGTCCCTCACAGTGTTACGTACCCAATTGCAGCAAGAATACACCCCTGGTCAGAACCCCTGCTTGAAATAACCCAGGACTCATAAGCATTTGAAATGCCACAAAAGTTGCAACCTGTACAAAAGTTGCAGCCTGTCAGCACCCACGAGGAAAAATCATTTGCCTGCAAGTCAGAGCAGGGTGGTTTTTAGTCAGGGTGATTACACATTCTCGTTTACCTGAGACCGTCTCTTCATTCTCTAAGGTGTCCAGGTTCACACAATAAATTATTCTATCACCTACCTTTTTCATAATTATGGTGGAAATCACATAACATACTATTCACTATTTCAACCATTTCAATGTTGCTCAGTGACATCTAGTAAATTCACAAGATTGTGCAACCTCCACCGCTATCTAATTCCAAAACATTTCGTCACCCCCAAGGAAATCCCATACCCATTAAGCAGTCACTCCCATTCCCCTCTCCCCTGGCCTCTGGCATCCACTAATCTTCTTTCATTCTCTATGGATTTGCCATTTCTGGATATTTCATAAAAATGGAATCTATGTCCATCACCCTAGTTTGTGTCTCAGCATCTCTACTAATGGGCAGTGACAGCTTGGGCGAGTCCCTCCCTTACTCTGGGCTCCAGAAACAAGAGGTTGCTAAATCCCCCATCATTTTAAAGAGTGTGATTCTGACTTAGCTCAACCCCAAGGCTCATTGGTTCTGCATTTTCCACTTCTGTGCAGCTGACGCTTCCCTCATGGAGACCGAATTTCTGGATTCTAAGAGGCACATTGTAAATCACCTGGTCCCATGATTTCTTAAAAACAATCGGTGCTCAATAAAGGACTTTTAAAGGGCTGAATAAAATTCTTACTCCCCTGATGACAGGGGTATCAGTGAGAGCAAAGTTTCCTATGGAGTGTGTACTATATTTGTAAGAATTGCCTTAATTAGCATCATCTTGACTTCGGTGTATCAATTTCATCCTTAGAGTTCACTACATCTGACACTGCCAACTTTGGAGCCCAGGGTGACAGCGTTCCTGAAACTTTCCCTGCACTATCAGATGTGAGTAGGACACACCCACAACCACGAAAACATTTTGTGGTGTATTCAAAGAGTTTGATAAATGCTGAGATCAACAATGGCAAGCAAGGGTGTTTCTAGCATGACTTTTCAGAACCTCTAATATGCTGGTTTGCCTTTTATACCCTCCAAAGCATAATCCAAACTGTCTCATCCAACACCCCTTGCCCAGGTGAGATTGCTGATGTGGAGAAAGAATGATACAACTTATCTTTAGCCCTCTGTTTAAACATCTGCCTTTTCAATTTCATTGGCCTGTTCCTTCCTACAATTTGTGCTATTTTGGGACTAGCTGACCACTCACTCAAACCATTAACAAGCTCCGTTTTCTTATTTTTCTCTAGATCAGAAATTGGCAAAGTGAAGTCCACAAGCAACCCTAAACCATTGCTTGTTTTGTTGTTGTTGTCGTTGTTTTATTTATTTATTTATTTATTTATTTATTTATTCATTCATTCATTCATTTATTTGTTTTTGGAGACAGTGTCTTACTCTGTCACCCTGGATAGAGAGCCATGGCATCATAGTTCACAGCAATCTCAAACTCATGGGCTCAGCCTTCTGAGTAGCTGCAACTACAGGTGCCCGCTACAACACCCGGCTACTTTTAGAGACAGGGTCTCGCTCTTGCTCAGGTTAGTCTCCAACTCCTGAGCTCAGGCAATCCACCTGCATCAGCCTCACAGAGTGCTAGGATTACAGGTGTGAGCCACACCCAGGCCCATTGCCTGGTTTTATAAATAAAGTTTTATTGGAAACAGCCATGCCCATTTATTTATGTATTATCTATGACTTTTTCAAGAGCCTTTATCTAGCACTTTCTCTTAGTGACAAGAGTTGAATAGTAAGGCCATAAGGCCCAGAAAGCCTAAAATATTTACCACATTTCTTTAAAGAGTAAGTTTGCTGATCCCTGCTCTCGACTGCCCAAGTTTGTCTTCTGGGAGACTGGACTCCCCCAAGATTGGGACATCCTCCTCTTTCAAATACTCAAAGCTCTTACAATATTCTGGCTAAGATCTACCCTATGATTTGACCTCTTTTATATGTCCTACATGATAAATACAGAAAGTTCAAAAATACAGAGAAGAGTAGTTTTAATAATCCTAAATCCTACCACCTACAGCCAACAACCACTATTAGCATTCTGATGTCTAGCAACCTAGGCATTTCCAATTAAAATAGAAACTAAGGATCAGAATTTAAATGAAATCAGATCATGTATGCTATGTATAAACTTATTTTTGTCACTGTTTAATTTCCAACCATGCCATGAACATCTTTCACATCAATAGCCATACACACTGTACAGCGGTTTCTAACACTTTTTTTTTTTTTGTAGAGACAGAGTTTCACTTTATGGCCCTTGGTAGAGTGCCATGGCATCACACAGCTCACAGCAACCTCCAACTCCTGGGCTTAAGCGATTCTCTTGCCTCAGCCTTCCGAGTAGCTGAGGCACAACGCCCGGCTATTTTTTTTTGGTTGCAGTTCAGCCGGGGCCGAGTTTGAACCCGCCACCCTCGGTATATGGGGCCGGCGCCTTACCGACTGAGCCACAGGCGCCGCCCAGTTTCTAACACTTTTATGGTAGTCCATTATATGAATATCTCATTATTAGAAAACCCATCCCTCACTACCAAATCTTTAATGGTCCAACTTTCCAAATGTTGAACATTAAAACCAATACTGCAATGAATACCCACATGCAATTTATTTTCCCAACATAAATTTTGCCTAGAAGTAGGCTATCTGGTTCAAAGGATATGAACCTATTCTAGAATTTTGAACAGAAGCAGAATCACATCTTAGGGAAAGACTTCCCATGCTGACTCAATTCAAAGCTTCAGAGCTCAGGGTTTTCAACCTTTCCCCTGGGGCATACCCAATAAAAATGTCCAATGAACAATAAACCAGGCCCTGCCCTCACTTAAGAGTTTTACTGGCTCCACTTTATAGAATGATCATTACAAACATAACCAGAAGGTTTCCAAGGACAATTAGAACAACTCAGGGAAAGAAGCGAGTCTGGGACCAGCCTAGAGGCTGTGTCCGGCCTGGCGTTGGAAGAGAGAACAGGAAGGAAGACCAGCCCTGGAACTAATGTTCCAAGAGAGCAGAGGAAACTCAGCCCCCAAGGCTCAGTTCAGCATAAAATGCAGCAGCACAATGCTGGACTCAGAAAAATGTGAGCACAACATGCTCTCTCCTTAGGGAGCCTGAGAAGTACGTATTACATTTCAGAAAAATAATAATAATAGTTCCTAGTACAAGTAGATTTCTGAAGGAATTAGCTTATGCTACCCCAAGGACTATGTCTGATCATGTCACTCTCTGATCATGTCACTCTTTAACTATAAAATCATCAATAGCTCCCATTGCCCCTTGCCTTGGGCAAGGTATTCAAAGCCCCCCCACCCAAAAAAAAAACTAAACAAGTCTATACTTCAGGCCTTGACCTATACTCTCAGATGCTCGAATTGAATGTTCTTTTCACCCTTCTCCTCCTCCATGGAGACCCCTTTACCCACAGCACAATTTCTATTTGCCTGAATCTTACCCATCTTTTTAGAGAAGTTTAAATGAGACCTCTTCTAAAAGTCCCAGGCTGATTTCACATGCCAAAGTGACTTCCAACCTTCCTGGGCAATTAACCTGATCAAAATGCCTTGTGTCAGAGCAGAGATAAGCCGGATGCTCTCTCCCTTGCAAGATTTACATCCACCACCATACCCCACCCATGGCACAGACACCTTCAGTCTGAGATCCCCCTCCCATAACCTACCAGATGTCTGGCACAGGTAAGGCAGAACAGAATATGCTGAGCTCCTGAGAGAGAGGATGCCACCCACCTGGGACACAAGATGGTTTTAGGTAACAGGACGCTCTGATATCCAGGCACTGCAGTAAAATGCCTTGAATGACACTGTGTGAAAGCTGTTTCCTTTCTTTTCTCATGGGAGCCTTCGGAAGTCCCTGAGACAGTTACCGCTTGGTGACACTATAAAATACTTAGCTCTCCACTATCTGCTAATCTCCCAATTTAGCACAGAGAAAACAGCATCAATCTGAGACTGCAGTAACAGTAGATTTAAAATATCACTTTATTTTCATTGTATTTAGTTTCTTATTCTTATTTTCTTTTCATTTTATTCTTTTTGAGACAGAGTCTCACTATGTTGCCCTTGGTAGAGTGCCGTGGTGTCAACAGCTCACAGCAACCTTAAACTCTTGGGCTTAAGGAATTCTCTTGCCTCAGCCTCCCAAGTAGCTGGGACTACAGGTGCCCGCCACAACGCCCAGCTATTTTTATTTATTTATTTATTTATTTATTTATTTTTTTGTAGAGACAGAGTCTCACTTTATGGCCCTCGGTAGAGTGCCGTGGCCTCACACAAGCCCAGCTATTTTTTGTTGCAGTTGTCATTGTTGTTTAGCTGGCCCAGGCCATGTTCAGACCCACCAGCCCTGGTGTATGCGGCCGGCGTCCTAACCACCTAGCCATGGCGTTGAGTCTATTGTTATTTTCTATTTAACGCAAGGGATATGGTTTTCTGTTTACAATAGAGATATTTTTAAAGGTTCCTTTTTAAATAAATTGATTTAACTTTTGAGAAAGGGAAACATTTAAAGATAAAATAATGGCACAGGGCTTAAGAGGACATGTTAAAAGTTCATGCTTTTTTTGTTGTGTAATTTGAACAGGGAAATTACCAGTGAAGAGGGAAGAACATGGTATCAGAATCAACAATAAAGATGCAGGCAGCTTCCTTCCTTTCTAACAAGTCAGAGACTTACTTTTCTCAGCTTCCTTTGCAGCTAGAAGTAGCCATGTGACCCAGTTCTGAGCATAAATACTGTCTATAAGAACATCAGAGGAAATGGGGAAGATATCTAGGGAGGCTTTTGCTTTACAAATAGGAGCAAATGTGGTTTATTGTGCTGCCTCCCCTTCTTCCTGAAATGAGGATGTGATGTCTGGGGCCATGGCAACCACCTTGGGACCAAGAGACCACAAACCAACACTTTGGGGATTGTGACATGAAAAAGGCCTTGACAACATGAACTATGAACTGCTACCCTCTGTGTTTTTTAATAGAAAAAATAATCAGCTCAGTGCCCATAGCACAGCGCCAGCCACATACACCAAGGCTGGCGGGTTTGATCCTGGCCCCGGCCAGCTAAGCAACAATGACAGCTGCAACAGAAAAATAGCCGGGCGCTGTGGCAGGCACCTGTAGTTCCAGCTACTTGGGAGACTGAGACAAGAGAATCATTTAAGCCCAAGAGTTTGAGGTTGCTGTGAGCTGTGATGCCATGGCACTTTACCTAGGGCGACACAGTGAGACTCTGTCTCAAATAAAAAAATAAAAATAATAAAAACATACTTGTTTAAGCCATACTTCCTAAAAGACACGGAGTTTTTCACAAATTGATTAAGTGGATACCATGTCTTCTGAGTGAACATGGCGGCCGTGTGGTGCCTCTGAGGAGCCAAGTCATCTCTCAAAGCTACACCTACTCAGAGGTGTGTGAGGATTAAAGGAGAAAGTACGTGGAAAACATCTGCCAGCAGACTTGGCACATAGTAGGTTTCTGTGAACACATGATAAATGAATGTGTGAGTAACGGAATATAAAGACTCCAAGTGGTATTTGTGCATTGGTGGGATTTTACAGCAGGCAAGAGGATTGTCTGAATTTTTAAGAAGAAAAGGACTAGCCCTCTAATGAAAAAAAATCAGGAGAAATGGTTACTCAGAGGAGTCTACCTTTATGCACCCCAGTTTCACAGCTAGAGAGAGGGGAAGGAACGGCAACAGGGTTAAGTGGATATTGTTTACAAGTCTGGCTTTTGATCCATGCCACCCTGTCACCTCACAGGTCTTAATTAAAAAGAAGGGAAGGGAATACCAAGAAATGTCAACACCAAGAGTATCCTCCTTCGCCAGGGTGTAAGAAAAGGCTCCGAGGGTGGCTGAGACGGAACCCACGAACCAGCGATGTGAACAGCCCCAGGTCCGTCTCCGCACGGCATCCACCCCACCCCACCCATCCTTCCCATTTCTTTGCTCTCCATGCCAATAACCCCAGAGTAAATGGCTTACAAGTCTTCTCCTGGTTTTTCAAGGAGGAGAACTGTGCTTCCCACACCCTTCAGGCGACCAGATGGCTCCTCCTCCCCCTGTGACATGCAGGGCTCCCCAGCCCCCTATAAACCTGTCAGGGCCTGGCACTGCCAGCCTCGGGGCATGACAATAGGCCCACTCTTGGCACAGAACTTGGGCCTTCACGCAGCTAAAGAAACAACCTGCCTTGCCAGAGAAGGAACTCAGTGAACTGTTCCCAGTTTATTGGATTGCTTTGTCCTTCTATCTGTAAGTGCTGGGCCCTCGGAATGCCTGGTGTGAGTAAGTACCATCCTCACATCACCAACACTAACTGAGCACCAATGTTTGTCATGACAGCACATGAAGTGAACTTCCCCATCTAACCCACCCTCTGAGGTGAGTCTCATAATTAGGTCCCTTTGATGGATGAAGACAACCAGGGAGGTTTAGTAACTGGCCCATGTAGGGCTGGAGCCAGGATTTGAATTCAGGTGGCACCGCTCTGGATCCCACAATGTTCATCCTCAAAGCGTCACCAGTTGCTGTATAAGCTACCCAAGTACTGGGCAATGTGCCAAGGGCACTACGTGCATGAAGTGTGTTCATAACTTCAATGCCCCTCCTGGGGTTGACAGTACTCTTCAGCCCATTTTATGGGTAGATAAACCAAGGTTTAGAAAGGCACCATGGTTAACAGTGGTCAACCACGGGGTAAGTTGCAGACTTTCTAACATCAGAGTGGCATGAGACCCACTGAGCTCAGGGCAGGTATTCTGGCAAATTTGGGGTCAAAATATCCTCATGACTGAGACTCAGGGGAAAAAGAACTAGTAGTCGACAGAAAAATGCCCCCAGAGGTCCAGGTCCTAATCCCAAAACCTGTGAATATATTACCTTATATAGCAAAAGGGGCTTTGCAGAGGTGATTAAATTAAGTCTCATGAAACGGGAAGATTATCCTAGATTACCCAGCCCCGATGTCACTTCAAGGGCTGTTATAAGAGAAAGGCAGGAGGCTCAGGGTCACAAAGAGAAAATGTATGACAGAAACAAGAGATCAGATGAATCTGATCTCAAGCAGAAGAATGTGGCAGCCCCCACACACTGGAAAAGGAAAGGAAATGGGTAGAACGTTTTTTATCTCATGGCACACTTGAATCTATAGTTAAACTTCCATGATACACTTAAATTAATTTGATTAAAAAAAAATTTTTTTTTTTCATGGCACACCAGTTGAAAATCCCTGCCCTAGAGCCTCAAAAAGAATGTGGAGGATGTTCTGACCTCCAGAACCATAAAGTTTTGGAGAGAAGAGGAAGGCTTCCTAAAGGAGGCAGCAGCATTGAGCCACATGGCTTCCTGAATACCCCAAAGCGCAGACCCCTGTAAGGTTCTTAGCCTGTGTTGCCCCACCCTTGAGGGCCCACCAGAGGCCTAATTCTCCATTTAGTCATTTAACAGAATCAAATTCTGTGAGGTGGGTCCTGGTACTATACTTTCCACAGAGCTACTAATATTAAAATGCCAGCTAATTAAAATTATATAAATTTTTGAGTGCAGTGTCTTAGTTGCCCAAGCTTCATTGTCGGTGCTCACTAGATACACGAGGCTAGAAAGCTTACTGGACAGCTCACAAAGTTCTACTGGGAAGCACTGTATAGTCCCATTATGCGGATGTGGAAACTGAAGCTCAGAGAGAAGAAGTGCTGTGGGTGGGAAAATGAAGAGCTGGCACTCAAAGCCTCCATCCTCTAACATCATTCTCGACTTCTCAACACAGGAAGAACGTGAGCCACAGGACAGAGTATTCCGAACCCAGGCCCAACTCGATTTCATTTAACCACTAATTACTCATCCTAAGAAGCTATGTGTAACCTCTGGCAGCACTGAAAACAGTTTATTCTGACCTCTTTGTCCCTGTGCTTTAAATGCAGGGGGCACCCCCATGAGGCTTATAAAGTAAGGGCCTTGGTTTAATGACAGGTTCCGCTTGGTGGTAGCTCCAAGGAATGAAGTGACTCATTACACTTGCGGTTTAGACTGAGGAGTGCCACAGGTTCACACAATCACCTCTGCCCCCTCAACCCCCAAATCCATCATCCTTTTAATTGGTACACAGGCACCAAAAAATCTCTATCTATAGGGCTGGAATATAACTTGCTGGAGAGACAGTTCAATTTCGAAGGTAACCTTTGCCACCTACAAGGAATTGTCCTGGGATTCACTGATTGATAGATGAATTATAATCGAGTACAATCAAATCTTTTACACATTAGCTAAAAGCAGTTACAAAGAGTTTGAGGGAGGAAAAAAGTATATAATTAAAAATAAGTTTTAAATTCATTCCCTCAAGGACAGGGGAAACTGATAGATGGAGGAACAGGAAAGGGAGGGAGACTTTTTACTGTCTACACTTTGGTAACTTTCCATCTTACATCTTGTGAATGTATAATCTAGTCCAATAAATAGGTAAAAGTAACATTTTTAAATGTTTAGGTACGATATGGACATAAGGTGCCATCTCTTGGCCTGGCCCAATGGGTCACGCTTATAATCGAGGACTCTGGGAGGCCAAGGTGGAAGGATCACTTGAGCTCAGGATTTCCAGATCAGCCTGAGCAAGAGTAAACCTCTGTCTCTATTAAAAATAGAAAAATTAACCAGGCATTGTAGCAGGTGCCTGTAGTCTCAACTATTTGAGAGGCTGAGGCAAGATCACTTGAGCCCAAGAGTTTGAGGTTGCTGTTAGCTACGATGCCACAGCCTCTGTCTAGGGTGACAGAGTGAGACTCCATCTCAAAATTAAAAAAAAAAAAAGATCCTATTTCTTGTTTTACATCCTATTTTCTTTTATTCACCTGGATAAGTGTATAAGTTTGAATATATGGATACTTAGGGAAAGTATCAGAAGAATACATATGAATGTGGAGGGAGTCCAGATTTGGAAGAATTTTAGAGTTGGGAAAGAGACCTGCAGAAAATGGCCAGTCACCTTCTCTTTTCCCTAGAGTGACATCAGCCCCCCCCCCACAACCCCCATGTGCACAGAGTCCCTAATCAAATGCCTCTTCCTCCAGGAAGCCTCCCAGGCCCCTGCACACATCCCAGGTAGGCTTTGGTTTCCAGGGCTCTCTGCTTCTTTGTGACACTGCCTCCTGTTTCATGCCTGCTGACCTGGCCTTGATCCCTGAGAGCAGAGATCCTTTCAGTTGTGTTACCTGTTTTATCCTCTGAGCCTAGGAAGGTACACAATAAACATTTGCTGAAGCAAATGAATGTTTGAATGAGAAAAAAGTCACTGGATGGAGGATAAGAATGGGATGGGGCCAACAGTGGCTCTATGAAGACCTTTATTGTACAGAAGGTGAAATTCTGGGCTCAGAGAGGGTAAGTGGCTTTCCTAAGGTCACACAGCCAATTAGGGATGAATCAACATTAAAACCGACAGGAGCCATTGTTGGATCTGCCCCTCCCCAGGTCCCCTTGCAGACTATGGTACCCACCTCCTGCTGCTATGAGAGTTGTCTAAGAGTTCTAGGTGACATCCTTTTCCAAGACAGTTATCCTCCAACAGGATGGGCTCTCCTGGATAACCCCCCCGCCACGCCCAAACCAAGGCATCTCATAGCTTACCTGGGACCCAAAGGGCTACTTACCCTTGCCTCAAAGCAGGACTTACTCTGTGATTCCAGGGTTCTCCATGGGATCCAGGTTGAGGCTAAGCCCGGCTTTTCCCCTCCCCTACCACACCCCGGGCCCCTCTCTCTGGGACCCATGGGTCATACTCCTAATCAATCATTTCCACAGAAACCCTATCTCAAGGTCCTCTTCTGGGGAGCCCAAACTTAGACAGAACTCAAGGCTCTCAACCAGGCTCCTGAACTCTAATACACTACCTCCCAAATATGAGGTCAGATAATTAAGTTATGAACTCAACCTACAAGAAGTGCTATATATCTCACTGCTGGATGTCACTAAAGTCACGTTTGAGGTACTCCCTGTGGGAAGCTATGCACTGATACCACCTCCTGGGCCATCCTTCAAAGCAATTTGGGGGCTCTTTTTCTGGAATGGCCGTCAGAGCTGCTATAGTACAAAGTCTGATAATTAAGTTTACAAACTCATCCTCAGCCCTTATTGCTGAGTATCACTATAATCACCAGATAGCCAAGGGGAGTACTTTGAGGGTGACAGTAGATGTATTAGCAATGAGGTATACAGCACTTTTTTTCTAGTATGAGTTTGTAAACTTAATTGTCTGACCTCACATAAACCTAAAATGAATTATAATTCCAATGACCCACTCAGAACATTCCAGGAACCCACCGCAGGGGAAGACAGAACCCATCAGGAGTGTGTAGGAGTGCTGGGAGGGTCTATTCTCTGGCTCCCGACACCCTTTACTTTTATCTCTGTAAAATAAACAGAAGGATCCAAACTGTGTTTTTCAGCAGCCAGCAATTAAGCTCTGTGATGTCCCCTGAGTCCAGAGAGAGCCATCCACTGAGACATGCTGCCCAATCATTAGCGCTAAGAAGAGCCACCTGCACAGACAGGGGTCAGTCCCCTGAGGAGTCATTTCGAGCCCCTCCCCTGACCTTACTGGAGAAACACTATACAATCTCCTAACTTCAGATTAACTCCACCCGCCCTCAGTTCCCCCAGACCCTACTTTTGCCCAGCATAATCATTAGTTAAGAGCCCAGAAAATGCTGTGGTCAGGGGATGACACACAGGACTGGCAGCCAGGAGCCCCTGGTCTCTTGGCCTTGTCTGTGTCCCTCCATATGACCGTTCACAGAGGGGACTTTCGGAGTCAGCCATCTCCACCTCCACACAGGCGACCTTGGGCAGCTCACTCCACCTCTCTGAGCCCCGGCTTCTTCATCTATAAAATGGAACCAACAGCAGGTACGTCACACACTTCTGGGGGGGTTAAATGAGATCATATATGTGAAGTGCATAGCATAATGCCAGTGATCACCACGTGCATCAATTATTGTCCCCATTAATCGTATTATTGTTTCTTATTTAGAGAGACTGGAATGGGGCAGGAGCCCGTTCCCCTGCGCTGTTCGGCTTCTGCGCATGTGCAGGAAAGTAGCGCGGAAGCAGGAGGAGGGCTTTGTCGTCACCCTCCCCCAGTCCCAAAGCACACCAGGAAACAAGGAGGCCTGGAGAGTGTGTACTGTTGGTATACAAGAGCCCTGATTATGACAAAACTCATCCTCAAAAAGTGGTGAACCCCCAAAAATGACCTCTCTGAGCACACAGATCCTCTTGTACCCAAAGAGCCACCTTTCTGCAAACAGCCTCGGAACTCTCAGGCGGAAGTAGGAACAGAAAAACCACTTGTCACAGCCTCTGAGTTCATGCTCTGGTTCACCCAAGCCACAGCACCCTGTGGAGCCACCCAAACACCAGGAGGTGGTACCTGGGCAGAGCAGGCTGTGCCCTAACAAATGCTGTTGGAGTCCACCCAAATCCTCTTGGCAATGGTGGACAACTTCTGCCATTGGGAGATAAATGTCCTGGGGCTACCTAGCACACAGACAGGACAATTTAGAGGTGTGTTCTGCAGTCTCCCAAGGGCCCAGCACAGGTAAGTAAAGGCAACCCGCTCATTAGCGCACCCTAGTGGTGCATTGCCACCCAGCTAAACCCAACCCTGGCACCCTTGACTCAGGCTCTGCTTCTAGGGGAGCCCAACCTATGATACCCCTAGTTCCTAGAATCACTGACTCACAAGGGATGGACCGGCTCAGAATACTAGTTCTTCTCTAAGGTGTGACACAACAGTGAGATACACTCTCTTTTGGAATGTGTCAGCAAACCACCGACTATCAACACGATGTGAGGTTCTAACACTTGCACTTGCTAATTATCAACAGTTGCTTTGTTAGTGACTTATACAAGAGATTTATGGACCTGTTGTGGGTCACACCTCCTGTTTGGTGATAGGGAAGATACTGATGAACTCATGTGGCAGTGTCTTTGTTTACGTGGAGTTTAGAGTCAGGGGTACAGGAGTAGAAAAGAAAGCAATGAATAAGTCAAAATGCCAAAACAAAGATGACAGCATGTGACAAGGGAAGTAAAGGAAACAGAGTCTGTGATGTGAATCATAGTTGGGCCCCAAAGTAATCAAGGAAGGCTTCCTGGAGGAGGTGACATTTCAGCTGGAAGGAGCTGGCCAAGGGAAAACTATGAAGTCTAGAGTCAGAAAAGAGTTTGGGGCATGGAAAATAGAAATTTTTGTTCCTGCAGCTGTTGTGGAGAAAAGCACCATCTTGAGTCTGGAGAGGGGGCAATGGGAGATATGTAGGACTAAAGTCACCATGAGAGTGCGTTTGGGGCTCTCCAAGAATCACCTCCCTCACCCTGACTCCCCAGCACTCTGATCTGCTTTCCTGAGTGGGAGAGGGTGGAGTTACCGCCTGCCTGCCAGGAGCCTTGCTGAGTCTCCCACTCCTGGGGGAGGGCATCTCACATGTCAGCATCCTCTGTCCTGCGCATCCACATAAGAAATGCTGGCTTCAAGGCAGGTAGAAGGAAAGGCGGAGATGGCTGCCTGAAGACCAGCACCTGGCAAGTGAGCATCTCAGTTGGAGAGAGAGTTTTGGGTAGCAGTTCATAGTGCATAGGCTCAAATTCAAATCCTACCTCTGAAAGCTTGGGAGAGTTTCTTAACTTCCCAAACCTCAGTTTCTCTGCTGGTCAAATGGGTTAATAATTCTATCTACATACAACAGTAGCTGAGAGATTGACTAAGAAAGTACATGAAAAAGAGCTTGGTGTTGTTTATTGATTGATAAAACAATTACCCATTTCCTACTGTGTGCCAGGCGCTGTACTAGGAAATGGAGGTATAGTTGTAAACAAGACAGGGCTGGCAGCGGTCCTAGCAGAGGAAGATATCCAGGGCTTTCAGAAGTCAGTAAGAACAAACAGAATTCTACAGGCACACAGTAGGTCTATTTCCTCAATCTAGACCTTGTCCCCCAATAAAAGCCCAGCACCTACTAGCCAAACATGAACACTCCAAGTGAAGACTCCTGTCTCCTGGCAGAGACCTTTGAGGCTGCCTGGGCATCCTTAAAGAATCCAGCCCTTTAGAAGCCACGCAGCTCCTGCAGGGTCCAAACTCTAACCTTTGCCCCCACACTCCTAAGGCACCATCTCTAAGCCCCAGAGACAATCTCTCAGACTTCAGGTGGGGCCAGTTATGCCAAGGGCAGTGTCCGCCGGTGCAGGCATGAATCATGACCTACCTATTCTGTGGGGGGCAGGGAAGGGCAGGCCTAATCCCAAAATTACTGATGTGACCACCCCAAGGAGAGGACAGGAGGAGAAAAACAAGAGGGGAGAGGGCAAACCCTAGTCCCCGACTCCCCACACCAGAGGAAGTAAGAAGCCCTCACTCCAGGATGACTATGCACGTCCTCAGTTCTAAAATAAACTCTGGACAGAGAGTGCCTCCTTGACACCTTACCCGGTGACTACAGGTTTATTATTTTTCCCACTTCAGAAAGGAGGAAACTGAGGCTTAAAGAGATTAACTGAACTGCCTTGCCCAAGGTCACTCATTTTGTCAAATTCCAGACAAAATGGAATTTTGTCTGAACCACTCTGAACCACTCTACTGGACTAGCAGGAAGGAACAGAGGGGACAGCCCTAAAAATAAAGGATAGGTCCCCAGAGGAGGCCTGAGTGACAAGAACTGCCTTAGCCAGCCTGGGGCCACTGGTGTCGTGGTGTGGTCAAGGGGAGGCCTTTGGTCCTGGCTTGTGACTGTGGCTGTGTGGCCTAAGCCTCAGTGTCCCCTGGGTGAGAAGGCTGGGTGAGAAGGGCTAGCTCAGTATTTGGCTCAGCCACCAAGCTCAGGGCCCCATCAAATACACGAGGAGAGCAGGGCACTCTTAATGTTGCCCAGCCACCATGCTGGAGAACCACAGAGCCACCATCACTCTACCCTTCAAGGAAAAGCAAGGCCAGGGCGTGAGCCAGCACCTGCTGTGTCACTTGTGTTGACGCTCCAGAGGCTGCCTGTTGCCACCAGGGCCAGGCCAAGCTGGAGGTAGTGGTTCTGCAGCCCTAACTTGACACCACAACCCAGGGCTGCTGCTGATGTGGGCTGTGGGGAGACACACAAGTGTACACACAGTGTATGTGTGCCCAAACAGCATGTTCACTGGTGGTCAGGTGGGTGTGAGGTATGTGTATATATTCGGGGGTACCAAGGCATATGTGGGAGATGCCCAGGGTTAAGTACATATCTGACAGGGAATGGTGACAGCACACATTCTCCAGCCAGTTCTGCCTGTGGGCCTGAAGCTGTGTCCTGGGGGCTATGAAGGGACCGAGGGAGTATGATGGCCGTGGGATGGTGAGGGACAGAGCATGGGTGGGGGTGGGAGGCAGGTGTATGGCTGCAGGCCTGAGCGGCTGATTGTATGCACACTGGGGCTCCTCTGTGTGTGTGTGTGTGTGTGTGTGTGTGTGTGTGTGTGTGTGTGTAATCCACACAGCACCCCTGGAGCAAAAGCTGGGCTGGAGAACAGGCGCATGAGGCTGGAGAGAGAGACTGAGAACTGTGAAAAAATATCTGATCTCCCAGGATTGGAGATTAGTCAAACAGAGCGTGATATTCTATTTTCCAGCAATTTTATGCAGTTGTCCCAAACGCAATTTACAAACACCAATGAAATGACATGCACAAACCAGCTAATGGCACGAGGTTAAGTGAAATAAAGGAAGCTGCACAGCTGGAGACAAGTGAGGTTTTACAAAAACAAGAAACAACAGAAAGTAGTTAGTGTAATTACTCTGCATGAAAAAAGGATCCTCCCTCCGAAATACAAAAATCCCTCTGCCAAAATCTCACAGCGCCTGCCTGCCCAATGACGATGGGTTTCTCAGTGACTTTTCTTCTTCCTGCTCTTTGGTGTTCGTAATGTTCTATCAAAAAAAAAAATGTTTTCAGTGTTTAATAAAGAGCCAGAAAAGTTCCCTGCCATCTTCCACCGTGATCCCAAAACCCCATCAAGGTTTCCAGAGTTACCGTTAAAGAGGACAGCCTTTTATTTGTTTGAATCTCAAATAAACAAGAGCCCCTTTGGCAGAAGTCCTCGCCAAGTGGACATTCACCCCAAGCACCCTCCCGGCACCAACCCTGCTGCTAAGACAATAGCCCAGGTTTTCTCAGGGAGTGATGGGGAGGGGGCCTTTTGAATGCTTGCTAAGCTTTGGGAACTCATCCCAAATAGTTTCTTCCCCACCCAGGGACCCTCCCTTTCCTGAAGGCTCAGGGTCAGCCTTCCTCCCACACTCCTGTCTTAGGCCAGCACATCCCCCCAGAGCCCTGAATTCCTGAGGCTTAGAAGTCCAGAATCTTCCATCTTAAAGATCATGCAGCCAAGTCCCCTTGTCACACCAGAAACGTGACTGAGTTCTAAGCCTGGGAGGCACAGCAAGGGCCGTACTTGAACCTGATCATCCTCACCAGGATCATTCCCTCAACAAATATGTGTTAATGAATCACCTACTATGTGCTGGGTGCTCCTATGAGCACCGGGAACACAGTGATGAAGCAAAGTGATGAGGCGTCTGCATCGGAAGGTAGAGCTTACAGGTAAACAACAGAATGGAAAAGTTTCAGAGTCAGCCAGGGATAGAGAGCAATAGAGCCAGGGTTACAGGATAAAAGGCAGGGGTGAGGGCAGCAACTCTAGGTTAGGGGATGGGAGGCCTCTCTGAGGGGGTAACACATGAGCTGAGATCCAAAGGAAAAGAAGGCACCTACTATGCAAACAGCCAGGGAGAGAACATTCCAGAAGGAAGGCTGGGGAGGCAGGGTGAGGAAAGGAACCGTGATAAGGGAGGAGGCCAGATGACTGGGCAGCAGAGCAGTGTCAAGTCAAGGCTCTGAAAACGGAGCGTGGACCTGCCTCTACGTAGGACAGAAGGCCATGAAGGCTATCAGCAGGTACCCGCCTGCAAGCACATTTTGGGCACCCATTGGGGAATAAACTGTGGAGGGTAAGGGCCAGGCTCAGATGCAGGTTCCGCTTCAGATAGTCACTCCCCTTCCTGTGCCTCAGTTTCCCCACTGGCAAAGCAGAAATGATGCACCCAACCTTGCAGAAGTCTGTAAGATCAGCTGTCGGGTATCTGGCACAGGTGGAGGGGTCCCATGCACAGCCACCTTGCCACAGCCTCCCCTGCACTCATCCTTGAGCCAGAGCCACCTGTCACTTGTCCATCTTCTCCCAGCACTGTGAGCACTCAAGGGCAGGGGTCCCATCTTATTGCCTTTAACTTACTGTCACTAAGCACTTACCCCAAATACCTGCTCCATGCCAAGCCCTGTAGATTCAAAAAAGTGAACAAGACTTGATCCTGGCCTCGCAGATGCCAGCTCAGACCACGGAGGAGTCACAAAATTAATCCCTAAAGTGCCACGATGGAGGTTTCCATGTAAAATCTGGAGGGAAGTGGGGAAGGTGTCCTACAGGAGGCACATTTGAGCTCTGTCTTCAAGCACACACAAAGCCCCAGTGCAGGCACTGTGCTGTGCCCCATCCATAATCCTGCACACTCCAGCGGTTTTCAAGTGCCCCACAGTCTCTTCCTGAGGGCTTCCCCCTGCTCTGGGAGTAAAGGCCACAGAGGCCTGGAGCTAGCACCTCAGGACCAGGACCCCACCAGGGACCGATGGCTGATGATGTACAAATACCCCATCTTCCTCAGCCTTGAGGAGACAGCTCTGAAGGGTATGTCCTACACAGTCCCTAGACATCCCAGTGCGGCTGTGCCCCAGCTGCCCACTGAGGTAACCTGCTCATGACCACACTCAGCTACGGCTTCCCCTGCCCCACTCCCCAAGTGATCTTTCATGAGACCCCCTCAAGAGCAAACTACCTGCACTGGAGTCACTGCCTCAGGGGCCGCTCTGGGGCAGCCCGAACCCAGCCGGTGAGGATGTCCACAGAGAAGTCCAATGGCCATAGGCCTGAGGCTGAGAAAAGGACATGGATGGGCTGGCCAACACCGTTCGTCACCCCCACTTCTCATGTATCCCCTCTTCCTCCCGTTAGAGAGATGAAGCCTTCATTAAGATCCACAGTGATGAGTGCAGTCATCTCTTTCCTCCTCAGTCACGACACTACAGCCACACTCTCCCCATTCCTGGGTGCACTGTCACCGCCTCCCCACCCCTGCAGCTCATCCCTACCTCAGGGCTGTGCCTCTGCTGTTCTCACTGCCCAGAAAGTGGGGCCGCCTCCTCCTCCACCGGCAGTTCTCAGTTTCAAGGTCATTTCTTCAAGGAGGCCTTCTCTGACCACCCAGCTGGAACAGCCCTGTCTCACTGCCCCACCAGATTCTCTGCACAACCCTTTTCACTCATTAAAATGATCTTTATAGCTTCACTGACATTACTATCTGTCCAGAACAAGGTTTGGCAAAGTATAGGCCAAATCTGGCCCTCCTCCTGTTTTCAACAGCTGGGGATAGTTTTTATGTTCCTAAATCATCAAAAAAAATAAAAAAAATATTTCATGACATGAAAAATCACATAAAAATCAAATTTAGGTGTCCATAAATAAGATGTGATTGGGGTCAAACTGCAGCTACACCTGCTCAGTTATGTACTGTCCATGGCTGCTCGGCAGTACATGGCAGAGGTGAGCAGATATAACAGAGCTCTTACAGTCCACAAAGCCAAAAGCATTTACTATCTGGTCCTTTATGTGAGAAACTGGCTGACCCCTGCTTTAGGCTGTGAGTTCCAGAGGGTGAAGAGCCTTGTCCTTCATTTCTATGAATGGTCCCTGGTGCCTGAATAGGGCTAGATCCACAACAGGTGACAATTGGTGGATGATGAACACTAGGCCCCACTCCCAATGGGATTGTGCCTTACCCAGGCCAAGGAGGGAAGGAGGGAAGGAGGGAGGGAGGGAGGGAGGGAGGAAGGAAGGAAGGAAGGTAGGTTGAGCTCTCTGTATCTGTGGAATCTGTGTCCATGGAGTCAACCAATTGCAGACTGAAAATATTCAGAAAAAAAATGGTTGGATGCATCTGTACTAAACATGTACAGACTTCCTTCCTTGTCATTCTCCCCTAAACAGTACAGCAGAACAACTGTTTACATAATACTTATACCATGTTAGGTACTGTAAGTAATCCAGAAGTGATTGAAAGTATACAGGATGATGTGTGTAAGTCACATGCACATTTTACATCAGGGACCTGAGTGTCCTCAAATTTTTGGTATCCATAGGGGCGTCCTGAGGGATAACTGTATAGGCTTTAAAGGGAAGATGACACCAGGGTCACCCTAGGGTGGCCCAAAGTCCTTCCACAGAGTTGCAAACAAGAGTCTCATACCCCGAGGCTGTGGGCATCTTTCCAGCAGCACCAGCCCAGCCTTGACATTCCATGGGCCCAGTACTCTAAAGCGGATATGATTCATGTGAGACAGGACCTTTTACCAGGAGAGGAAGGAAACCAGGGCTCAGATCCAGGAGCAGTTTTAACTCTCGTCCTCCACACGTTCTGCCTCCTGCTCCCACCTACCCTATAACACGCACACACAGAGCATCTCCTTACACTGCTGGGTGAAGAGTCCCTCCCAGCAGCTGGAGCCAGGGGAGGTCACTGGCAGTTACTGCCTCAGCATTCTCCTGAAGGACCACCCCACAACCAAAATACAGCTGGAGGAAAACCCTCAGTGGAAAGGGAATATTCCAGAAGGAGAGGCTTCTACTGGGCAATTCTCTCTCACTCTCCCTCTCCCGCTTCCCCTCCCCCTGTCAAAAGGTACTGAGAAAAAGAGGGGACCGAAGAAATACAAAAGTGAGCAGGAAATGAAGACCTTTCACTCTGCAGGAAATTTCAGGTCCGGAGAAGGAACCCATCCCTTAGCGGGAGGCGTTAGCATCCTCAGTGCCTCCCAGAGGGCATCTAAATCCCAGCGCGAGGGAAGATGATATAGTCATCCTTTGGAATGTGTTTTTCTGAACAGAGATGTATTTTTACTTCCCAATAAGAAGAAAGATTGTTCCCACATGCATATACATTCAGAAAGTCAGAGAGACAGCAGCTCAAATGTCTGGAACAGTTTGCAATTATTCTGCCATTTCCTCTGGGCCCAGTGCTAAAGATTTTATCACAACCCTTCAAAATGACACAGGTCAGCGCTTACTTCTATTTACCTGCTTTTTCTCCTCTGAACTTTGTTCGAAATGGGGAGAGTCACAGATACTCACAGATGTAAGGGAATTAATTCCACACTCACAAAGTTGCTGAAGCTATTTTATCCCTTTTGCAGGAGCTTAACCATCTCTTGATTGGGCAGATAACACAGCAGTCAGGAACAGGATAAAATCAATGCACCCTGCCCTGGGGCATTTCCCATGGACCCTGGAATCCCAGCTGCCTTTGAGCAGGAATCTTTGAATCATGGGGTAGAAAAGTTGCCTCGGACCTTGAGCTCCCTTCATCCTCATTGAGCCATATACAGTGTGATCCTGGGAAAACTGCTTACCCTCTCTGGGCCTCCATTTCCTCAATAGATAACAGGACTGCCCTACCTACCTACAAGGGGTCTGAGGACTAAAACACTGGAGGGAATGAAGGCATGCTCCCTTAGTGATGGTCATTTTTCCCAATTAGAATGACCTTTTCCCAAAAAGAAGTCTAATCACATCATGCCCCTGCTTAAGCCTCCTCCCCGCACTTCCAGGTATTTAGAATTAAATTCAAATCCCTCTCCAAGGCTCTACAGGCCAGGACCTCAAGACCTCCCAGCCCCCACCAGCCCTTTGGCTCAATCTGCCCCAGCCACACAGACCTCTGTGTCACACTCCTGCCAGAAAGCCTTCCCAGGTGCTGTCCCCTGCCTGCCTAGACCAACTCCAGCCCCAACCCCCACTGCACACTCGTCCTTTAGATCTCAGCATAGTGGGTTGAGGAGTGTCTCCCCAAAACTCATGTCCACCCAGAATCTCAAATGTGACTTTATTTAGAAATAGAGGCTTTTCACATATAATTAGTTAGGTCTTAATGACTTCACACTGCATCAGAGTGGCCCCCAATCCAATGACTGTTGTCCTTATAAGAAAAGGAAAAGACAGGTGGCGCCTGTGGCTCACAGGAGTAGGGCGCCTGCCCCATATACCAGAGGTGGCAGGTTCAAAACCAGCCCTGGCCAAAAACTGCAAAAACTGCAAAAGCAGAAAAGGAAAAGATGCAGCCAGAAGCCAAGAAACACCGCAGGCTGTCCGAAGCCACTGGGAGCAAGAAGAAGGCATCTCCTTGGCATCTTTGTGGGGGTGCAAGTCTGTGGACACTCCAGCCTCCAGACTGCAGGAGAACAAACTTCTGTTGTTAGAAACCACTCAGACTGCGGTAATTGGTTAAGGTACACTCAGAAAAGCCTGAGCCGACCCCTCAGCAGGAGGACACCCCTCAGACTTTCTTCAAAGCTTCCAAATCTTTTGCTCCCCCCTTGCAATGTCTGTCTCTCCCTCCAGCCCATAACCTCCAACAGAGAAGGATCTAGCTGCTGGGAATCCGGCCCACTGCAGGTGTCCGGCAAGTACTTTCCAAAAGATTTTATTCTACAGATGCACCAAAGGAAGCTCAGAGAGGCCAAAGGACTCATCCAAGGTCACACACCAGGTGGGAGCAGGCTGGGTTACACGAGAACCCTTCCCATGAATGACCCAGGATCCAGGTCACTGATGCCCACCCTGCAACAACTTGGGCACTACAGGAGACACTCTCCCTTCTGACCCCTGACTCCCAGGCCCCTGCCCTCGGGGCTCTCTGCTCAGCCAAGAACCTGACCCTGGCAGGGCCCATCCCAGTTCAGTGACCCTGCAGATCACTGAACTTTAGTCCTCCTGGAGTTCTTGGGCTGCTAGAGGGTAAGAAATGGCCTGGATTCAGGCCACCTCAACATGCGTAGGGCAGATGCCAGTGACCAGCAATGGCCACCTAAAAAACTGGGCCTCACCTACTCAGGCTCACTCTCCCCTACCCACCAGCTCCTGCCAGGTGCACCCTCATTCCCTAACTCTGCGTTTATGAGTGTGGGAGGCATAGTCCAAGGGCTGGACATTAAATAGCCCTGACCCATGGAAGCAAAGCAGTTCCAGACAGCAGAACTGTCTGGAACTGTCTCCATTAGGTGCCAGCTTGTCTTTAGCACTTCTGCAATACTTGCTAATCACACTTTTTTTTTAATTTCAAAATATTAATTAAGAGGGTACAAATGTTTCTGTTCATGGATCCCTGTATAATGCTTAAGTCAGGGCTTTTGGTATACCCATTACCAGGCTAGTGATCACTGTAAACCAATCACACTTTCTATTTTTGAGACAGAGTCTCACTTTGTTGCCCAGGCTAGAGTGCCGTGGTGTCAGCCTAGCTCACGACAACCTCAGACTCCTGGGCTCAAGCAATCCTCTTGCCTCAGCCTCCCAAGTAACTGAGACTATAGATACCTGCTATAATGTCTGGCTAGTTTTTTTATTTTTAGTAGAGATAGGGTGGAGTTTCATTCTTTCTCAAGCTGGTCTCAAAGTCCTGAGCTGATCCTCCTGCCTCCCAGAGTGCTGGGACTACAGGCGTGAGCGCCCCGGGCCCTAATCACATTTCCTAACTAAGAAAAAAGAAACCTCTAGTGCAGCGGTTCTCAACCTGTGGGTCACCACACCTTTGGGGGCCGCATGACCCTTTCACGGGGGTCACCTAAGACCTTTGGAAAACATATATTTTTGAAAAACACGTATTTTTGCATATATGAAGTAGCAACAAAAATAATTTTATGGTTGGGGGTCACCACAACATGAGGAACTGTATTAAAGGGTTGAGGCATTAGGAAGGTTGAGAACCACTGCTAGTGGCGAAAACCCCGCAGGGAAAGTAGCATTTATTTAGTGGGAATTTTAAGACAGTTTTATTTCCTCTGTTTGCATTTTTAAAGTATTTATAGCTAGCATTGGTGGTTTTTTTCAATCTGTAGTAATGATATGTAGAACTGAGTACATCTAGATGGGGTGACTTAATAATGGAGTGAATAATAACACAGCAAGGACACAGATGTGGCAAAAACCACAAAGATGTGAATGACAGAGCTTGAGGAACTCTCCGCCAGTTCATTCTGTTGTTCACTCACTTACACTAATGACGACGTATACACACCCATGTGAACCTCCTCAACTGACTTAGCCAGAGTCCAGGAATACATTATATAACTGAGCCTCCCAGGCCACATACCCCTACAAATCACCTGGGGAGTTTTCTTTTTCAATACAGATGCTCAGGTCCCACCCCAGACCAACTGAGTCTGAGTTCCCAGATGGTAGTCTCAGCACCCAGTGAGGAGTTATTCTTTTTTAGGGGGGGTGGCTGGGGCCGGGTTTGAACCCGCCACCCCTGGTATATGGGGCCAGTGCCCTACTCCTTGAGCCACAGGCACTGCCCCCAGCAGAGGAGTTTTTATAAAGCCCACAGGGTAGTTTCTTTTGCATAGCCAGTGCTAAGAATCAGCGACAGGTATTCAGGGGCTTCTTTTCCTTAATAAGTGGGGAACGGGGTCCACGGTGCCCACAGGGCATCCTTGAAAAATGAAATCCAGGCCTTAAGCATTTCTCCCCCGAAAGACACACACCCAAGCATGCCTCCAGCAGTGAAAGATGGGTGCTTTAGGATTTCCTCAACTTCTAACCCAGGCTCTCTGAGGCACCAGGGTACATCTGCAGAAATTTCACAGTCCAGTGGGGGAAGCCAAAGTGGTTCGGGAAAACACATCGTAATGTGACAGACATTCTGTCAGGAACAAACAGCCCATTGCCTGGCAACTCACTTCATGTAGATGCAGAGTCCCAAGGAATAGAGATCCTGAAGATTCTCCTACAAAAATCAGGTGCCAGCCAAGCCCAGAAGGATGGTTACTGTCACAAAACCAGAAAACAGATGGCGCGGTGGCTTATGCCTGTGATCCTAGCACTCTTGGGAGGCTGAAATAGGTGAATTACTTGAGGTCAGGTATTTGAGACCAGAGTGAGCAAGACTAAGACTCCATCTCTACAAAAGACAGAAAAATTAGCGGGCATTGTGGTGGGTGTCCAGCTACTTGGGAGGCTGAGACATGAGGATCCCTCGAGCCCAAAGAGTTTGAGGTTGCTGTGAGCTATGATGATGAGGCCACAACACTCTACCCAGGGTGACGGAGTGAGACTCGCCTCAAAAAAAAAAAAAAGGCAGAAAATAACAAGTGTTGGCAAGGATATAGAGAAAGAGAAATTGGAACCCTTAAGCCAGGTATAGTAGCTCCTGTAATATTAGCACTCTGGTAGGCCAAGGCGGGTGAATTGCCTGAGCTCAGGGGTTTAAGACTAGACCGTGCAAAGCAAGACATCTCTAATAAAAAACAATAGTAGGGCGCCTATAGTCCCAACTACTTGGTTGGCTGAGGCAGGAAGACTGCTTAGACCCAGAAGTTTGAGGTTGCTGTGAGCCAGGCTGATGCCATGGCACTCTAGCCCAGGCAACAGAGTGAGACTGTTTAAAAAAAAAAATTAAAAAAAAGAAGAAATCAGAACCCTTGTGCACTGTTGCTAAAAATGCAAAATGGTATAGTCACTGTGGAAAACAGTATGGTCGTTTCTCAAAAACTTAAAAACAGAATTACCATATGATCCAGCAATTCCACCTCTGCTTATAAAACCAGAAAGAAAAAAAAAAAACCCTGAAAGCAAGGACTTGAACAGACCCTTATTCATTAATACCTAAAACGTGGAAACAGTCCAAGTGTCCACAGAAGGATGAAGGAATAAATTGAGATATACACATACAATGAAATATTATTCAGCATTAAAAAGGAAGGAAATTCTGACACATGCTACAACATAGATGAACCCTGAGGACATTAAGCTAAGTAAAGGGAGGCTATCACGAAAGGACAGATACTGTATGATCCCACTTACATGAGTAGTTGAATTCACAGAGACAGAAAGTAGAGTGAGCGATGGGGGCTGGGGGAAGGGGAAAAGAGCGAGTTGTCAGTAGTTTTTGTTTTTTGTGTTTATTTATTATTAAATCATAGTGTCAGTAGTTTTAAGAGTTTCAGTACATTTAAAAATGGTTAGGATGGTAAATCATATGTGCATTTCACCACAATTAAAAACTAAATTGTTTTAAATAGACAACAGAGTACAGGCTGACTGGGTTCAAACTGCAGTTCTACAACATACTAGCTCAGCAGCTATGCTTCTGTGCTTCTCTGCACCCTAGTTTCCTCATCTGCAGAATGGGTATAAAATGAAAAGAGCTGCTTCATGGGCTACTGGGAGGAGGAGATGGCTGAGTATATTAGCTGCTGTGATTAAGGCGGTGGTGGCCATTATCAGTCTCTGCTCTATACCGACCCTGCTAGATAAAGTTCTGAGGTTTTGGAAGATACCCATCAAGTACATCATGTGAGTCCCTGGGGACTTTTGGCCCTGTGGTTCGGTTTGCTTAGGACCAGGATCCACTCATGAGTAAGGAATAAAAATGATGGTGTTGCATGTGGATGAATTGAGAAATTAAATTCCATGAGGACAGAGACCGATTCAGCAATAAATAAAATGTCCTGCCCAGAACCCAAGGTAAGAGTCCTCCGTCCTCAACTTGCAGGGTGATGCAGGCCCAGCCTTGCCCTCTCTGGGCTTCAACAAATCCTGCCCCTCAGCCCACCACTCTGTGAATCTAAGTAGGGGAGCCAGTCCATGGCCCCAACCAGTCAGCATACCAGATCCCTGGGCCCCTATGGAACCCCAGGGATGGGCTGGGGAGGCAGACACCCTAGGTGACCAGAGCTAGGGGGTCTCAGGCATATTCAGGCTTTTCTTCTCCTCCCCAGGAGGAAGCTGGGTAGAGAACCCCCCTTCTATCACCCATAAAGCTCACAAAGGCTACAAGCCCTGTGTTTCTAGGAGCTTGAGGACAGACAACAGGACATGGTCCTGGCCTTGGACCCAACATTTTATCCAGATTCCAAAGACAAGAAGGACCCTTAAGGGTCACATCATCCATCTCCTGCTTCCATTGCTATCAGGTGTCCCTTTTTCAAAGAAACACAACTCCCACATTGCCAGGTCAACCAACAAACACAGATGGAGTTGTCTGATACTGATACGTGGGTCATTATGAAAGTTTTGAGACACATAAAAATCAAGAAATGTAAAATCTGTATGAACGGAAACAAAGGATGCCCTCCCTACAACACCGAGAGGCTGATCAAGTTGAAACTTGCACGGATCAATCAGGAAGGAAGCTGTAGAGTAGACTGTTTCTTAGAAGTGAAATAATGGACTATGTCACAGTCCGTCTCTTTTTTTTTTATTGAATCATAGCTGTGTACATTAATATGCTCATAAACCATACACTAGTTTCATAGACCGTTTGACACATTTTCATCATGTCTCTTTTTTTTTCTCTCTCTTTTTTTCCTTACAGACCAACACAGGCAGAACACAGTCTGTCTCAAAACGTGTGTAGTGACCTATGTACTATGAAAACATTAGTAGCAGCATTATTACATTAACAGTCACAACAGCTGCCAATGACATGCCCTCTTGGGCGAAGCACAAGACAGGAAGCAGCTCAGTCAATTCTTGCAACAGCCCAATGAGGCGGTTCTACCATCATTCCCACTGCACAGACAGGGAGACGGAAGCTGAGAACGAAACTTGCCCAAGTTTAGCAGAGTAGCACAAGCAGCAAGTGGTGAAGGCAGGCCCCTATCTTCTCTGTTCCACCCTCGCCTCTGATAACATTGCATTTATCGAGCAGCCACGACATGTCTGATCCTCAGAAAGTCCTCTGAAGCAGGCATCACTGTCACATTCAATTTGCAGATGAGAAAAGTGAAGTATGAGGTGACCTGACTTGTCCAGGGCAAAACTGGAACTCGGGTCTGTCTTATTTTGGAGCTAAGGTCATTGTCACTGGGCTGGGACACAACAGGCTCTGGTCCCAACCTGCCTTCCCCCACCCACAACTGGCAGGTCCCCAGGAAGCCAGAGTCTCTACTTTTGCATCTCATACCACAGGCACCTGGGCCTGGCAACACGCTTCCTACAAAGAGCAGCAGTCTCAGGCCCAGCCAGAGGTGGCTGCCCCATGGGCTGAGCACAGGATAGGCCCCAGCAAGTGGGGAGCAAGCAGGGAAAGGGCCCAACCCGGTCTTCCACCTGCTGGGGCGCTGGGCACTGAGAGCACTTTCATGTCACAGTTGGGAGTGCTGGAGTCTAGCAGGTGGCCAGTGGGGGTCCAAGCTCCACACAGACAGTTCTTGGGCCTCAGCACCCCCGAGCAACTCACACCTGCTAGAGAGAGGACAACGTGGAAGATCTCTCAGCAATAGGAGCTGAGGGGTGTGAGAAGTGCAGGCAGGGTCCAGAGAAGGTAGAGAGGAGGGGTCAGGTGGAAAGAAAGAGGAATTAGGCAGCAGGAATCCTGACATCTTATCCCCACACAGCTTCCACCTGGCTAATGACCTTGAGCAAAATACTTATCCTCCCCAAGCCTTTTGTTCCCTCTCCAAAAAGGGAAAGCTTCCAAAAGAAAGGCACAAAAATCTAGACAGCCTCGTTAGGGCTGGGATCCAATGCCCGTCCCTGGGGACGCTGCTGTCTTGCTCCACAAACAGGGAATTGCCGAGTGTGGCACAGTCCTCTCTGGGGGATGTGCCCTTTTGGTGTTCCCAGCTGCAGCACGACCAAAAGTCTGGAGTCCCTGGCTCAGGGTGGGGAGGAGGAGGTCCAGGTTGTCCAAGGCCCTAGAGACCAGAGACCCATGAACTTGTTCAGCCACCAACCAGCTGCCTCACCAATGCCCTCTGCTTCCCATAGGCACAGCACGGCATAAGGAAGGCCCACGCTAGTGCAACAGAGTGCGGAAGGTCCAGGGAAGCCCATTCCTGCTGCTGGACAAATCAACCAAAGCTCCCATCCCCTGCTGGTGAGTCAGCAGCAACACTGACAAGTTCAACAGGGGGGCCAGGGAATCAAAATGACATAAGCAGAGAATGTAGATACCAACTCTGCACCTGCCTGGCTGGGTTTCCTTGGTCAATTCCTTCTCTGCAGCTCAGTTTTCTCATTCGGAAAAAGCAATCAAGACTGCGCTACTTAAGTCATACTGAGGTTGATACTGTATGAAATTACAATATTCTACCATTCTTGATCTATAAAAATCACAGTTTCATATGTTTCGATCCAATACGTGCCTTGGTGCAACACACATGTGAATGCAATCAACAGGGGTCAAAACTGAACCCAACAGCAGCAGAACCACTGCTTTGAAGAAGCAGCAAGGGGAGTCAAGGAGGAATTTAAACCCCTCCTGTCTTCCAGCAGAAGCACCTGTTTTCCTCATTCATGGACAAAGATGTACAATGTCTTACAGCACATACTCCCAAATATAACAACCACATGCCAGAACAGCTCACCTGTGGGTGGCCCATGACAATGTGTAAGTAAGACAAGGTCCCAAAGACACCAAAGTGGGGCATGCACCACTGTGACATGCTCACAAATATCCTCGATTTTAGGCAAAGTATTTTCCATGTGTATTTGATCAAACATAACTACCCCACTGAACTCCATCTTTTTAAATGTTTTTAAGGCTTAAAAAAGGAACCAGAGCTGGGCATAGTGGCTCACACATGTAATTCTAGCACTTTGGGAGGCTGAGGTGGGAGGATCATTTGAGGCCAGAAGTTCGAGGCCAGCCTGGGCAACATAGTGAGGCCCCCTCTCTACAAAAAATAGAAAAATTAGCCAGGCGTGGTAGCATGCACCTGTTGTCCCAGCTACTCAGGAGGCTGAGGTGGAAGGATTGCTTGAGCCCAGGAATTGGAAGCTGCAATGTGCTGTGATGATGTCGCTGCACTCTAAGCCAAGAAACAGAGCAAGACTCTGTCTCAAAAAAATCAACAAAAAGGCAGGATGCGGTGGCTCACATCTGTAATCCTAGCACTCTGGAAAACCAAGGCTGAAGGATTGCTTGAGCTCAGGAGTTCAAGACCAGCCTGAGCAAAAGCAAGACCCCCATCTCTACTAAAAATAGAAAAAAATAACTAAGCGTTTTGGTGAACAGCTGTAGTCCCAGCTTCTTGGAAGGCTGAGGCAGGAGGATCACTTGCACCCAACCCCAGGAGTTTGAGGTTGCTGTGAGTTGCCACAGTACTCTAGCGACAGAATGAGACCCTGTCTCAAAAATAAATAAATACATATATACACATAAACAAATAAATAAACAAAAGAAAAGGAAATAAAATATGGCATATCTATATAATGGAATATTATTCAGTCATAGAAAGGAAGGAATGAAACACTGATAATTACAACAACATGGCTGAACCTGACCTGGAAAACATTCTGCTAAGTGAACAGTTGCACATTGTATGATTCCATTTATATGAAATGCTCAAAACAAGCAAATCCATAGAGAAAGCAGATTAGTACTTGCCGAGGGCTGGGGAAACTGG